>NC_031777.1:4708038-4794920 GCF_001522545.3 Parus major | reverse complement strand
GTGGCTCAGATTGGAGAGACCCTGAGATGCTCGCCTGGTCAGCACTCCTACCCAGGTCTGTGTCTTCTGCCCACTCCGTGGGTAGGCCCAAGCTGAGCTCCTCAGAGCGGGACCCCTCCTCACCCTGTGGCTCTGCCAGGAGTGCCACCCCTCCTGAACCTGCCCACAGCCCCAGCTCTTCCAGCTGGCCGGGCGAGGGGCTGGGGACGCAGCTGGGGCTGTGCGGGGCTGCTGCCGCTGTCCCTGAGCCCGTGCCCTGAGGCAGGTGCTGCTGTGTCCCCGGCTGCTGGCCGTGTGGCCGGATCACAGCCACTGGATGGATCGCTGCTCCATCCTCTTCACACTTTTTTCCCTATGACTAAGGACCAGCTTTATAGCAGAGCAGCAGAGCTGGTCCAGTTCTGAAAGCAATGACTTTCACTTTAAGAGGAAAGGGGAAAACATGGAAAAAGAAGGAAAGAGGACTGGACTGGACTGGACTGGACTGGACTGCACTGCACTGGGGAACCAAATAATTTTGGGATATAGATAAATAAAAGAAAATTGGATTTCAGGTTAGAAGTGAATAAGAATGTCAAGAAGCCTATTTGCTGGTCATGGATCGTAGTTGGTTCCAGGTAGGACAATAAGCCCAGGCGTGTCTGGGGAAAAAAATAAAAATCTGCCCAACAGTGAGAGATCTCAGGATTGGGGAATAATAGTATAATCAGGAGACAAGTGATAAAAAAGCAGAGGTGAGGATAAGGGAACAGAAATTAAGTGGCTGAAGAGAGGGGGAAATCACAATCCCGCATTGTTTAGGCACTCAAGCCAGGAGAGAAAAGAAATAGTTCCTGTATCCCTGTGAACTTTTAAAGCCTGTCCAGAGGTGATGCTGCTCCTTTATTCTCCTGCCAGATACCATTCCATGGTACATATCCCAGTGCAGTTTGTCTTTATTCCAGTCCCTCTTTCACATGAGGATTCAGCCTCAGGCACTCCACCCCTCAATTCAGTCCACTTCAAGAGTTTCCACCTGTATCTGGAATTTAGCATCACTTGTCCAATCAGGAAATTAATTTATCCTGCCTCACTTAGAAATGAGCTCAGAATAAAATATTGATCATTCTGTAAACTTGATCCCATCATCCTCCATTGGGTTTGGAAGTTTCCATAGAGATGACATTTTCTGCTATGGCTTGTACCATTTTCCAGCTCCAGCTGGGCTGCAGAGCAGAAAAAGAAGCATCAGAAAGGAAGCACCTTCTGCAAATTCCCAGAAAAAAATTAGGTTTAATTTCTTTAATATTTGACTGGGTTACAAATCATTCCCAAATGCCTTCATGATCACAGAACTCCATCTGGATGCATCAGATAAATAAAATATGATAAAGGATCTGTTCCCACAGCTGCTGAGAAACAATGAACCCAAGTGTAAAGACCTTTTCCTGAGCCAGAGAAGGCAGAGAGGATTCATTTACAGTTATACACACACTCACCAGAGATTTGCCCTAGAAAATCAGGATAGAGGGCCCACTGAAAAATGCCGAGGCTCTTCCATACATGACGTATGCAACACTAAGTTTAGGATCAAGAACTATGAAATGAAAATACAGGGCTCATTGGGAAAAAGTTTTCCTTCTACCAAGTTTAAGAATTCCATTATTTCCCCCTTTAAGATGCAAACTAAACCACAGGAGAACTCACATGGTTCAGGAGGCAAAGGAAAAAACTCCAGAGATGAGCTGTTGGAACACAATTTCAAAAATGGTTGAAATGTTCACGTAGCTCCAATTGAAACTGGGAAATTAAAAGAGGAAATAATGGTGAATACTTCAATGGAGTATTGGTTTATATGAGCTATTGGGAAGGAATTGTTCTCTGTGAGGGTGGGGAGGCCCTGGCACAGGGTTGTCCAAAGAAGCTGTGGCTGCTCCTGGATCCCTGGAAATGTCCAAGGCCAGGCTGGATGGGGCTTGGAGCAACCTGGGCTAGTGGAAGGTTCCCCTCCCATGTCAGGGTGTGGGACTGAATAGGCTTTAGGGATTTTGTGATTCTATGATCTGAAAAAGGAAGCAAATATTTTGCTAATGGTGTAGAATTAATGTAGAGTAATAAAATATACTGTTTCATCCCAGTGAGGGGGCTTGCCGTTGTCCTTTGCAGGGCTGTCCAGGACCAAGCATGAGCAAATTGGGTTGGAAGGGGCCTCAAAGCCCATCCAGTTCCACCCCCTGCCAGGGGCAGGAATACCTTCCACTCTCCCAGGGTGATCCAAGCCCTGTCCAGTCTGGCCTCAGACACTTCCAGGGATCCAGAGGCAGCCACAGCTTCTCTGGGCACCCTGTGCCAGGGCCTCCCCACCCTCCCAGGGAGGAATTTATTTTGTATCTACAGAATTATAGAATGGTTTGGGTTGGAAGGGATCTGAAAGATTGAGAGGAATGATGGATTTGTCTTTACAAACAAGCTGTGGGCATGCTGATAGATAAAACTAGCACTGAGAGATAAAAGAAACAATGGGAAGGATTCCACTGATTGATGAATGGAAAAAAAGATATTTGCCTTTACAAACTGTAGGTTTGCTGATAAATGAAACTGGATATGGAAAGATGAGAGAAACAATAGGGAAAAACCATAAATTCAATAAGAATTAAAAATTAAGAGGGAAGGTTGTACATTAGAGGGGAATCTTGGGTATCACGCATTCCGGGAAGCCTGTACCTGTCACGTACCTCAGCCAATGGGGAAAGAGAGAGGGACATGCGGCTGGGAAATTAGGATAAAAAAGATAAAAAGGAGGCTGCGTCCTCCAAAAATTAGAGAGACCCCAGAAGAATGGCCCATGGCCTCTCCCTTTATTAGAACAAAGTAAAAGGACTCCTCTGTCTCCTTTTTGGACATAAACCCCTGGTGTTTGTGGATTAATTTTCCATGATAAAATTCATCTCATTCCAATTCCTCTTTCTACTTTATTCCAATATATTGATTGATATCCATAGAGAGTAATCAATGATACTTGCTTCTTTATCTAGGAAATGGGGGGAAAAAGGGTGGAATATTAGAATATTATAGGATAAAAATAAAAAAGCCACACATGAAAACACTCCAAACTAATCCAACAAAGAAACAGATGAAAAAGGAGAAAGAATTATTTCTTTTGATACAGAAATGGAGAGCAGTAAGAAAATTATTAGGGAGCAGATGGGAAGAAGGCATAAAAATCTAACTTGTAATGCAAAAAAAAAAATTGTTGGTGCTATTTTGGGAGCTAGGACTGTGCTAGGATTTGTACTGCAGAGGCTGCCTGGGATCTGGCCCACAAGAAGGAGTGAACATCTGTGTTCTGTGGGTGGGCTGGAGACCATGGATTCTTACAGATCTCCTGCTATGATGTGAGAAGGAAGATATTGTCATGCTGGGTCATGGCATTTGAGATCCACTGGAATAAGATAAGGATAAATTGGTATTTGTTAACCGTGAGACCAACCACATGAACACAAACTGCGAGTGCCACATGCTGTATTTGACCCGAGGGCCTGAGGTGTTGACTCCCAGGACTCCTCCATAGGCTCCTTCCCATCCCAAAATCTGCAGCCAAAATCTGCAAGATGGTTCATTTTGCATTTATTTTTTTCCAACAACAATGGACTGATATGTTCTGCTTTAGTCAGGAAAGGCTTTTCTGACTGCAGCTGGGAGTGTAGAGGGTTAGAGCTGTCTGCAGTTTCATTCATCATTGTTAATCCAGTATAAATCCAAGCTTGACCAGTTTCTTTATGGTTGTCTTTAAGGTGACAGGAAGAGCTAATTGTCTATGTTTGAAATTTCTTATTCTTCAGTGCAACACTGGGACTAAAGATAGCACCAAGAGAATATATCCAACCCTTTTTATCCAGCCTTTTCTTCAGGAATCTTACAAGGAAAAAAACATTCATCAGCAAGAGTCAACCCTGACGATAAAATGCAGAAATCAGTCTGAGTGTGCTGTGAGAGGTAGGTTATCAAGAGCAGGGAAAGAAAGGAAAAATGAAAGATATTTGTGCTGTAGACAGTAAAACTGAAAATCATTCCTGATTTTCAGTAATTTGAATGTTTCCACAATAATCTCTGTCATCTGAAACAATTCTTAGGGAAGGACTCTGCTCATGGGACAAAAATATTGATGAAAAATTATAGTTCTTGCTTCAGATTCCAGTATAAACTTGGATAAAGCTCCTGAAGAAATTTAACCAGGCCCCATTTTTACAGATGCAAAAATTACAGTAATGATGTCTCTGTTTTAGTTCAATGTGAACATCCCATGGAGATTCTTTGGAAAAGGGAATCTTGGGGATTTTGTAGCTGCCAGGACACGTCTGTTCAGAAAAAGAAGCCTCAGACTTGCTAACAGTTTTCTAGTGCTTTCTTTGATAAAACTGGTTTAAACATGAGATCTTAAGAATCTCATCCAGTATTAGAAAATTATAGGAAGCATTTCCCAGGTCCACAATGGAGGTGGAAATTGCTGTGTCTTCAGCTGGCTTTGGCTCAAGGTTTTAGTCCCTGAGTTTGGCTTTCACAAGTTCACATTAAGCAAACCTGAATGGGGCCACTGGGTCATAAAATCCTTTTGGGTTGGTAGTCAGCTCCATAGAGGTAAATGATGGAATAACAAGGACTTTGACAAGGTCTTTGCACTTCCACAGAAGAACTATCCAGTATTATTTTATTCTTCTGGTGCAGAAATTTTCTTCATTATTTTTAATTGAATGGACTCATGCCAAAAACCTGACTGTCAGAAATCCCTTTTTCTAATGAAAAGAAGTAAGCCCCAAATGCTGCTGGCAGCACCAGCTAAAAAAAGAAAAACAGTTAAACTCAGATCAAAATAATTTTCCATTCCAGGAAAATCTGAGAATTCAAAGGTTTGTTTTTTGAGTTTTTTTTCTCATAGAAAGACTCCATAATTTAAAAATATATCCTTATTACCCAACAGTGAGGAAAAGGCAAGCTTGATAAATCAACTGTTCTCTCAATAAGTTTGAAATATAAGGTATTTATATAGATTTTAATGTATTGATTTTACTGCAGTAATATATTATTGCTTGAATATGATATTCTAGTAATATCCAGGTCAATATTTAGAACATTTTAAAGGCCTAACTTCTTTTGCAATTTTCAGTCTGTATAATTTGCAGTGTCACATTTTTTTACTTTTTTTCACCTTAGAGAAGCATCAGTGTCTCCAAAGGGGATTTTTGAAATATTTTTAATGAGATGTAGGACTTACAGCCATGTTGGTTTGTGTGAAGTCAAGGGAAAACTTTTGGCTGATATAAATCTTTCTGAGTTATAGTTTCTTGTTGATCACATAACTTTAGGAACTTTTTTCATTATCAGCAACTTGTTTGTTTGTTTGTTTGGAGGGGTTTTTTTGGGTGGGGGTGGGGGAGGGGTTTAATGCTAAGTCCATTGCTCCCTTTAATCCTGGTCATTAAAAACCTCTAATTTTATTCACAGAATAAAAGAGACAGAAAACTGAAACTTGGGAAAATTCAACCACATGACATAAAATGAATTTTTCTTTCCTTTTCTTTTTTTTTTTCTTTTTATGCCTATCTCAGGGTTGGTATAGAACTGTTTAAGTTTTGTATTTATGCCTATATTATATACATTATATAATGCTATAAACTTCAAGGTCAGAAAGACTCAGAAACTTCTGGCTCAGTGTAATCAACTGAGTTATGTTCAGATCAGTTCAGGAGCTACCTTAGTGGTGAAAATCAAATTCCCCTTTATCTGAAGAGTTTAATTCCACATCATTTGATTATTGATTATGCTTTCCATCTGTATATTTCTACAAGAATAAATGCAGCGCAATGTCTCAACCTTGACCTTCAGTGGAATTAGGCAGTTGCATTAAACAGGTGATAAAGCAGTTTAATCATTACTGTGGGGTTTCCTACCTAAATTTTCCCATTCCTGTGCTAAATGCAAAGACTATGGATGTTTCTGAGATATCTAACTTCAGTTAATTACCTTAGGTTTGTTCATCGACAACTGAGGCAAACAAAATGAAGCCTTCCAAAACTCCTGGGTTTATCAGAATGTTAAAATAGCTTTTAAATTAAGATAGCAGATGAGAATTTATCTTCTGATCTTTGAAACCACTCATCATTTAGGAAGAAAAGAAAGCTCTAAGTGAGGGAAAACAGTTTATTTCTTCATCAAGGAGTTTAGATCCTCCAAAGGGCACTGCTCACATCAAGTAGAGCTTTTTAATTAAGCTCACTAAACAAATGCTAAATCTTTCTGTGCAAGTATTTATATTCAGCGAGCAGCACTCCTGCCATTGTTAAACATTGATTAATGTCACAGGCATCTCACATGCAATATTTTAGGAAGATCATTAAGTCTGATTATTAAGTCTGGGAGCAGCACACAGAACAGAAGGCTTTGGTGCAGAGTTTCCAGGCTTCTTCTACAGGGGCTTCTGTGGGAAGTGGTGATTGTGGGGGGATGAACGAGGAGATCAGTGGCATCTTTGCAGAACCACAGCACGGCCAAGAACCTGAAGGGGTGTTCCTACAGAGGAGCAAAGAAAGGGGACAGTGGAAAAATGGAAAATCCTGAGGTGTGGGAGTCTGGAGATTACATACCTTTGGTATCATCTCCAAATCTCCTTCCCTACCCCAGGTTCTGTGGAGGGTGCTGCCAGTGGAGGGAGCCCAGAGCTCCAGAGCTGAGGGTCCAGGCTCTGGTGACAGCTCCTTGATCCTGCTGGGGGAAGACCAGGTTGGTTGTGGTGGTTTCTGCTCCCTCCCCAGATTTTTTGAGGAAATACTGTCCCTGATAAATGAGTGAGATTATACCCACAGATTCACCTCTCTCTCCTCAACAGCTGTCGCACTATATTAGGAACAGTGATAAGCACAACACTGACTCCCTTACCTTCATTGTCCAAGAGAGAAAAGTTTATTATTCTTAATCTTCTTTTATACATGTTTGAGAAGGTCTGAGATCTAAAACTCTCATTGGTCATTAAAGCAACACATCCACCAATATTGGTTAAGTGGAACACCAGCCCTTGACTGTTTCCCAAACAACACCTGCAGATTGTTGTCCTTTACCAAGGACTGTTTAAATTCTTTCTCACGCTTTCTCAGGCCAGACTGAGAAGCCTGTGTGACTTAGTTTCACACAGGCTCTGTTTCCTGCTTGCTTTTTGCATTTAGCATCCATAAACAGCCATTGCAGAAGAATCTTGCACTGGATACACAATTATATTAGTGATCTTTCAAGTCCTACCAGCACATTCCCCACAGTTGTTAAGAAAAAGATAGCACATTTTCCTGGGGCCTTTCTTCCCCTCCCAGACATAATACAAGAAAAGCTTCACCAGTTTTTCACAGCTGTATTAGTATATTTCCTATTAACATTAATCCACATTGCTCAATTTTTTAATTGCTTTTTCTTAATCACATGTCTTAGATGTGGTTAACATTTGGCAGCAAAGGGACTTGGCAATAATTCTTTAGGAATTGCTTGCCCACACTCCCACAACATTCAAAAAGATCTGTTTGTTCATGTTAGCCTGGCAAAGTATTGACTTCAGACAAGGGAATTCTCTTAGGTGAAAAGTAGTGCAGACTAGAATATAATCCTTCATGGGCTGTGCTAAAAATAAAATAAAATAAAATAAAATAAAATAAAATAAAATAAAATAAAATAAAANAAAATAAAATAAAATAAAATAAAATAAAATAAAATAAAATAAAATAAAATAAAATAAAATAAAATAAAATAAAATAAAATAAAATAAAATAAAATAAAAATCTTCATTTAGATTAAAGTCTTGCCTACTACTTTCTCTCTTCCTGGTGTTCTATTAATGGAATTTGTTCTTGCATGCTTTAGACATTTAAAATCTTTTGTGCATTCCAGATATGTCAAAACAAAATTAAATATAATCAAAACTTGTCAATCTTTGTTGTTTACTACCTCTTATTCCTTTTCTTTCACAAATAATTTTTAGGTCATCAATATGCAGATGTGAATTTTAAAAGTAACAATACTCAATTAGGAAAACTTTACTTTTTTGGGAGTTTTGTTGGATCTTTTTTAACATTTTAAGGTTTGTTTGATTAGAAATGTCAGGATGAAAAAAAAAAAACCACCAAAAAACCAAACACAAACCTTTAGGGAATAATACACAATCATTTGATTCCAGTGGTTTTGCATGAAGATTTCATTTTAATTCAGCCCTCAAATGCATCCAAAAAAAGAAGATATGGAATAATGGAAAATGTTTGGGTTTGGGTTGTTTTTTTTAAAAATATGTTCTTGCTGGAAAGTAACAACAACAACAACCACAACAAATTAATTACAGTTCCTATCTGATCTTTGTCCTCCTTGAAAACAGGCAGGTCTTTACCCCAAACGAGGAAAGGTGACTGTGGTGGTTTATCAGATGTGATGTCGATATTGTCCAAGAGCTTGGAGTAAAGAACTGGAAAAATGTGGTGTGGTAAGTGCAGTTCTTCATGGGTTAGCACTGCTCTAAAATCTGTCTTTCCCATTGTTTAGGAACCACCTTAGTTGTGTTCAGGGGAAGTATTCCCAAAAGAGCAGTGCTTGGAAAAGGATGAAGCTGTAATATTTCAAATTGCTGCTCTTGTGGAACAATGCAGCCTCGTGCTGTTATTGTCATTCCAAGTTGCCTTTTCTCTCAAAGAATTCTAGAGAAAAAAGAGAGAAAGAGGAAAAGAAAGGGAGGAAGGGAGGAAGGAAAGAAATTTGAAAATCTGCAAAAAATAGGTTGTAAAAATAGCGGTAGAAAGACATGTCCTGACAATAATTGGATGGGTTGTTATCAACTTCTAGCTGACTTTTTTAAAATTCATGCTCTTTGTGGAGAAGGAATGAATCTGGTATAAGATCCTCTTTTCTGTATGGATTAAGCCCACCTGTTTATAAAGACAATTTGCCTTTTCCCTTTTTTTTTCCCCCCATAGAGGTTATATCAAACATGATCTCACCAGGATTACACAGGACACGAATTTTCCTTGAAGGAAGTTGCAGCTCCAGTCAAACCATTTTTACTAAAACATTTGTGCATATTGTGATATTTAAAACTTTTCCTTTTTTAAAGAAAGAAACCCCAGCAACAATAACAAAATCCAAACCAACCAAATGAATAAACAAACACAGCCAAAAAACCCCACAAAAAGCCCCAAAACTCAAAATCCCCCACCCTCCAACAAGCAGGCAAATGTCCCATCAAAAATTATCAATGATATTATCATTTATATTGATACCAGTTTGAGACCTACAACTGTAGGGAGAAGGCAACAAAAGTAATTAAGGAATCTGAATGCCAGATCTGTCACCTGTGTGATTGAAATATCACATCTTTGTAAATAGATACAGCTGCATTATAGGTAAAACATTAAATAAAATGTAGGGACAGAAATACTTCTCATGCTAAAAGTTGAATGAAGTCTTTAAATATGTGAGTAGGAAGTGTTACATAAGCTGGATATATATAAACACTTTATATATAAAGTGTTAAATATGGAATCAGACAAGCTCATCACTTGCCACTTTTGTATTTTGGAGCCTAATCCCCCAAAACAGAAGCAGGAAAATGGTGAGGCACTACCAGGCTGCTGGACATTGAGTTGCAGTAGAGAATGTCTGACTTGGAGGTGAGACCTTGAACCAGTGCCAGGAGAGAGAGATAAATCTGGTTTACCTGTCCTCTGAGCAGTCATAGAGTCATGGAATGATTTGGTTTGAAGTGACCTCAGAGTTCTCCCTAATTCACCCTGTGCCATGGACAGGACATTTCCACTATCCCAGGTTGCTCCAAGCCCCATCCAGCCTGGTCTTGGACACTTCCAGGGATCCAGGGGCAGCCACAGCTTTCTTGGGTACCCTGTGCCAGGGCCTCCCCACCCTCACAGGGAAGGATTTCTTCCCAATTTTCCATCAAACCCTATCCTCTGATAGTAGAAAACCACTTGCCCTTATCCTGTCATCCCATCCCCTGTAAACAGTCTCTCTCCACTGGAGAAACTCATGAGAGACGTGAGTCTCATGAAACCCTTCATGAGAGAAACAGTCTCTCTTTCACCTCCTGCTGGCTCCTTCAGGCACTGGAAGGTCACAATGAGGTCAACACAAAGCTTCTCCAGGCTGAACAATCCAAATTCAGCCAGTCTTTCCTCCCAGCAGAGCTGCTCCATTCCTTTGATCATATTGGTGCCTCCTCTGGACTCATTCCAACAATTGTCACAATATTTCAGTTAGGAAAGGACCTGCTTATTCAACATAATCTGAATTTATTTCACTGGTTTATTTTTACCCCTGGAGTTTGTTTCCACAGTTATCACCCCAAACCAATTCACTGGTTTGTCAGAGTATATGCTTCATCCTTAATCTTCTTTTCCTCCAAGGTAAATTCAAATGAAGTGTTGTGTGCAGATAAACTTTTAGATCCTTGCTATCCAGGAGGGATTGCAGGTCTTGAGTATGTTTCCCTTCAAACTAAAAGTGCCAATTGTATCTGATTAGCGGTGGCAGATGGTCAGGATAAAGTTTACCATAAACACAGTGACTCTGACTCTGCTTCCCAGCAGGGCCTCCATGAGCCTGCTAGAAAAGATTTATGCACTGCTTAGAACTTTTAGCTTCTCTACACACCTATTTAGTCCTTCCACACATGGTTTTAATTTCCCTTCTCCTTAGCTATTGAACTCACCTGTGTTTAAACAAAGCCTCGTATTTTTGTCATGGTGCAAACAGCTACTAGAACAGCTCATTTAAAGTTTGTGAGGCAGGATGGGTTATTGCAGGTGCAGAACAATTTCTGTTCAAGGGTTTCTATTCAGTGATGTTCACAGAGCTCACACACCAGCACAGGCTCTTCACCTCTAGCCCAGTTAGGACCAGCATCATGGTCCCATGGACCCAGAGCATTCACATCCAGCTACTTTGTATTAAATAACAGGACAAGAAGAAATGGCCTCCATGTGCACCAGAGGAGGTTTAGATTGGATATCAGGAAAAATATCTTTATGGAAAGTGTTGTAAAGCACTGGAACAGCCTGCCTAGGGAAGTAGTGGAGTCACCATCCCTGGAAGTGTTCAAAAACGTGGATATGGCACTTGAGGACATGGATTAATGGTGAACACAATGCTGGTTCTTGGTGAATGGCTGGACTTAGTGATCTTAGAGGTGTTTTCCACCCCTAGTGATTCCGTGATTCAGTTGTCCAACCCTTGCTGGTGTCCTGACCCCTGAATGTCATGAACCCACTGTAGGCCCAGACACTGAAAAGGTCTCAGAAAGCCATTTGTGGATATTCCCCAAGATAATGGGAATGGGAATGGAGTGCTGTTTGCACTGTTTTGCCAGTTTTCTATCTGGATCACTGTTGCTGTCCAGTGTCCTTCCCAAAACGTGTTACAAGGGCTTGAAATTATTAGCAGCTATCAATCTACTTCTCTCCAGCACATCCTTAAACCTTGAAAGATATCACACCACACCCTGCCATGGCCAAGGACACCTTCCACTATTCCAGGTTGCTCCAAGCCCCATCCAGCCTGTCCTGGAAACTTCCAGGGGTGGGGCAACCACAGCTTCTCTGGACATCAGAATCCGACAGTACCTCTGAGGGGTTCATTAAACATTCCTCATGTGGAGGTTTAGTGTTTCACACCAAATTTCCTTGTTTGGAGCTATTTGACACAAAGCAAACCACACTTGGGAGGTTCCTGGGCCCCTCCATTGAGCTCAGGAGTAGCTCCCTGCCCTGCTGTGGAGCAGTCTGAGGGATCAGTCAGGCAGAGCTGATCCCAAGGAATCCCACCATGATTCCTCTACAGAGCCACTGAAGGAGTTCCAGTGGCAAAAGAGGCTTCCAAACATTACCATGTTAATACTTAAGCTTTGCATTATTCAGCATTGAAGAATTTGGTAAAGATGGGATCACCAATGTAATACCCCAGGTTCTGGAGTCATAAAGACAGCAGGTTTTTTTCTTTCTTAGCAGGCTGGTAAGAAGAACTTAATAAAATTTAAGTGGCAACAGACAAAACAGAGAAGGGAACCCAAAGCACTGTAAGAAACACATCTGTAATTTCAATTCAGTTCAGACAGCTTGGAGATGTCCCTAAATCTACAGGTTCCTGATTTCCTGTGGGAAAATATAAAGTAGGAAATTTTAGAATTAAAAATCCAAGAAATTATTAGGTTAAATGTTTTCTGTATGGTATAAAATGTAAAGAGAAGCTTAAGGAGTTTCTAACATGAAAACTTGTAAATTATGAAACTGTTTTCAAGAATGTGCTGTCTTTATAACTCAACAATGACAGCAATTTAGTAATTTTTGCTGGGTATACTTGAGATATGAGAAGAGTTTACCACTCTTCTGAATTGCCACTGAAATTGAAGATTTTCCTATATAACAGACTGAAGTGTGATAAAAACCCAGCATTTTGGCCAAAATTTCTCGCTAGTACAGCATAAACCCCATCAAATATGCAAACACTAATCTTGTTGTTGAACTTCAGGGTGATTAAATCACCAGAGGTGTAGAGAGGGATAATTCCCTGGCTGGAAGAGATTAAAACAGGAAGAGGAAAGGGCTGCAGGTGAACAAGATTATTCAAATGAAAACAGCAGGAAGAAGAAACACTGTGGAAGAAATAACTGGTTTTCAATGGGAAGGGGTGACATGAATTCCTAGTTTGGGTTAAAAGTGAGTGGTATTTGTCATTTTACAGTCACGGAATTTGAGATATATTAGTGTAATCCTTCCCATTTTTCCTGCCTCTTCTCCATAAATAAGGTTCAGACATGCCTACACTATTCAACCTTTTATTTAAATACTTTTTTCTTCCAGTTCACTCTGGTTTCTCATATATGGTTGGGAATATGTGTCCTAGATATGAGAAGTTCATGTATTTGTGCAAAAGAGATCCAAATTTTAGTGTCCAATGGGGTTCTGTCAGATTTAACTCCACAAAAATCTAATACAAAAAATCACAGTTGAACCACAAAAGAAAGGTGATTGGTTTTTTTCAGGCACTCTAAATATTAATGGGGCAAAAATTAAGTGTTAAGCTCTATACATAAAAATGGTACCATTTGTCTTGTACCAAAATTTTGAGTTGTAACAAGATTTTGATTGCAATTACAGACACACACATGGAAAACCCTGGGCATGTAACAAGGAAATAAACCAATTTATGGCTCCAGTCAAGGCTCTTCTGAGAGTTTGCAATTCCCAGTCATTCATAGTTTGATAGATAATAAATATTATATCAGAAATATTTCAGTCATGATGCCATGTTTGGGTCCTTCTGGCTATCTGAACTCCTCTAACCAAATACTTTCACTTTGCAAGTTATGAGAAAAAAAAACCCTCTTTTTTTCCCTCTTGGTTGTTTAAACAAGGGTTCCACATGGTGAGGGATTTGTATTTTATCCTTTATCAAAGCTACAAGAAGCAGTCAGCTTCACCTAATGATAGGGAGGGAATGGGAATTTGAACAAAATTTAAAATAGTGAAAAGGATGATGAGATTAATGCTTAGGAAAAAAAAAAACCAACAAAGTAGGAATGATTCCTGGAAGCAGTGGGTTTAATGAATTATTGGAAAGAGGAGGGAGAGGGCATTTGGCAAAAAGACACGGAGTTGAATGCTCATTGTACATTAACATTAGCAGAATAATAGCACAGAAGGGCTTTAGAGATGTAATGAGGAAATACATAATCCCAGAGAAGGGTTTAGACCTGAAATATTCTTACCTGGAATGAATATGTGGGAAGTCTGTTAAGTAATAAGGGTAGAAATGTAGTGGCTCCTAGTCCTCCCCACTTTCATTGACTCAGGAGCACAAAAGTGGATTTCCATTTTATGGACCAAAAGTGACAGCAAGTGTATAATGTATATTCCTAAGATTGTTTAATGTGGATTAGACATTGTTTCTTCTTGAACTCTAATAATACTTTTTACAAGACAGGAGTTTGTTCCCACCAATTTAACTTCATTCTGTCTCTTCAGGGACTGGAGGAGAAGCAATGAACATTTAATGAAATTGGAATCTAAAGAAATTTTGAAATTCTTTAATTTGCAATATTTTCATTATTTTATAGGTCATGTGTGTGAGAGATGCCAGAAAAAGAAGATGTTAAAATATCACATATTCCTTACATGACCTCCAAATGGCACATGGCTGGGTTCATGCAGGTGGAAAAGCAATTTTTATTCCTTTAGCCAGCAAATATGGGGTTTTGAGTGCTTTTCTTATTCTTCTCTCCCCAAACACCCCTGTGCTTTTTTTTGTTGTTTTTTTGTTTTGTGTAATCTCATGCATTCAGTAGTACTCAGTAAGGAGAGGAAGAACAGGTAGATGAGAACTATTTTGACTTCAGTAAATTTATTTTTCCTGTCAAAAACCTATTAGAAGTAGATGGCAAACCAATACATCTTATGTGTCTTTTAGGATCTTTTGGGATTCCTTGTGTCCTTATTTTTCTGTAAAACTTCATCCTATCCTAGTGTTTTCAATTTTATATTTATGCCCTTGACTGTACTTAACTAAATGTCATAAATTGTTGTATAATAGTGAGTTTATTGCAGCTAAACTAAATGCTATAGATTCACTAAATCAGGCTTTTATATGTAGATGTGTTGTAATTTTCCAACCGTGTGTGTGTTTCTAAATTGCAGGTTCAGCATTATGCACAAGGTAATAGTTTTTATTTCATTCTCCTGTGCAAATGAGTGTTGTCAGTCAATCCAGGTGTAGATCCATGTCATTGTTTTGCATTAATCAGTCACAAGGTTGTTAAATGGTGCCACAACAGAGTTAAATTACCTCAAACTAGCACTAACAATGGCTTTCCATTAGCATTCCATTTCCAGTTCCATTATTCCATTAATATTTACATTTCTTTGGCAGTGAAATGTGCTTCCTGTGCTTATCATACTAGTTGTACAGATTTCACACTTTTTCTAAGACTATGTTTTATTGTCCCTGCTGTTATGAAGAGTTTGATGTTGCTGCTAATAATTCACTGCAAAAAGTGGTTTAATAAACAGATGACGACAGAGAACAAGAAGTTATTTTTCTGACACCTGATGTAGAAATACCTCCATGATCTCTGTGCCATCAGGCTCTGTGTAGACTCCATAAAATGCCCACTAATCAAATACAGATGGGAGAACACCTTTTAAAATTAACCTCCTCAAGGATGCTCTCACCTCAGAAAGTCATCTCATTGTAGAACAAAATGTATTTGTGAAGAGAGATGGATTTTGGATTTAGGGGTGTTGTTTGGGTTTTGGACTTTTTTTTCCCAAGTTCCCAAATAATTTTTTCAGCAGTTACCAGAATGGGGGATTGAACTAAATTAATTTCTTGCTGTGCCACCTGATAAGACCAATCCTTGCCAGGACAGAAAAAAACCCTGTGTTGGGTTTTCAGCTGTGGCTGGAAAGGCACTGCCGAGTATAAGAGATCCCAGCTCAGCATTTCTGAACTGGGTCTTGCTGATCTAAAACTCTCAGAAGGACAGAGACCTTTGCCACCTGCAGCATGATAGGCTGTGACTGACATTCCTTCAGTCTAACACCAATGCCACAAGACAAAAAGGTGTTAAAAAATGGCATGTCTTTAAAATCAGTTTTAATCATTAGGTCTTTTTCTGACCCCTCAGTCATGCAAAGGGGTCAGTGTGGGTCAAGAGGGAGGTTGTCAATGTGGGACCTTCAGACTAAGCAATGAATATGTGTGGGGGAAAAAGGAAAATTATCAAGATATTTGTCTCAAATGGGAAATTGCTCATTTTTTAAACAGAAATTATATTGTGTCCCATAATGAACTGGGTTTTCAAAATTTAGGCATTCAGATTTCTAGGTTCAGTTTCAGAACAGAACCCAATCAGTGGCAATAAAGAACATTCAGCTGTGTTGTGGAACATCCTGTTTTGAACCTTGACTTTGCCCTAGTGCCACATTGGTGTTCTCAGCTGAGCTGCCTTCAGTCTTTGTTCCAAGCTGTGTAAATAATTTACTACAAGCAGAGGAAATAACAGAGAGACTCGTATCTTAGTGGGAAGGTGGAAATGTCAGGCTCCTAGAAATACAGAAAGTAGTTCTCATCTATTTTGACCAGGATTTTTATCTAATGAATAAGAACTTTCTGACAGCTTGTACCTTTTTAGAAGGACAAGGAAGTATTTCCTGTGCATATTTGTGGCCAAATGAGGTTTTTAATCTTGACAAATAACCAGTAGATTTGCTTGAGGAAAATTTATTTCCTGACACTTTGACTTGTAATTCTGTCTGTCATTAAACATGATTTTTAGCAGTTTTTAGCTCAAGGTATATGTTCTAAGAGTTCTGAAATCATCCATTTAAACAAAAGTTTGGAAAGGACAGTTGGTGGCTCTCATGAATGAATTATAGACATTAAGCTTGTACCCTGAACTAATGTATCTCTGCTCTTCTCTGCTTTTTCTCAAAGTTCAGCATAACTACAAACAATGAACCTGATTTGAGAAAGGCAGAGGAAACAGGAACCTTAGCAAAAAATTTATTTCTGGCATTAATTTGGTATTTATCACAATATCCACTGGAAGCTAATTTTCTTTTGCTTTACAGCATTTTTTAATAGTTGTGAAGTGTTTTTCTTGCTCAGAAAGACAGCGAGATTTTATTTTCTGTTGTTAGAAAATACCACTTTCCTGCATCATTACATTATAATGGAAAAGTAATTTGCTTCCTCAGTAAGTGGAGCAGTGCCTTCATTGATGGGAAGAGAAAAAAAAGAAGTGAATTAAGGCTCAAAGGAAGTATCAATGCATTGCACGTTGCAAGGGGAAGTAATATTTGTTCCCTGACATTGTGCAGGGTGTAGGGAAAGCTAATTGCGGTGTGATTTCTGTGATAAGACAGCATGCTGAAAACTCCTGGAAAGAAGACTAATTTGGGGGCATTAAAATTCTGATGTTACTATTAAAAATGTCATTTTGAGGTTTAATGGCAAGATTTTGCATTTTTTCTCATAGCACTGTGCTGTAATGCTGTTGGATCCTTTGGTGTCAATGATGGCATTACCTTAACACTGTAAATCACAATGTGACAGTGGCTGACAACACATGATAACCAACAATGATGGAACTTTATGGATTGTTTCTCCCTGTTCTGCCTCAAATATTGCCAATTTTGACACCAGATGAGGCAATGTCTGCTGAGATTTTCCTTTTCTGCTCTATGAATTTTTAAAGTAACATTAAAATCTGTGTCAGAGTTTAGACTGAAGTTGTAACATCTGGGGTAGAAACTCTCCTTGGTTTATTTAAGATAAAATGTCAGACTGGTTTGATCTGGGAGAGACCTCAAAGCCCATCCAGTACCACCCCCTGCCATGGACAGGGACACCTCCCACAATCCCAGTTTGCTCCAAGCCCCATCCAACCTGGCCTGGAACAATTCCAGGGATCCAGGGGCAGCCACAGCTTCTCTGGGCACCCTGTGCCAGGGCCTCCCCACCCTCACAGGGAAGGATTTCTTCCCAATATCCTGTCTAAACCTGCTGTCTGTCAATTTTAAAACATTTCACTTCATCCTTGTCACCCCAAGCTCTCAGTTTAGCATGAAATTGTTTACAGAACAATATGGCAAATGTACAACTGACATTCCATGATAGGTTATGCTTCTGCAATGTTCCTGTATGTCTTGGTTTAAACCAATCCCCATTCTCTCAACAAATGTAATTTTACACATAAAATGCCCATAGGTCAGAGCCTGAATATAAGACTTCAGTGGGTACGTTCCTTAGATTTAAAATGCAGAGAAACAAACCCAGTGAATTGTTTACAAACTCCCAATTATTCAGCAATGCTTAATTAGTGTAGGAAACAAAGAATCACATCATCCTGGGGTTTATGATTTTAAGGGAGTGAAAAGTTATCCTGAAAAGCATGGAAAACTTTGCATTTATGACAGGAAAAAATTATGAGCCTATCTAGCTTTCAGAGAGATTAAGAAAGAAATAAGTTATGATGAGAAATTTGAACTATCAAATTCTACAGAAACTCCATTTTTTTTCTGTACCTTAAAATTTAAAAATTAGCATTGAATGATGAGTAAAGACAACAGCAAACAGAAGTCTTTTAGTACTGCTGTGAGTGAGGAAGTTTTTTCCAAAGTCAATAGAGTCAATATCATTATAGGGTGAGTAAACCCTTGTACTCTGAGATAGAAGTCAGGCTGCTGTAGAAATCAAATAAATACAAAACAAACTTCCATTCATCATTTTCCATAATATTTTGTATTGAAGATGTTTTTTTTATCAGAAGTGCATGTTAAAACTGATTCTAAAACTTTTACAATTTGTGTTTATCAAACTCCTATTGCTAAGAATCAAAATTCCTCCATCCTGGTCTGACTCCTCTTCATTCTCTTTCCAAATCCCATGTGTTGGCTGAGACAACAAACAGGGTGCTCAGCATCCAGTGACTCCTGGTCACTCCTGTTTGCTTACAAATTGGTGTTATGGCATTCAGAATGCCCCCAAAATTGGCATCATCACCTGGTCTTTGGAAACACTGTTGTTGCAGCTACATAAACCTAAGGCAGAGAGTAAGTTGAGACCAAATGTGACCAAGAGAGGTTCTGAGTTCTTGCAAAGTCAGTGCACAGCCCAATGCTTATTATGACAATGGCCATGCTGAATTTATTGAGCTACAGGGCTGGATATAATCACAATTTAACTGTTAGACAGGTTCTGTCAAAAAAAAAAATTAACATTGAATATTTGTGTGACTAAAACCAAATTTAACTCCTTCCTAAGTGTCAGAAGAAAATATCTTTTTATTAGGATAATTTAAAGCATAATCTGGCCACTGTTGAGTTAAATAATGTCTTTTATGCACATGGTGGTGATTTAATTTCCCTCTTTCTGGCACTGGAGCTGTGTGGTTGCCAAGTGTAGTTCAGCATAATTTGAAATCAAGGAATTGGGTGTCAATTAACATTTATAAACTTCAAACTAATGCCAATCTGTGACTCCAGACATTTGCTATCTCACTTTTGCTTGTTGCTGGTTGTTAAACATGTTGAGGTTTCTGCAATTCCATGAGTCAGGATTCAGTGCTGCCTTCTGGTCTCCCTGGACCAGACAGTGTCTTAATATCTTCCTTTTTTTTTTTTCCCCCTGTTGCCTTTTCTTTCTCTCTCTTTAGGAATATCTCCTAATGTATTGCCATTCTCTCTCCAAGAAATCTGTATGTTTGTGGAAGATATAAACACAAATAATACTTATAAAGATTGTTAGGAATAGGACAGCTTTTCCACTGGGAAAAAAAATCTAATTTTAATACTAACTACATGTAGCAGAAAAGACTGTATATCTGCTGTCATTACAGATTTATTTTTATATATCTATACATACACACATTCCACCAGTTTTTGAAGTCTACACTGAAATGGGTTGAAATGTTGCTCAATTTTATGAATATTTAATTTGTAACTATATTTTGTTGGCTTTACCTACCAGCTTTTATTTGTTTTCTACATGCAAATTTCTCAGTCTGGGTTTTCATAATACAAATGGAGAGAGATCTTTAAAAATTCTCCTGTGAGTTATATTTCCTACATACACCAAAAATTTTGTAGGATTCTAATTTTTCCCATCCATTAAAAAATAACACAGGGACAGTCTATTATAGGATTATCTATGTTCTTGCTTCAATGTGAAAATCATTGGGAATTTTCCACAAATTTTACTCAGCTTTCTCTGTTCTCATTTTCCAAATCCATCCTGATAGAAAGTGTTCCCTGGGACTTGAATATCTCTTTTTCTGGTTTGAACACGTCACGCTCTGACCATGGGAAATAGACTGTTCCCATTGTTCCCTACCATTTTCTTTACAACAAAATTTCTCTCTTACAGCCTCCCAAATCTTAGTGAATATAAGTCCCTAAAATGTAGATTTTCCTTAGTTTTTTATTTTTAAAGTAACTTTAATATACAATATTAAATTAAATATTAAATAAATTAAATTAAATTAAATAAATATATTCATTGCATTGAACAAACAATATGTAAAATTAGAGAAAAATTAGTTAAAAGTAATAAATTCTTCAATTTGGAGTGAGTGAGGAAGTATTGAGGGGTTTTTTTTGATGATTCATGGAGAGATTGGTAGGGCTTGTATTTACAGGCCATTCTTAAATGTCTGAGAAAAGGCCATAATTAATACTAAATTCAATAATTTCAGCCTAGGTCATTTAAGGGCTTGCTTTCCATGTATCCTAATTTGTCACACTGAACAGCTGCTTTAAACCTCAGTTTGTTATCTTCTTACTTTATCTTCCTCATGTTGATGAGGAAGGCAAGTATATCCTTTAGAGGAACAAATATCGAGACATTTGAGCCTGCTTCCTACCAATCTGAATGGAAAAAAAGATGGTTTTAAGAATCTAGAAAAGTCTGTTGCATTTGGCTGGAACAAAAAGGATCAAAGCTGAACATTATTGCTTTGGAGATATATATATTTACTGCTTTAACAGATGCCATCAATCTGTTGCCCTTTAATGAGTTTCTCTCTGTGCTCTCCTGAATTAATTCTCTTTTGTCATCAGTTTTATTCTTCTAGGCTGGATTTTCAAATAGAAAAATATTTCTGTTTCAATGAATAATTATAAAATTGAGAGAGAACAATAACCCCAGGTTTTGAATTGGTGATAAACAGCCTTGAACTTGAAGCCATATTTTTTTTCATCTCATTTTGAAGGACTCAGCTCTGAGAAATCCTGAACAAAGTATTTACCCAGCAGAACAACAAGCACTGATGGCATTTTGCATGCATAATACCCAACCTGTAACCCTCTCTCAACTCCTCAATCATGACTATTATCTAAAAGAAAAACATCTTTTATGTAGAAGTTTAATGTTTTACCCTTCTTTAGTGGGAAAAAAAAAACAAAAACAAAAAGAGGTTTCACAAGGAGCGTTCACTGGAAAATAATCTACTTAATATTCTTTGGCATTGTGCTCTCTTAGCTGAGTTAGGTACCAAAGAATGTGTCCCAAAGGTTGCTGATGTCTTCAGATAGGATTTTTCAGGGTAGCTGCTCAAGATATAATATGGTTTGAAAAGAGAAAAACATATGTAGAAATAATAAGCTAGTAGTATGGGTAGAATATAGCTCTTATAATGTATTGCAAAATTCTACTGCTCTTTCGGAAAGGCTCACAGAAATTTTTAGGTCGGAAAAGATCTTTACGATCATCAACTCCAACCATTAACCCTTTGTTTATGAATAGAGATCAGAGGAGAGAAAGAAAAATTGGTTTTTCTACTGAGAAAATATTCAATAGGCAAATTATGAAAGATCACAAACAAAGATAATATGCAAATGCTACTGAGCAATTTACATTCAGATTCATACATGTTCTTCTGCCCCACTGGAGCAATCATGGGTTGCTGCTGGGGAGCAAACTCAACATTGTATAGGATACCTGTAGATCTCCCAGTGGTTTTAAAACAGATGAAACACTGTGTTCAACCATTAGCTGCTCTTACCTTAGCAAAATATGTACCCAGAGACTCAGTTCAGACAAACACCAGACTCTCCTGATATTATCTGTCAACATTTTGTACTTTTGTGTCGGCTTGTAGGAAGGCAAATATCAAACAACCCTCCCCATGTCCTACTTCATCTTTCACTTGCTTTAAAGCAAGGAAAAAAAAATAATAGAGCTGTTTACTTAAATGAAGAGTCTTAAAGTACCTCACAAAACTGGTCAGTAATGATGGTACCAAGTTAACAATTTTTATAGGTTTTCTTCTGTTTTGTGCAAGTTCATCTGAGAATTATATCTGAGAATTGTGTTTAGCTGTGTGAATATTCCAAACAGATGAAGACAATTGTTTGTGTAGACAAAAGGTGGAACACGTTTAGGAAAACTACCTTGCTTAAAATAAAGAGGGAAAGAAAAAAAAGAAAAAATAAAAAAAGGAGAATCTTCTGGAGCAACTGGGAAATGGAGGCTGTGGTGTGGAAAATGGGGAAAAGAGAGCCCAGGATGCCAAGTGTCAAATGAATATTCAGAAGAATATAAGTAATAATTCTTTTACCTCAGAGCTAACTCTGCAGTCAGCAGCTTTGCTGCTGCTGTATAACTCTGTTATTAACCTAATTTCTGGGTTGGCTTGGTCACTTGGTGACCTTACAACGCGTGTTAAGAACTGTTTAACTCATTCTTAAATTGGGAACTTCAATGCTTTTTTCACTGCTTCTGCATTTTGAAAGGAGCTGTCCACCGTCCACCACTTTTATCCACTTTTTAACCTCTTTTTAGCCACTTTATTAATTTTTTTCTTTCACTGATCCACCAGCAGGGCTGGCCACTTCCATAGTCAGCCCTCTCCAGAAGAAAGATTCCCTTCTGCTGCTCCTACAGATTCACTGGATGGAACCAAAGGGTACTTTTGACTCATGGACATGCCAGCTGTAAAAGTGATTATTCTCTTGAGCAAATGACGCTTCTTGTGGTGAATGAGGCTGGATTAGCCAATTGTACAACAACTTGCACACAATGTCCCCTCTTCTGCCTAGAAATGTAATGATATGCAGCAGCATAATGAGCTTACACTGAATTTTCAAACAGAATCCCTAATCATGAAAGCTCTTAAGTGCTCCTAATTGCAACTCTTCTTAAATGAGTGGTTTGTTGGCAAAAAGAGATTTGTGGAATTAGGCCAGCCTAATTCCGGATTCATTTCCTGTCTCTCAGAAGTGACACTTTAGAAAAACAAGTAGGTGCTAAAAGCGTCACAGGGCAGCCTCATGGCAAAAGGGGATGTAGGGTTTGTTGGTGACAAAATGCAGAATTGCTCAGGAAGTAGGATTTGTGAGCCCTGGTTGAAAAACTTGTATTCCAGAAAGTATCCAGGACTTCACTTTCATGGAGTCACAGAATTCCAGAGTGGTTTGTGTTGGAAGAGACATTAAAGCCCATCCAATCCCACCCCTGCCATGGGCAGGGACACCTTCCACTAGTCCAGGCTGCTCCCAGCCCCATCCAACCTGGCCTTGGACACTTCCAGGGATGGGGAGTCCACAACTTTTCCCACTTTTCAAATCTATCATTTTTTCAAGGCTGCGTGAGACATGAAGAAGGTAAAAGAGATGTGGAAGGCAAAGGGACATGTGGATATTTGGAATGCAGAGATATCTGGCTTATGAAGACATCTGGTGAGCAGCTTTCCAGTGGAAAAACAGACAAGAGACAAAGCAGGGAATGATGACATTTAGATGGACAAACTCTAACAGGAGAATTATGGAGAAAATATTGGATATCTGATCTCTCCCTCAGATCTCTGATGGATGGGGAGTGGAGGGACCTCTCAGCATCTTCATAAAATCCCAGAATCGCAGAACTATTTGGGCTGGAAGGACCTTAAAACCCAACTGGTCCTGCCATGGGCAGGACACATTCCACCACACCAGGTTTCTCCAGACCCCATCTTGGAGGTGGTCAGACAGACATCTGTGGATGGTAAGAGGGGAAAAACCAAAAGTATCACGGAAAAGTGTGACCCTGCCACGGGATATTGGATGGGAATGGGTAAAAAATTTTATGGGATGCATAAAGGGATGGTGGGAATGCAGAAAATATATTTAGTGGAATGGCAAAAGGCAGCGAAGAAAGGGATCAAATGTGATACAGAAGAAAGGAATGTGAAAACTAGAAAGGGGGGAGAACTAAAAGGATCAGCAGAATGAGAAAAGGCTTCTGGTCAGGAAGCAGTTACAATTATTTTGCACTTCTAGAGAAATGTAATTATAGAGGAGTGTGGCCATTCATTTTTCTCTGTATTTTTAATGAACTCACACAACATATACAAGCAAAAAGTACATGTAATGAATGACAATACAGGAATGCTTGAGGAAGTGAGGAAAAAATTAACTTATGGAAATGAAACTTTTAATAATGGAAAAAAAAATCAAAGCTTCTGTACATTAATATTAAAAATAAATATTTCAAAAACTGTCACTTAGAAATAATGTGAAGGACCACTGAGTTGCTTATACTGTTTTTAATACCTCCAATGGTAATCCTGCTCACACATTTACAAAATATCATTGCTCATGATGAAAATCATCCCTGGAGTTACGTGGTCCTGTCAATGTGACTTATCGCAAGATTTTGTGAAAGCCTCTTTTTGTTCTTCATGTAAGTAACACTCACCACAGGATTTTCAGTCCTCTGAGATGTGAGAAAAATCAATGAACAAGAAGTCTTGAAGGCATGGCCTAAGTAAAACTAAAGATTAGAAAAGCAGACAGAAATAATTCAACATTTACTGTATAGAACTTGAAGAAATGGTATGGAAAAAGTAATCTTAGTACTTTGCTGCATCTGGTTAATGCTTTTTACACAAAGGAAGCTGCTAAAACCAAAATAACATTGAACATAATCAAGCTTTTTTCTCATTTTTTAAAAGAACAGAAATAGAAGATGCCTTCTCAGTAACTGACTGGATTACCACACCAGATCCTACAGACGTCCCCCAAATTAACAGAACAGTGCATACACTTCCAAAATGTATTAAATGCTGAAAGGTTATTTAAAAGTCTCTTTAAGGTGGTAAAAACCCTTTACTAAGCTCCAGTCTAAATATATTTAAAACTTATTAATGTGCCTGTTTAATTGTGGCAGCATTTTGCTTCTATATATTATTGATATTTCTCCTTTGAGGGGTTTTTAGGGTAATCTTTGTTCCCAATCACACATTTCTGCTAGGAAAAGCCTACAAATTAAGCCATCTGCACCAGTAAGTTGTGTTCATGTTCAGCTGATCCCTGAAAATTAGTAACCAGATTAGAATTTGTGCTGAAGATTATTAACTTCTGCCTTGTGCAGAAGATCATTGTTTCTGTTTCTGTCAGGAATTGCACACCTGGTGTTTATTGGGGTCACACTTCCCTTGACAGAAGGAACTGCAACAAGCTCCATCCTTACCTGCCTTTTCTTAGCTCTGCACAGACTTATCTCTGGTTTTGCTTGCATTGAATTCGAGCTCCTGCATTTCCTTTGTCTGAAAATCCCGACTTTCTGGATTTATAATTATACTTTTATGTAAAATAACCTGAAATCTCCTTAAATCCTCACTGAAATGCTGGCCAGCCTGTATGAAAAACAGGGAGGTGGTCGAGTATGAAAGCATATTACAAGTTAATATTTTACATTATGTTTTTGGTGACAGTTTGCAAATCCAGATACAAATATAAGCCATGCTCTCAAGATAAACATGCTTCTCAGAGCACAGAGAGGTGAATTTCTAAGCATGTTACACATCTAATTTCTGCTGTAGTTTAAAATCACCTGTGTAGTTTAAAACACAGAAAATAAAGTAGGAATAAAATAAATTAGGAAATTAAGGGGAGGCCACATGCTAAAGGTGATGCCATTGTATCCCTTCCCTTTTCTTCCCCTGCAGAGTGTCTGGAAGGTGAGTGAAGAAATGCTGGAGCTGCCAAAGCCGTCAGCCTGACAAAGGTGCTGCCTGTCCACGTCCCCAGGTCCAGCCCAGAGTGTATTTGGAATTACATAAGTTGTCCTTACACCCTGAACACAGACAGGGACAAGGGACAGACAAAGGGACAACACAGCCAGACACACAATTTTTGTTGTCCCTTCACGGGAGAGAAGAGGTGGACTGGAATTAATCATTAAAACAAGGAAAATAAAAACTGTTACACATGAAACAACAAAGTGAAGCTCTCAGAGAAGAGCTATGCTCACCTGCATGTAGGATCAGAACTTAATAACAAAATTCATTAAAATTTAGGTAAAAATTCAGGGCTCTCTTTATCTGAAGGAAGGTTCAGGTGGCAGCTTCTGTTTCTTTCAACCATTGCACAAGAAGGAGGGGAGATCCTGGTCTGAATTCCACTGGTAATGTACCTCTTGTGGGAATATTCCTGCCATGATATAACCAGTGACTACATAATAATATATTTCAGAAAGTGGACTAAATATCAGCTGTGCTTAGCCTAATAAAATAATCCATTAATGTCCAGCTATACAAATTTAATTTACTGTAATAGGGGGTTTTGCTACTTGAAATCCCCTGGCCATTATCTTTACCTGAGAGGGATCAATCTCAGTTAAGCAGTTAGCACTTAAGATAAAATGAGAATGGGATTAATGGGTTTATACTGTGTTATTTAAGAGCCATTGGCAAAAAAATTGCCCTCGGTCTATGTGTGTAATATGACATTTCTCCTTTGCTCCTGTACTCCCTCAATGCCTTTAAAATAATAGCAATAAACATAAACCTGGTAAGAGTGAGCAGAGATTTTGAGCTGCTCAGGCCTTGCAGAGATGAGCTGTAAGTTTATCTGCTCTCTTGTCTCTTTTTTGTGTTTCAGAGTTCCCCTTTGGAAGCACTTTGTGCACACATCCTTTGCTGTCTTTTAGGGTACAATCTGGCAAAATGACATCAGTTAGGAAACTGGTGAAAACTGGAGTGAGAGCTACAATCTGGATAGGCAGCTCAGGGCAGCTTTATCACCCTGGCTGTGCTAACAGGGTGCTGTTGATGCTCCTGCAGCACTTGGAAAACACAAAGCTGTAGCTAAAAGGGTGCAGGTATCACTGAGCTGAGGTCATTTGTTAGATTTGGAAAAATGTTTAATTCATAGAAGCAGATATTTTCCCTGTCAATGGGAAATATATATCTTTAGGGTCCCTTCCAATCCAAACCAGTCTGTGATTCCATTACATTCACTGTTTCTTACAATGACTAAACATAGAAGTCTCTGTACTTGTATAAATCTAATGCTTTGATTGAGTTAATCCCATTATTCTTTTTTCCCCTGCACATAGTTCAAGATATTATGATTTTTTTTCATTATTATGTTGGAAAAGAAAAAAAAAAAAGAAGAGCATAGATCAAAACTTGACAGAGCTATGAGCAGATATTCATTCCTACATCTCAGCTGCAAAAATTCCAGCAGAGTGTGACCATAAAGTCAAACACAGGAATTCCCAGCTTACTATTAATGGTGGTAATGGAAGCAAACAAATAACCTGCCATTTCCTGCCTTTCACACAGTAGTTGAAGGAGCTGTTCCGGCAATTTAGCCCTTGTTTTGGTGTCTCCATCTGGGAGCTGAGGCAAGCAGAGGCACAGACCTCCCAGAGGGGGATGCAGTCCCATGACACACAGGGAGAAAAGCAGAGCACAAATGATGTCCAAGGCCAGTTTGGATGGGGCTGGGAGCACCCTGGGCTAGTGGAAGGTGTCCCTGGGCTAGTGGAAGGTGTCCCTGCCCATGGCAGGGGTGACACTGGAGGGGCTTTGAGGTCCCTCCCAACCCAGACCATGTGGGTTTCTGTGCTGCATTTTCTCAGCCTGATGTAACCCTGATGTACCAAAGCAGAGTGTAGATACAATGAGATTGGAAATACTAGATTCTTTTGCTTTAAATCCTGCTTCTCAGTTTGCATTGGAAAGAAACTTCTTGTGTCTATTTACCAGGCTCTGTGCAGATATATTCTGCTATTACATTAATGCCGACAAAGCCTTCACAAATGTTTCTTCCAGAATGTTGACAGTCAAATAAGATACATGACCTGCTAATGGCTATCAGGATATGGTAAAGTATATGCCTGAGGGGAGTAATCTGTTGTTTTATCAAAGACAGATTAAAAACCAGGACAGAATACATTTTCTCGTAGCCGTAAATGCCATTAAAACCACTCAGAAACTTTTAAGTTTGCTTCCTTTTCCAGTAAAAGTTTTTTCTCTGTTGCTTTTATTCATTGCTCTTTTATCCTCTGTGTGAGTTCCTCCTCCCTCAGTTTTCCTCTCCCTCAGCTTTACCTTCAGAGGCCTTGAAAAGACAGGAGCATTCTCCACACAGAGATCTGCATGCACATGTCAGCTATTCTTGTCTCCATCCAACAATGTGAGCTGTTCTCATCTCCTTTTCTCTCTTTCTGCATGGAATCATAAAAACAGAATGGTTTTGGCTGGGAGGGATTTTAAGGATCATCCCGTTCCACCCCCTGCCATGTGCAGTGACACCTTCCACTATCTCAGGATGCTCCAAGCCCTGTCCAACCTGGCCTTGGAAACTCCCAGGGATGGGGCAGCCACAGCTTCTCTGGGCACAGATACTTAAAGGTCTGTTAGTAGAGCTGTTCCTTTTTCAGTTCCATTAATAATATGGCTGCTGGATTAATTCATCCCTAAAGAAGGGCAGCACTTAGAGCTGTGTCCCTTCTTCAGTAAACCCTCAGAGATGGTTAACAAGATGGATGTATTCCCAAACACACAGAATCATGGATTCACTGAGGTTGGAAAAAACCTCCAAGACCATCAAGTCTGACATTCAGTGCTGCACTGATGAAGTGTGTGGCCATACACAATGTTCTTGTAAGGTTAGTCAGCACTTCCTGTCCTGGAGATTGAATTCAGGGACTGAAAAGGAGAGGGAAACATTGCCCCTGAGGTGCAGAAGTACTGGTTAAGCTCAAACAGGACATTGCAGGGCACACACACACACCCCAGCAATTTCATCACATCAGGGAAAACAGCAGAAAGCTTAAAATTGGTCCTTCAGCCTCCCCTTCCTTTCCTGTTTCACAAGCCCCATGTGGTTCCGGATTTCGTCTGTGCAGTAGAGCAGCGATGTTACACCACAAATGGCTCCTCATCTGACATAAAAATCCACTGGCAGTTTTTCCCTCTCTCCTTTTCTTTCCATCTCTTGCTTTATCCCTCTCTCTTTGTGCCTCTCTCTCTTTGTAATTCACAGAGATGATGTTAAACCTGTGATGTGAAGTTTATATTAACTCCAGCACAGCAGTTTGATGTGCGAATGATGACTGATTTCTGTCCCACTAAGACACAGTGCATGGGATTTACTGGAGAATAATTTTTTGATTACCAAAAAGGTTTTGTGAGAATATGAAGCATCACAGTACAAAACAGGAGGAAAGCTGGATTATGATGCAGATGAGTCTGAAATATCATAGCTCAGAGTAAGGATTTGCCAGCTAAAATTTTTTAGGAACTCTGTTATTACAGACTCATCTTGGCTGCAGAAGTCCCTGAAGTCCCCTCTGCCATCTGAATGAGACCATTTTCCTGAGCTGATGGCTTTGTTGGTCACAGCCAGGATGTAAAGTAGAGCTGTGCCTTTGAGAAAAAGAAATTCTTTATGTCTGTTTGTAGCTTTTCGTTTTTGGAGTGTGTTTTTTTGTTTGCTTGAGGGTTTTTTTTTTCCTATTTTACTTTAAGAAAATAAAGTAGGCAAAAAGTACCTAAAAAAAAATTAAAGCAGATACCAAAATTTTGGTTCTTGGTGAATGAATTGAGTCTGTTAGATCTCATTATGGGGGAGACTTTGGGAAGAAGAAAATGAAGCCATTAAAGGAGCTGATTCTGATAATGTGTTGCTTTATGGGTGGCTGTATTATTCCTCTATTGCTTGGAGGTGTTTTTGAGGCAACGCTCCGTTTCACAGTCTATTTTTAATGTAAAGAAAGGGAAGGACTCAGCTCCCAACAATCATTACTTCTTTTTATATTAGCTCACATTTCAGTTTGCAAAAATATGCTGAATCCAAACAAATAAAAAAGATGATACTTAAGTAAGGCTTTGCTCTATTTAAGCCAAGCTTATATGCTCTAACAGAGTTTGAATTTTTATGCTGCAGTTTATTGCAGTGGTGCCATTTGGGCTGTTAAAGTTATTTCAACATTTTCATTACCAAGACTGTTATCTGAAATTGCCAACCCAACCAAAAAAACCTTCACAGAAATACCCACTGTTTTGAGAGGCAACAGTTTCTCTAATTTCACCCAGCTCAATAGTGCTTTTTTGTTAAAATGGAATCACAATCTAAGTATTCAGAAGATATATAAAAAAAATTGGAATTTAGTAATTTCTGAATTTTATGCCTCTATTATTGAACTTATATGATGCTTTTTCTTTCTGTAGTGCAAATATCCATGAAATGGGTGAAGGCCATTCAAGGAATGCATACAAACCATGGGGGTTTTATTTATTTATCTAGGTCCTGTTTATTTAAGAAGTAATAGCACCATTAAAGGGAAGTTTTTGATAGATCACAACCATGTGTGTGCAATACTATTATAACAAGGTGGGAGGTGAGGCTCTGGTGCATATATCTGGGGGGATCTGTAGTCTCTTGTAGATTTCATAGTGGCTTTGCTCACATTGCCTTTTGGTCCTTTGTTAGGAGGGAAAGGATATGGAAACTGTGAACTCTTGATATCACATTTCATTTTATTGGCAGGAGGCACCACCCCTATACTCATCCTCACCTCAGAGAAGGAAATCTGGCATAAGAGCCAGAAAGCTGCTGCAAAACACTAAAAAAAAATTAAAATTAATATAAAAATATAGGCAATGAGAACAATCAGGAAACCAAGCAGATGAGCTGTTGCATGACAGAAGAGCAAATATTAACTTTAAAAAGTTGAAGTCAAAGACCTTGGCCCTTAAAGATGAAAGAACATGAATAAAACTCCCAGCTGAGACAAAATGGTGGACAGGGGGTTAAAGAACTCCCTGGGGGACTCATATTCTATAACATGTCAAACTGTTGTTGATTCAAAGATTTCATCCAGAATTAAAAAAAACAAAAACAAGGAAAATTGATTTGGAATATTCTCTTCCAGTTTTAAACATATGATGACCGAGTTTGCCCCTTTAAAAATAGTTTAGTTATCCTGAAGGTGATTTAAAGTAAGGAACACATAAAATTCCAGCTGACTTACAAATGGCAGTGGGTTTAGACCAGTTTTAATTCCTTTTTTGGATAAAATTAACATCTTAAATCCTATGTCTCCAGTGTCTGTATCATATAGTTTGAATTTATTTTTTGACTATGATTTGGTTTGTTTTTTTTTTTAATTGCCTCTCCTACAGGATATAATTTAAGGGCTTTGAAATAACAGCTACTACTTCATTGCAATGTCCAGATGCATCTGTTTGGATTAGCTGTGTCCCAGAAAACATGAGGAAAACAAGGAGTTGTAATCCATCTTTATTCCAAATACCTGCGGCAAGTGAATAGGATTACACCAATATCTGCCTATGCAAACTGCAGTGGTGCTTAAGATGCATTTAGTGCTCTTTTATTTCTGGCTGACAAGGACTGGAACAAAATTCAGGGAGTGTATTTTAGTCTCTGGAGTAATCTCTGAATTACTGCAACAATAACCATGGGTCAGGGCAGGTTGGGAGTTTGATCCACATATGGGCCATTCACTGCAGAGCTGGACTTGATGATTCTTACTGCTCCTTCCAACTCAGAGTATTTTGTGATTCTGGGAACAAAAGAGCCTTTTTTTTTTTGTCTTGAGGTAACCCAGATTATTTTTACTGCATACATCTAAGATATTTAATTACAGAAGCATTGAATAGCCTGCCAAGAAGGAAAGGCTGGTACTGTTAGATTAGCCCTGAGTTACAAGCACCATGTTCAAGACAGACATTTGTACCTCCATGAGTCCTTTTTTGAAATAAATGCTCAGATACATTTAAACACATTTGTTTAAGTTCATTATCATCATTTCCTTTTAGTACATTCTAAATAACTTTTACTGTCTGGCAAATTATGTAACCAGAACTTTAGGTTCACTGAACTAGGACTTAAATTCAAGTCAAGGAATAAATTTAAGCTGAAGAGACAGGAATGCTGAAGCTTTGGGATTAAAGACATAACAAGACAGTACAAGTTTCTTGGAAAAAAATCAGAGATGAGACGTGAGTTCACAATTATCAGATTTGAAGATCTTGAAGAAAGTCTTGTGAGATCCAGAAATACTTGGGTTTCATTCCTTGTGACATAACAAAATTATTTATTATTTAATTTCTTTCAGCTACACAGCAGTCTGCAATAGGTCTGGGAATTCCTGAGGAGTCTGAACAGGACACACCAGCGTGCTGATGTCATCTTGAATTTCATGCTGGAGACTGTACTTGCACATTCCTCTTTTATATCCAGATTGGTAATGCCATTTTTCATAGTGTTTACTTTCCTTTTTGAAGTCTGAAGTGAGAGAAAAAGCTGCTGTTATACCAATGTTACCAAAGAGATCTAAATTGTAACAAGTCCTTAAAGTAAATTTTCATAGCAGAGAAGAACAAATCCAATTTTATTGGATTTTTCTGCGTGTTGACCTCAGAAACTTTCTCTTTTACTGCAGTGCATTTAAATTCTCTAGGATAGTGTTTCACCAATAATTGATCATATAATTCCAGTGGAATTGTATTCTCTTAAGTAAATCCCACACAAGTCAAGGAGAGAGGTTATTCCTGGGCAGATGGAAACATGCCAGAAACACAGAATCAAAAGTCAAAACAAGTGGAATGAATTGGCAATATCAGTAGGAGAAACTATGCCAATTTTGTGTTTAAGAGTCAAACAACAACCATGTCATATTTCAGCATCTTATTAATACAGATTATGGAGGAAACACAGCTAACAGTATTTTTTGCAAACAATTCAGTGTATTGTCATTACCATGATGTAATTTGAAATTTTGCATTATATTATCTGAAGTATATCAGAGAATCACACATGCTCTGAAATCACCTTCAATTAATACAAAAGAGTGACTGCTATACTAATATTTCCCTATCTAAATTATTAAAGCGTTCTGATAAAATAAATGGTGTCCAGTATTTAATTGAGATCACTCAATCACATTTCATGAGTTTTTTATGTCTTTCCTTAAAACTGAGCTCTGTTTTTTTCCCTTTTGGGGATGGAAAAAAAAAAGTAATTTCAAGTTTAATTTGCTTTTAACACCATAATACTCAATATTGACCATAGCTCTGAGCCTTAAAACCATTATTGTACTTTCCTCATTCTGTGGGAGATGATAGCTGAGCATTAAACAGAGTACTTTTCAAAATTCTGATGGCAGCAGAAAGTAATGCAGATTTAGCAGAAAAAGTCTCCTAGATATTATATTATGCTGTGATACAACTTTGCTTTTCATTAATCAATCAAACAAACAAACAAAAATTCTATTTATTAAAAAACACATTAATACAAAAAGAAAATAAACATTCACAAAGGGCATTTAAAAAATTCATGTGCCATAAAACCTTAAGCCTTTTAAGAATAAAAATCATTTTTTATAAGAATTTCCTGCTTTTGATGTCTCACTGCAGAAAAAAATAAGAGGTCAGGAAATCACTTAGTAGACCCCTGTGTTCAGCCTGGTGGCAGTTTTTATCCATGCCAGATCAAACAGAACCAGAAACCCCACTAAGGGGTCAGAAAAAGTACTAAAGACAGCGTCCTCCTGGAATGGTGGTCACAGGGGAGTGCTGGAATCGTTTGGGAATGGGAAGGGAGAGGGACAGAGCTGAGCACCAGGAAGAAAAGCAAAGTGCAGTTCCTGAGGAAATGCTGTCCGTGTTTTTCACAGTTTTATAGGCTCCTTCCTGCTTGCAAAAACCATGTTCAGACCATTCCTTCTGAAGCCTAGATTAGAAGCCAGATGGACTCCAAGTCCACACTGAGAATTTGTTATCTCTGTTTGCTCTGGCTACATTTCTCTTGAATTAGCAGGCTTTAAATTAATCTAGAGCAAACTGGGGATCGTGAAGCTCTGGGACCAAATTTGTGCTATTAGCTATTGACTAATAATAATTGTTTTCATAGGGTACCACTGCCTGATTTTATCCTTCCTGCCTTCCTTCCTGCCTTCCTTCCTTCCTGCCTTCCTTCCTTCCTTCCTCCCTTCCTTCCTCCCTCCCTCCCTGCCTGCCTTCCCATTTCCTCAGGCTGGAATTTAGTGGCAGGTTGGAGACCCCGTTTCTGCCTTCTTTTCACTTTTTAAATGTCATCCCAACAGATCCCTGGCACCTTTGTTTGGACAGGAGGTCTGAAAAGAATTACATATAAAACTCCCAGGTAAGAGTTTGTTTTAGCATTATTCACACATCCAAATTCTGTGCAACATGGAGTAATTTCTATCAGAGGGCATGAATTTCTGATAGGATCAAACTAGGAAAGATGTGCCTAAAGCCAGAGATTTTTATTGCATTTTTAAGTCTACAAATGGTGACTAAGAAAAATAAACCAGTAAACTTAGAATCACTCCATGTGAAATCCACTTCTCCTATGGAAAATATTTGTTTGTTTTGTGGTTTGGGTTTATTTTATTTTATTTTTTAAGAAAGAAAAACCCGCCCACATTTGGAGGTCCTCTTTAGGAATCCTTTTGGTTTTAGTTCTATTTAGACCAAACAGTTGCTTCCCAGTTCCTATTTTGCCTTCAATAACAAGAGTTTTCTTACAGCATATCAGTACTGGCACATCTTTGATTGGATTTTCTGTGTGTGTGTGTGTGAGACTGCTGTAAAGAGTGGATTAATGTAAAGTTTTTATGTAGGAAAAAATAGGAAATTGAGTCTGAATTTATTTCTAAATATAATTAAATCATAGGATTTGCCTTAATTTGGATATTTGCTTGTAGAAACATTTGATGACATCTAAGCAATATCCTCTGATATAGCACTTTAAAATTATTTAATATATTTAAAATAAATGTGCAGTATCCCCATACCTTTTCAATGTGCTATCACACCATTGCTGTGTTTGAAAACTCGTCTGGTCACCAAGTCTGCCTGCCACAGAATCCACTTCAGCCATGGTTATTTGTTTCCTTAGAAGTTTGTTTTTTACTATTTCAAAGGAATAATGAAAAAGAAAATACAGTAATACATTTACTAATCCACAGGCTCAAAAATACTGTCTGAACTTGGATTCAAAGCTTTTTCAACTATAATTGAATAAGACTAAAACAGAATAAGACTGAAAGTAGAAGAAAACAAGAAACTTTATGAGTTAAACATTTGCTACTGATGTTATTCAGGTGCTAAATCCAGACACTTTTCTTGCTTATTCATTAATCATGATTAATTATAAAGAAAAGTAAAACAGGGAGTATGAGTGTCCAGATGTTGATGAGCTCTCCAAGGGACTTTTAAATTTAATCTTATCCAAGTGCTGAATCAAGCCTAGATGCAAAGCATCTGATTCTGTTCTGGTGCCCCCACTGCTCAGAAAATTGTGGTGGATCACCTGGCTGGGACTTTGTCCATGGGAACAGGAGACCACTGGAGACAGTTTGTTGCTTGGTCCTTTCAGGGAAGCAGAGATAATTCATTATTGTCACCTGAGCTGTGATTAATTACTGCTGACTTTCAGGGATGCTAAATGCTTGCCCTAGCTAATGGATCAGAATATAACAATGAAAAGATTTTAGCAGTTATTGTAGGAATGCTACTACAAATCCCTGGAGGGAAAATCTGTGTGTCTCTATAACAAATTCAGCTCAAAACATTTCTGAGCTTCCCATCCTCCTGGATCCACAGAGGGACACAGATGAGGGCTGTGCTCACTTTGGTGCTGGGCTTCTGCCTCAAAACTGCCCCGTGTGTGCTGACCCTATTAATGCTCAGAATGAACAAATTACAAACCCATGCTCAGCACTGGAGTGGCACTACAAGTTTCCATCCTCAATTAAGATTGAAGGAATTTCCTGTCTGTTCCCTGTTCCAGCCATTTAGGTGGCCACTGATCACTTCAGGAGGGGCTCACAAAGCTCAGCAGGATACTCATCAATGGGAAGGAAATGCTACCAAGGGATCAAGAGGAGTCAAACACAAAATGACAGAAGTGCAGTCAGATCATTCATCCCAGAATCCCCGAATGTGGAGGGCCCTGTGTTGATTTGTCTTGGATTAAAAGCAGGATGTCTTCATAATGCACTAAGTCCTGGTGTATTTGAAGGCCTGTGTGAATTAATATGGGTTTGGTTCTGCTTGCAGTAAAATGTTAGTAATTCAACAACACTCTGTTCATTTATGGAGGCTGAATTTAACCTCGAGCCTTCAGACCTTTCATGGTTCAGTGTTGCGTTAATGTTTGGACTCAATGATCTGTTTTCAGCCTTAATTACTCACTGGCAGCCTGGTAACCAGAGGAGTAAAAGAGTCTTTACATTCTGTTTTTCTTTCCTCCCAGACATAGTGGAAAATCCACCCACTATTATTTTCTCCTAACACAATTTGTATTTTAAATATCGGCAATTTTCCATTCCCACTGTTTCATTTGTGTCACTCAGCATGGATGGACTTGAGCTCCTGCAAGGGAGATTCCAGGAAGAAGTTATCAGTGCACTTTTAATTAGGCAGACTGCTAATTGGAAGCAGTCATGGATAGAAGTTGCACCCTGACAATGGATTACATCAGTTAGAATGAAAAGTGAAGCTATTTGTTTTCAATCACCATGTCTTAAAATTATTTTTAACAATCACTAATCTTCTACTTATGTCATGTACTGCATGTGTGCATCATGCAACATTTATTAATAAAATTAACATTTCAAACAATGGAGAAAGGCTCTGTGAGAATTTTGTAGAAGGAAATTTTTAAAATAGGAGTACTTTAAACCAAGAATGCAATGAGGGCTCAACCCACCACTCTGAAGGCATCCAGCACCTGGTGACTTCAGTGAAGGTTTCCAGAGAGGCAGGAAAGTTGAACCAGGCTGCTAAGGATGTGGAAGAAAGCAGGAGTGTTTTATCCATGAACCATTTCACAGAATCACAGATGGTTTGGGTTGGAAAGGACCTTAAAGATTATCCAGCTCCAGCCTCACTGTGTTGTTGTTCCACTATTTATTGGTTGGTTTTCTGCAAAGGTTTCTACATGTAGGGGTTATAAAAGTGCATCTCAGAATTTTCCATCCTTGCAAAAAAAGCTGCTATCAACACTTACAGCCATAAAAATGTGCAAGTGTTTCAGTTGGATTTGAACTGGGAATAATGTAAAATCATAAGTGCCTGAACTATGGATCACAAATTAGAAAGATCATGTGTAGCAGAAACTTTCAGACTCTCATTGTCACTTACAAAGTGACACATATTTTGCAGAAAAAACAGAAAATCTGTAAATATTCTGTGAAACTCATTGTTATATTTCTTTTCTTTAGGGAACACAGAGGGATAGAAAGATTATATCATGTTCTTTTGTTGTAACACTGCAAGTTGCTCCTTCTATTACAATTTTTTCTTAATTGTTACTGAAGACCAGCTTCCAGTGCTGATGATGAGCTTCATTAAAAATGTCTTTTAGAAAAGGTTTTTATTAGGTATTCTGTTCTGCTCCTGCAAGTTATAAATGCATCTATATTCCTAGTTCTGCCAGGCAATTATTATATATATTTTGTTCACATGTCTTTGAGGTCTAATGAAAGATTTCTGGCAACTTTTCTGAGCTTTTTCAAGTTTTACAAGGATAGGAGATGTGGATGCTAGCAGACGGTATTTCTTTTTTTTTCAGCTATTGATACTCTCCATTGAATTACTATAATTTCTTCAGTGTAAATGATGGGTTTGTTCCTCTGAAGAAAAATTGTTGGAATGCTTGAATAGTGGAGTGGAGAACTAGATTTTATCTATATATATATATATAGATAAAAAGCAAAGGTAAAACAACCTGAACACTGCCAGTCTAATATTCACAATTCAAAGTTACTGTCATTATTCAGAAGTCAAGGGTGTAAAACTCCATTCCAACTGAAGTAATCTTGTCATTTCATTCTTGATTTAGGAAATCCAGTGTCCAGAAGTGTCACTCTTTTGTGACAATACATAAACTCCCTGCTTGCAGTAGACAAGTGCTAAATGAGACTTGAAATACTTTGACAGCATATTACCAGGATTTTTCTGTCATTCAACAGAGGGGAAATAACATTAAAGACAATTTCATCCTTTTGGCCAAAAAGAAATTACAAAACACGTTATTCATCCTGCAATTTATCAGCCTACAAAATAAACACATAGAGCAGGACCATGTGAGTTTTTTACACAGTCAGGTTTGCATTTATTTAGTGACTGTTTCCTTCAATTAGGAGTTCATTGTTCTGGGCACTGCAGAAGGACACAGCAGAAAGGTGTTCTATTCTCTTACGAACCACATGACATTGACCATACTCGAGGTGTTTTCACTCCCTCTCTCCTCTTTGCTCCCTGATTTTTTGCAGTTTTTGCCTGTTCCCTGGAGATTATTTCTGTTCCTGGTAAAAGATGAGGGAAGAATTTGTGTTTATGAAATCACAGAGTTTATTTCTGTCCAGTTGGCCTAAATAATATTCATTATATTTAGAGTGGTCAATGCCCCTTTTTCATCCCAGATTTCATTTTGTTCTGGTTACGTGCATATAAAAAAAATTAATTCTTCTTCCTCTAGCAAATGTAGCTGAGGAGTCCTAAACATAATTTCAGCCATTTCCCCAGATTTCACATTTTCTGCAATCATTTCTTTCAAGTCGTGGTTCCCAGACCTGTGACCATTATTGTTGTCATCGGCTGTATTTCCTCCAGAGATTCCACAGTCGTTCAGCTGTGGATTTGTGCTGCTGAGTGGAGAAGAGCTGCTTCATGGGCACTCAGAATTCATCTTTATGTTTCCAGTATGGTGTCTGTGTGTCTGCCTTTCCATGACCTCAGCATTATTGTCTCCTGTTCGGATTGGGAACGACTCATTTCAGCTTGGACTGACAATAAACGCACAGACCCATTAAGAAAAAATAAGGAAAAGAAGCCCAAGAAAACCTGTATCAATCTGTTCCATGTCCTAATTTTTACTTTTATCCAGTTTTTGAGCTAGGGCACATTGTAATGGATTCATAGAAATACTCCCATTACCCAAAAATCCCTGCCTTAAAAAAGGCTTCAGTTAGCTGCTCCCATTCTGCACTCATTATGTCCATTTTTTTCTGAGTATCTTTAAGCACAAATCAAGGATTATTTTCTGGTTTTCTCACGTTCACTGTCTTTTTTCACTGACTGGTGTCACTTGGATGCGCTCATGCTCCACTGTTGGCTCCCATTTATTTTTGCAAAGGGAATGAACAGGAGCACTTGGAATCCAACTGTGTTGGGGTAATTTTGTGATACTCTTAATATTGTGCCAAGGCCAAGAAACACCTTCAAGGCAGCTGGCTACTTTAATCTTCCAAAGAAGCATTTGGGGACTGTCGAATTTCTGTGGAGAAGAGAGGAAATGTCTCCATTTTTATCCACCTAATTGGTTGATGGGCAACAGGAGTGACTGGCACTGAGATCTGGTGTCTTTTCATTCCCAAAGAACCATTAAAATTGGAAAAAACCTCCAAGATTCCCAAGTCCAAGCTTACTAAAAGCTTTCAATAATGAAGAAAGCTTCTTAGAACTTTGGATGCCTTGTTGTAATCTCTAATAGTAAAGGTTATACTCACATTGATATGAATTTCCCACCGCTCCTGGATTATGTGAGAGTTTCTGTAGCTTTGAAAAGTAACTGTATTCCCCCAGAAGATATTGTTTCCATTTCTTCAAAGACATTGTTTGCATTCCAAAAGGAAAAGAATCCAGCTGTTTCACTACCAACCTTCACAGCTTATTGCCACACCTGTATAAATTCTGGGTCTGGAATCCTTCTCTCCAGTGTTGCTGTTAGAACAGTGAATACCTCAGCAGTGTCATTATGCACTGATTTTCTAATAGCTCTTTGCTAAACATTGGCAATGTAAAACTAGAAAATTACCATTAATCATTCTTAAAGTGCTAAGAATACATTAATAAATTACATCTGTTTGATTTTTCAAAGCTGTATTTACTCCTAGGATATCGAGCAGGCAAAGAAGTGTTGAACTGGGCAACAAGATCCAGTTCTATTTAATCCTAGGTTGCTCACATGATTACTATAAGTTAGATGGCAATTTCTAGTTTTAACAGCCTGCTTCCACCCCTGTCAGTGTCCTTTGGCTCTTACAAGTTAGGCTTTAGATCTGTGCCTAGATGATGTTTTTAAATTCTGAAATGAAATGACAGAAAATAGAGTAAGACCCACCTGAACTGCATTTTGCAGGTATCTTGGGCTTGACACTGTCTATAATTTCAGTGTTTTGGCTTTACATGAGAAATTAGATTTCATATTCTTTGTTCTATTTTTCATTCTGATTCAGGCCTAAATAGAGATGAAGATCAGGAATTCATGTCTGTCCTGCTTCTGCTTTTTTACCCAGATGAAGGAATGGTGAAGTCCCAAACTCTGGTTCATCCCAATCACATTTTACTCCAGTTCTGCTGTCAGAAGTCGATGCTCTCTTCTGCAGCCCTCTTGCCAGGCCTTACATAGTCCAGTGGTGGAAAAGGACTGGGAAGAGCTTTATTCCACTTTTATTCTTGCTGATAAGAGCTACACAGTGCTCCAGAATTCCTCCCACACCAGAGCAGCAGCAGGGTATGAATGACAATGTTTCTGACCCAGACAGGGTTTTTTACCACAGTCTGGGTTAGCTGTGCAGAATTATAGAGCCCTCCTGAGAAAATGTTCATGCCAAAGTGTTTGACAAGGCACTGTGGACGAAACTATTTCCAGACATTCAAAGACATGATAAAATGTGCATTGATTTAACTGGCAATTGTCTAGAATAGAAATGTCACAGTACAATAGTCCCAATTTAATGTACTTTTACATGTGCAGTACAGAGAGAACACTCCAGCCTGTGATAGATAGAACAATTTCATGCCATACCCAGGAGTGCCTGACTCATTGGTCTGAGCAGCTCCTTTGCATCAATCCCTGCACTTGTTTAATGTGAACAGTACAACTGAGAGGGGGCTCTGCTAGCTGGAATCCCACTGCTTTTCCTTTAATGCCTCGTCCTTGCCAGGGCAAAAATATCTGACCTGAGAGAGAAGGAAATGTGCAGTTCAAGTGCTCAGGGTGGGCACAGAGCTGGGGTTGTGCCCTGGTCCCCACGCTGACACAGGCTGGGAGTGGAAATGCTTGATCTGAGCAGCTGCTTTGGATGTTTTTATGGCTCCCAAACTGTCATTCACAATGGATATGGATCCTGTCACACCCTCTTCTTCTGGAAAACCAGGAATGGGGCCAGCCCCTTCCTGTTTTACAAACATCCACCAGCTCCCAGTGATGATGCCTGGATGCCCTGGAGATCCAAGGGTGTGGTGATTCAAGGAGAAGGTTTAGAATGTATTTCTGAAGCATTTCCTGCTGTGTGAGACACCCAGAGACAGCAAAAGCTGGAATTGCAACTGTCTCATCTCTCATTTCCATTATCCAACGAATACATAAAAGAATAGCTTGTGTGCATGTTTGATAATTTAATAATAATTAATAATTATTTTAAATGAGATAAGACCAAACCAGGATATGTCTTTCACCACTCCCAATTTCTTGCTTTCTTTGTTCCTGCTCTGGCTTTCCTCATTTGCTGCCAGATCCTATTGGAAGAGGAGGCACATTTCTCCTCCTTACAGTAAATGTCACAAGGATGCAATGTGGAAGAGCAAATAGGTCAGATCCCTGATAGTTTGACTGCTAATCAATACAGTAAGAGTTTGGAGGAATTTAATGAGTATTCTGTATTATTTTGTATGCACATGTTCAATATGACTTTCAAAATCCTTCTTTCTTCCCACTTGGAAGCTGTTAAAGTACAGGACACCAGTGCTTTAATTACGATTTTATCACAATTTGAAAAGTGATTCTGATGAATGATTTCATCATTGGTGTCATCATTAAACATAAGGAGTTTGATGTGGATAAATTGTATTGAAGGGTTTGGTATTTGAAAAAAGACCAGAGCTGGCTGGACACATAACCCATAATTAGAGATAAGGCCCAGTACAATTTATGGGAAGGGGCAAAGCTTTAATGTCTCATGGAAATTAATTTATTGAAAAACGCTCCTGGCCAGAGTAGGTGAGGTAGGATTATCTTGCATGTCCTGGAGACTTTTTCCTACATAATTTCCATTTATAACAGAGACAGAAATCTTAAGAAAATTGAAACCAGTATTCATTTCAAATTTATCAAAGCCAAAACATCAAGCTAGTTGTGGAGTTTGACTTTATGACTGAATTTACAAATTTGTTTTAAAACAGAAAAACTTGGTGTTTCAGGCTTTCTGGTGGTTGATTTTCCACATCTGTAATTTCATGTTTCCATTCAGATTGAATAATTTTTTTTGTATGTATCCTGATCCCTCCTCATCTCTTATCAGCTGGAAAAGGAGATCTCTGCTTGAAACTGAAACCCATTATGTTAATACTTTCTGAATTCTTTCTGAATACTTTTCTGAATTCCCTCTTTCTTTTCTCTTCCTTGTGCATAGCTATGTGGTCTAACATTTGTCTAATAGCTGCACTGTGCTGTAAAATGGAGGATTCCAAGGACTCATGGATAATTCAGGCTGGAAAGGGCCCCAGGAGGTCCTGTCCAAGCTTGTGCTCACAGCACTGGGGTCAGACCAGGCTGCTCAGGGAAAGCTGTGAGGATGGAGATGGCACCACATCCCTGGGCAGCCCCTCCCACTGGGACACTGTCTTCATGGGGAAAAAGCACATCCTTTGTCACTGCCACGCACCCCAGCCATGCTCACAGCAAATAGGGGATAAAGCCATTATCATAATTATTAATGACTTTCACCTTAGTGAATGGCAAGCAACAGTAGGAAAGCTGCCAGCAATGGAAATCTGAAATACCTGAGAAATTACTGAGTGAGATCAAGGTAAGCCCAAGGGAAAACTTAATACAGGTGAGAGCTAATGGTGTTTCTGGAAAGTGAATTGAATAACATTCTTCAAATCCTAGACCAGTGAACTGCTGCTAAGGGAAGAAAAAAATCTGTGCTGTTATAATCAGTGTAAGGTGAAAATGAGAAACATAAATACAGAATAAACAGCAGGTGTGAAAAGTGAAGTCATGCAAGATGAAGACAGGGAGAGAAGAAAAGAGGAAAATCTCATTAGTAGCTCATTTGGTTTTAAGTAATTACAATGAGGTTGGAACAGGCTTGGAGCAATTTGGTCTATTGGAAGGTGTCCCTGCCCATGGCAGGGGATGGAACAAGATGGGCTCTAAGGTCTCTTCCAATCCAAACCATTCTGGGATTTGATGATTCTGTGAAATAAAAGAAAAATTATTGATCTCCCATTCAAGAAAAGCTATTTTTAAGTGCATCTCTGGTTTTGTTTTGAAAATATGCATCAAGTTAGAATTGCCTGGAATGGTTCTCACAGGTCCTGCTGCTCTGATGGTTTATCAAAGATTACAGGGAGAGAAAATACTTTTTATTCAACTTCAAGGGATAGCTATGCTGGTCCTGCTGTTATCTAATGCAACATTTCATGGCCTCCTGTATCAGATTTTCTTTTCTGCAGAGGGAAAGGAGCAGGAGCATAATCTAGTCTAAAACCCCCGAGTCTGCTTTCAGATTTCAGGGTAAATTTGCTTTCAGCACTTGTGATGATAAAGAAAAATGCAGTAATGCTTCATTTGCCAGTATAAAGCATAAAATTATACATAAATAAATATATAAAATACAAAATATAAAGTATAGATGGATTCATGTGCATAAACTTGGCGTAGTGAAATAACAGTGTATTAGGAGTACAAACATGATTCAGAATGTGCAAGTTTTGTCTCTTACACTGGACCCTCTAAGCAGAGCACTGGGCAGATTTGGTTAAAACTGAACTTTGTTTTCTGCTGAAGTGTCTCTGAGGAAGACCCCAACATCTGAGTGTCCAAAGAAGGCCCTAGAAGGTCTGCAACAGGAATTCACCCATATAAATCTGTTGTCTAGTTAGTCACCATGCAAAAGAAAAGCCAGCACAGAGGTGGCAAAGGCTGAGTGATACAAATTTTCCTAATGCAGAAAGCGAATCCATCACTGGAATCCTTGAGCAAGCTTCCACAGGGCTGTGTGGACAAAAATGGGGCTGATGAAAAACAGCTCTGCCAGCACGAGGCAGGCTCTAAAACAGCATTAGTGCTCACAAAAGTTCTCTTGAAATCATATAATGAATAATTATATGGAAATATCAGCTTTAGAGGGAGTTCAGCAAGCAGGTATTATGAGAAAAATTAGGAAAAGAATAAGAGAACAAGAGAGAAGATATCATTGTACCACTGTGTAAAACCACAGGGGAATAAAAGAGGTAAAAATAATGAATGTAAAACAGGAACAAATATGATTTCAAGAATAAAATTTAATCTGTTTCATTCTGCAAATGCATACATTATATAAACTTAGATTCTTCTGCTTGGGAAAGCTATAAAGGAAACTATGGAGAAGACATTAGCAAAATCTCAAACAGAAAGTGAACAGGGGTCTATTTCTCAGTGTTTCTTAGAATATAAGAAACAGAAAGCTTGCAGTGAAACAACAGCATGTGAGTTCTAGAACCAAAAAAAACTAAATAACCAGTGAATATATTTTGGATTTCTTTGTCATAGATGCCTTGAATACCAACAGTGTACCGAGGGAAACATATCAATTAGAGAAATTTATAGGAGGAGGGTTCACTGAAGATTATTTAACACAATAGCTACATTATTATTATTATTATTATTATTATTATTATTATTATTATTATTATCATTATCATTATCATTATCATTATCATTATCATTATCATTATCATTGTTATTAATAACATTATTAACAATTAACTATTATTATTAACTATTAACTATTATTATTATCAATAATAATAATAATAATAATAATAATAATAATAATAATAATTTATAGTGGTATGGAAAGATGGGGTTTAAATCATGTTCCAGGACATTCTATATTATTTTTTTTTAATGAAAATATCTCCAAACCCAGTAAAACTTGTATTATTTTTATATTCTTACATATTTTTAGAGAGCCTTTTTGTGCTTTAAATAACACATACACATCTCTAACCACATTTTTTGACAAATCTTTGCACTCCCTCAACAGGACAGGGTAGAAAATAAGATGAAAAAGCCCATGGATTGACATGAAAACGGAGACTGGGAGAAGGACTGGAGTACTGGGATAAAGACTTGCATGAAAATAAATTTCAGCCTACACCAGGCTGAAAAGGAGAGGAACCCAGCCATGTCCACACAGAAAATATCTCAGGATGCTGAGGGCTTTTCAGAACCTGCACCAAATCCTTCCATTTCTCTCCAGGATTGTTTTTCCTCTTTGCCAATGTCATTTTGAAGTACAGCATTTTCTGGCTCTAAACTGCATTTTTTTAAAGTGTGAGGAAAGGGCTGTTACATAAGTTCTGTACCATGTGAATCCTTAATATCGGGCAAACACACCAAAATGTCAATTATAAAGTTAATTAAATGTTAATTATAATTGGCAGCGACACAAACTGCCTCACCAGTAGAAAAAAAAAAAAAAACTTTTACATTTTAATGTTGAGGAAAATAAGCAGAATTTTATTTCACCTTCTTCATTCCAGTGCAGAAGAAGCAGCATGTCATAGCCATTTATAGATGGCATTGGATAATCAAATAGCAAAATGACTACCTAATTTGGAAGCCTCTCTTTCAAAATATGATGTGTGAATAATGTATTTATTTATAATAATAAATAATAATTGAATTATTTTTTTGAAATAATAATAATTTGTTGAATAATGTATTTATTTATATATTTGCATGTGGCATATATATTTGTTGTTGGTTTGTTTATGGTTTCCTGTATATTCCACTGGAGATTAACGCCCAGGTGAAAGAATTTCAGTTGTCAGCTCTGTTCATACTGAATTTCTAATTGCTTGCATTCCTAGGCCAGATTTAAATGAAAGAATAATCTTTTGGTTTTGATTTTTTGATAGACAGAAGATTGCTGCCTGCTTGCTGTATCAAGAGTGTTACAAAAATTAGAAGCCCAAAGTTAATCTTGGTCTGTAGCCCTAAGCTTGCAGCCATTCAGACTTCAGACCAAGACCCTGTTAAATCTATTTACCCACACACGTACAGGAATGGACAGGGAACAAAATCAGGTCAAGGACTGGCAAATTAATTTTCTCTTCTTGAATAAGAAACACACTGAAGAGACAATAGATATTATAAACAAATGTTGTTTATGGTTTCAAGGACTTCTGCCTTTTTTTTCCCCCAGTTAATTAACAATCTTTCGCTCATCACTATTTTTTTCTTTGTTTAATATCTCCCTATGCATTGGTTTGTGATCCATCAATCAGTTGAAATTAATTACATCTTCTAGGAAAAATATCAATAACCAAACTAGTAATAAATGTTTTATGACACTCATTGGCCACATTTGATGACAAAAATACATAGATTGAGTTCTACACTGAATCACAAACCACCAAATTCAAGATATTCAAGAAGTGTCCAAGGCCAGGTTGGATAGGGCAGTTTTCAGCAGTTAATTCCAATTCTGAGGTTAATTCCAATTTTAATTTGTTAATCCAGATTTTTAAGTAGTTAGTTCAAATTTTTGCAACTTGAATTGCAAGTCTGTGAGAGTGGGATGTGTAAGGACACTGCCACCAACACAGTGATAAGAAGGGTTGTTTTTTGCTAAAAGGAATTCAGATTTTGTAGATTTTTCTAGTGCTGTGGAGTCCATCGTTGATTTAATACAGTGGCTGAAGTTCAACCAGCTAATATCTCAGTGAGTGTATATTGAAAATTGGAGGATTTTTTTGGGTTCTAGACACCTCTAGCATTATGTTAAATTCTCTAGCTATGGTAACATTTTAAATGAGATTACCAGCTTTGTGATTTCCTACAGTGTTTCATAAGCTAGAGATGATTTATTCAGGTATGTAATAATTCACATTGTTTTTCTACTGTTGAACTCCTTTCTTTCTGAGACAAGACATCTTTCAAGATAGATTTTTGAGAGGATTTAAATGCTCTTTTTTTGGTTTTCAATCAATTTGAAAATATTTTAATCTGGAGTTTGCCACAAGTAAGTATTCACTTCTAGCTCATGTGAAAGAGGTTTTCCAAAGAGTGTGCCTAGAGCAGACTGACATTTCATGAGTGATGATTGTCTGGTTTATTTAGGCATTTTTATGCTACTGACACATGTCAAATACAATCAGAGGTTTTTCTATCTTTACAGCTATTCTTGGAAAAAAAATAGAACCAAAAAACCCACCTCCCAGATTTCCTAGTTACAGTTTTCCATCTACATATTTTGTAGATGCATTCTGCACTTTTTTTGACAGTATAAGATTTCATGTTTTTAAATTTGAGTATTTTCTGGAGTCCAGTGCTGCAATTACAGTGTCATCTAAAATTGTGTGACCCCTTGAATGTTAAAACTTAACTTTAGGTTATGAATTCCTTCTGATTTCTTTAAGTAATTCCCAATAAATTTAACATGACTTCTTGCCAAGATAAGACCAGCAGCATTTGCTCCTTGCTTTTGGCTTGTTATTGGATATTAATGAATATCTCTATTGTTGTCTCCCCCAGACAATTCTATAGTATTATTAAAATACAATATCACCTGTTTCACTGATGTGTTTTCTTGTAGTTCTACTGAAGAAGAAATATATTAGCTCCTCTATTTTTCTTTATTTCATTGCACATTTTGTAAATTACTGCTGTTCTTCTGAGAAAACTTTTAATCCAGAAACAGGTTCAATAACAAGTCTTACCTTTGTTCTCTCAAGCACTGCTGAATTTCCAACACTGTAAAAGCATAAAGCTTATTATTATTTAGTGCAGATAGAGATAATGCCTTGTGTTCCTTTCCTTTTATTTTACTGGAAGTGAAAATTCAGGTGAGTGTGGACTTTACCATATTTCTGAACTCACTCAGGTATGAATCAAAGGGACACCTTCATTTTACAGTATTGCACTGAATCAGCTCTGTAAACACAAAAAAACCACACAGGTACCCAGGAAAAGCAGGACCCAGCCCTCCAAAGAACATTTGGAGTCTGACACCCCTTCTACAGAACTCCTGAGTGAGTGCACAGGAAGGAGCAGGAGTTACCCTGGAATAATGCAGGCAGAGGTTTGAGATGCTTTGAACAGCAATTGCAAGTACTCCAAAGGAGCCCTCAAATTCCCTAATTCCCAAATTCCATTACATAGAGATGTTTATGCTTCTTTGGCAAACAATCTGTAAGTTTAAAATCAAGCTGAGTTTCCTTCACAATTAGGTCCATGTGACAATTGGTTTAAGCACAGAGGCTGCTCAGCCAAGGAGGGTGAAGAGGGATGAAGTGAAGAAGAGCAGAAAGTTGGTTGTGAGGCAGGAGTGTCAGTTCTTACAGAGCTAAAAAGCTTTTCTCTTTTCATATCTTTAAAGCTATAGCTAGAAAGCCATAGCTCTGCTCCCACCCTGCTTTTCCATGGCCCTCTGCTGTGGGACATCACAGCCACATCACAGCCACCCCTTCTTCCTAAGCCAGTGGCATTTTGATTTATCAGCTCTGCATTAGCCCTTTACAAAAACACCTTGCTCATGTGATGCATGGGAAAAAAGAAAAAAAAAGAAAAATGGTAATTTGAACCTGATGTTTTCAATTTCTAATGCACCACTTATTCTCTTGGGCTTAATTTTGGTAGGGAAATCTTGCCCAAACCTTCAGGGAGAACATCCTGGCCTAATTATTTTTGCCAACTGAAGCTATAGCTTTTCATCTCTGCCTTAATAAGGAAATTATGAAGAACTAGTTAACAGCTTTAAAAATCTGTAGAAAAGGATCTCTTGAGTGAACTGAGAGATTTTGTGTAAATTTTTCCTTTCTAACATGTACTTCTGCAGCAAATGAAGGTAATAAGAGTGTGGCTGTTAGATTTTTTTAAGGCATCAGGTGGTCTTTATAGTGGTCTGTGCAAATTACTATGGATGACATGGATGAGAATCCAAATTTTTCACTTCTCTTTGCAGATGTGTAGTCAACCAACCCTGCTCTATTAGGTATTATAATGGCTCTGAAATGCACTGTCTTGGGAGGTGTCCCTTTTAGGTTACATTGCTTCAACATGGAATTAATTTGGTGGTAAAACAGAAGAAACAGTAGGACTATTAAGCATGAAAAACATGGAGTCCTAATTACCAGACAGAACTTTCTTTTACTGACTTCATTTCCAAGTGCACAACTTTTTAAGAGCAGAAGAAAAACACTGATGTAAAGTTATAATGTCTTATATTTATATCATACTTCTGGAATTCAGTGTACATTGAAATTTTATAAAATCATTCACCTTTCAGTGCAAGAGCACATCTGCTGAAATAGCTTCAGAACAACACAGAACAGAACATGACTAATGTTGGGGCTCTTTGGAAATTATATGCTTTAGAGTGAAATTAATTAGGATTGTCTTCTTTGGTCCCTGGCTCTTCACGTATTTAGGTACAACAGTGTGTAAAGTGATACTCCCACTTATCAGCTATTTCTACTTAGTGCCTTTCTCCCTCTTCTTTTTGGGAGGATCCAGAGGGGAGGAGTGGATAATTGTTATTTTTATAGCCAGGAATTTTTTTCTACCTCTCCTCCTCCTCATCCAATTGCTGCAGGGCTGCTACAAGGGACTTTCAAGCATCATCTCCTTAGTTATCCCCCATCCTTCCTTCTTTGCTCAAAAGCTTTGCTACCATAACAGTGTTTCTCCCAGTTTTGGTTTGTAGGTTTTTTTAAATATCTCTGCTTGTTGAGTCACTCCTGGTCACAGCTTGTAAAAGAATTATTACATTTCTGACTTACATTAATATAATGTTCATTATATGATGCTCCTTTTCAAGCCAAATGGTTTTCTCTAGCAGGTTGTGTGCAAACTTCACAGATCTGTTTTCCAGGCAAAACAGAAGAACTTTTTATTAATTTTGGGGTTTAATTTATTTTTCTTGGGGGGAGGGGAGGGAAAGTTTTAAATTAACCACCAAACAGAAAAGCCCATAGGAGCTAAGCATAAATTACTAATCTACTGGTTTCTAAGAATTGCATTTTGTAGGCAATTTGTTGAGAGGCCTTTGAGAATTTTGTTATTTATAAGAATGTTACATTTCATTTATATTTTATGCAGACATAAAAAAAAATATATTCCCAGTTGTCAAAAAGGGATAAAAAAAATCATAAACCAAACAGCTCACCCACTCCCACTCCCCTAGGCAACTTATGGTAATAGTATCTTGTGTATTCTTTAATTTTAATACAAATCTACTGAAAACTGCTTGGATTGCCACCTCAGAGCTGGTATTCTAACCTTAGTGAATTTACAAAGATTATGGTAGTTTGATATTTTTTTCTGGAAAAGAGAGTTTGTTTCATTACTGTATGTTGGGTTTACATTCATTGTTTTGGTGTTTTTTTATATTTTGGTTTATAACACAGGCTGCCACCAGAATTCTTCACTTTTAGCTTTGCTCTCAATATCTAATATTTCTCATGTTTATATACATATACCAATAAGAGCTTTTTAAAATAGAATAATATGAAATAATAATAGGAAAAAACAGTCTTTGCAACCTCTCTGCTGATGCTTTTAAGGTCTTTGATTCTTGTAGATCTTAATGCACAGCTAAGGCAGTGCCCTGAGCTCAGTGGGATGGATTAAATTCCTTCCCAGCTGTCCCTGTGCTGCTTTGCACTTGTGCCAGGACTCACCACCCTCCCAGGGAAGGATTTCTTCCCCATATCCCATCCAACCCTTCCCTCTGCCAGTCCAAGGCCATTGTCCCTTGTCCTGTCTCAAAGTTAAAAAGCACCAACCAATTCTGCTCCTCCAAGGGCTGAGTCTGCAGGCAGGTAGGAGAAATCTCTGCTTGTTCACATTTATTTAATGTCTCCCCTGCTCCATTCCCAAGTGACAGCAAACAGGACAGAGAAAAGGCACTTCCAAACCTGTTTGAATTGTTGTTTGGGGGTTTCTTCCCTTAATTTCTCTAAGTTCTTTAACTGCTGGGCATCTTTCTGCTTTCGTTGGAGAGCACCAAGTAGGAATTTCCAAACCTTCTCTATAAAAATGAGCAATTCTATCCCTCACATGACCTCACTAAGGAAGATTCTTTCCTCAATTAAGCATTTATCACTTCAGAAACCGTACCAAAAATATGTATTTAAATGACAGAGCAAAGACTCTGCAGATCATCAGGGAGGGAACCATCAAGTACGAAATATTGTTCTCCCTCTAAATACCAAAGGGTTGCCTTCTGTGCAAGGTAAGCAGTGACAATATCAGGGAAAACAGTATTTTTCTAGAACTTGTAAAAGCACACAAGTTATTAGAACCTTTGGGAATTATCAGGATGCTAGGGTAGGAATTGTATGGTCCCATAATTCCATCTGGAGGCTACCAGAAATTCCTCAAGGGTGAGCAGAGCTAATGTAGGTCTTGGCATTCAGTCCCAATAAAGACTTGATTGGAGTTTAGTTTGCCTGTTTGCCCTGTAGGTCAGATATTCCACCAGCTGATTTCTCCTTTTCACTCTTTTGTTATCTAAGAGATGAAATTTATCTTAGGGCACAAAAATAAATCCCAGCACGGCTGATCTGCAGTGACACAGTGGCACGGCTGCCAATGGGAGTTAAAAAAATTAATCTCCTTCTGTGTCAGTTTGAACACAGCAATAGATATCACAGCTCCAAATAATCCCATTTTTTCAGCTGATGAGTCTTTCCTGAATGAGATCAGTCAGATATGAGCTGTGTTCACATAAAACACTACACTGGCTTGGATTCTGGCTTTGATGATGGGCTTCTTTTATTGATTTTTTTTAAAAAGACCTTTAGAATATTTCAGAAGATTAGCAAAATCTTTCAGTCTTAATAATTTTGTACTTATGTGTTTAGTGTAAACATATAATGTTGCATAATTTACAAAGGGAAATTTCAACATTGTCCTTGACTCCACAAGGAAAGTTTGAAACCAGACATTTGAAATAGGAAAAATGGTGAAAATCTATGAAAATATTTTAAAGGTAGGTTATTGTAGTCATTGAGTGAAGGTATGTGTTAAATTTGATGGCACATCTTTCTAAGTCCACTAAAGGACTTAAGCCCAGTGGGACATTTTCTAATTTTTATTTTTATTGAAACAAAAATAAAACCAAAAACAGACAAACAAAAAAAAAAAACAAAACAAAACAAAACAAACATACAAACAACTCTTTTTGGTCTGTATAAAGGGGATTCAGTTTTCCTGCAGGTCTGCTTTAGCTCTGGCAGAGAACTGCCTCCTGCTTGATGTCCGTGTGTGACTCGGTGTCACATTTGTACTCGAGGTCGTGCTGGCACAGTAGCAAAACATCAATCATGTATTTCCACCCTGGGGTCTCAGACACACTTGATATTCACCCTCAGAAATGTTACACACAGCCCCTGTCCTTCCAATGAATGCACAAACCAGAACTTTCTGAAATGACCTGACACAAGGAAGGAGAACAAAATCAGATCTGTTTAGGATTTCGGAGTCCTTTACTTGGCATTGGTGGAATTCCTGCTGTTCCAAAAGTGTGCATGTGCTCAATGGAAACAGGAAAGCAAGGCAGTTTCTTAAATTAGCTTCTGGGAAACAAGAATTCATCAGGAATGCAAGTTAATTTGGTCTTAGGAATAATAGAAATCATCACATTCAGAGGTGTCTGGATGAGAGTTCAGAGTAGAGCAAAACTCACACAGGCTGTCTGTTGGCATTGATGGAATCAACAGCCATTCCTCATTTTATATCCATCATGCCACACACCATTTCTTTTCAAATCAAACCATATTTATTTAGGAAATACTTTTCTTTCAGAGACTGCAGAATGGCTACTGTGCTGCATAAATACCTAAGGAAAATATCTTTGAATCTGTTAGTAGAAATACTTCAGGCAAAGAACTGGGTGTTTTGCTGTCCTGAAGGAGAGGGGGAGCAGGTTTGGTTTATTAACTGTGTGTTTAGTTTTCTTTCATTTATTTACTGTAAATTTCACAGACTCACAGATCATTTAGGTTGGAAAAGCCCTGTGAGATCATCAGCTCCAATCTTCCCCCCAGCACTGCCAAGGCCACCACTAACCCATGTCCCCAAGTGCCACATTCACAGGTCCCTCAAGTCCCCCCAGGGATGGGGAATCCACAATTTGCTCCAACAAATCTCTGGTATTAAAGTGTTAAAGCTGTCCTCTGTCCATTCCAAAGTGGATTTTCTTTCCAAGTTCTTATAGCACACTTCCATTTCCTTCAAAAATTTTTGTCCAATATTATCTGAACAATCTGAATTAGAGGTCTGATGCTTTCCTACTCTTGTGGGTTGAATAAATATTTGTATTTAAAAAAAAGAATTTTAAATTGCAGTGTACAGCATATTAAGCCAAACTATAATCTTTAGCAAAAGTTGGCTGCTACAGGGTAAAAAACAAATCATTCAATTTGAAATTGAAAAAGGTAGAAGTTGGCATTTTGAAGGAATTTCTTGTCTGGAGAAAAATGACTTATGACATTGATTCATCACAGAAAACTGAAATGCTTTTGAAAAACTCATTTAAACTTAAATTATGAAGACCAGACTTTCAGAGATAAATCCACATTCTGTAGAGAATAAGCTTAAATGTGATATTTTCTCCACAAATGTCTTGTTACGAGTGTGGTATTAAAGTCTGAGTGTGTCTTCTGGTCTATTAACTTGTAATGGTTATGTGAACCTCTGTCATTACATCCTGCTGGTCATATCATGATTATTCCATGAACACTTTCTAAATATTTACAAAGTCTACAGTTGTCATTTTGGTTTTGTTTTTTTTATTTTTATTTTTTTTTCAGGGAGGGGAAAAAATAAGAAAGAAAGGAGGAAAACAGAAGGACAGCTCTGACATTGATACATGAGCATTCCAAACAGGCAGGGCCTACTGAGAGTGCCTGTCATGTCTCTGCTCATTGTCCCAACGCTAAGAGTGGAAGGACACATCATAAATCCCAGTGAGGAGGATCTGGAGAGGAGGAGAATCATTTCTGCCCAGACTGATGTGGCAACAGGGTTATTTGGAGACCAGGTCGAAAAATGGCAAGAATGGACAAAATTTACTGGTGTGTTAACATCAGGAAAAATTGATTCTTCTAAATGTAATTTTGTTTGTAAAGCAATTTTTACTGGAATCACACTCAAAATAGTAGTGAAGGTATTTTTAAAATATGGAATGAATTGCTCAGCAGGTTTGCAGATGACACCAGGCTGTGGCTGACAATCCTGAAGGGTGGGATGTAATCCAGTGGAATATTGCCATAGGAAAAGGGGTAATGGTCTGAAACTAAAAGAGAGTTAATTAAGATTGGATATAAGGAAAAGGTTCTTTATAATGAGGTTGCTGAAACTTTGGAAGAGGTTTTTCCAGGGAAGCTATGGCTGCCCCATCCCTGGAACCATTCAATGCCAGGATGGACAGGGCTCTGAGCACCCTGCTCTAGTGGAAGCTTGTCCTGTTCACCACACACTGCAGGAGGGTTGGAATGAGGCCTTTAAAGGTCCCTTCTAACACAAACTATTTTGTGATTAAATGATATATTTTTAACAAGGTTATCTTGGCATTGTCATAAAATCTCTGTTTAAAAGAATGGTATAAAATGAAATTTTCTACTTGATTTGACACTGTAGCAACTTTTTTTGTAGCCTTACACTCTTTCCTTTATCTAAAACAAATCCCTTACTTTCCTTCTAATTTCCGTTCTTGACCTGTCCATTAAGCTTTAAAAGAGACAGAGAAACAGCTTCAAACACAATTGTATGGCAAAGGAAATTGTATTGCCAAAGGAAAAATTGCAGCAAAGAAAATTCACTTTTAAAAGATTTAATCATTATTTGTGAATGGAAATACATAGCACCAAGACTTTCCTGAATCAAACACATGAATTTCATAAATCCAGGACTAAACTGATGTACATTTCTGTAGGACTGATATCTTCTGGTTTGGGACTCAGGAGCAGTCATGGACAAAATCCTGACATTTGCAAGTCATTGATCAGATTCCTGAGTTGGACTTAGATATGGAAGAATCTAGAGCTGTGAGATAAAGTGACCAACATCAGAACATAGGTCCCAGTGTTCAGGGAGTCTTATGGAAAACCTGGTGTCTCAAAACTATGGAAATATCAATTTTTTGCAGTGCTCACTGCAGAGATGGTCTGAAATTAGCAGGAATGACTTGAGAAGAAAGGATTTAAGATTAAATCAGTGAAAATTTCCAGGATTTTCTCGTGCCTTGAACTAGTTTTATTTGCTAAATTGAGTCCTAAATAAAATTTCAAAAACTGGAATGTTGTGTTTCAACCAAGCCTGTCTTCATGTGTCTTCTGAAAATAGCTACAGAAAAACCCAAACTTGTGGGACCTGACCTGATTACACAGACATCAATAGCACTTTTTAGGTGCCTCAAATGGTAACAGATTTCAGCCTTAGGTGGGGCAGATCTGCAAAGCAGCAAATGCCATAAATTCCTTGAGGTCTCTTATCAGAACAGACTATAAGGATGATGCTCTGAGAGAAGCACTTTAGTGCAATTTTTTTTAAAGGTTGAACATGTTTTCTAACAAAGTAATTAATGTCCTTGAAAAGAAGAAGCCCTAAACCCCCATTTATATGCAGTCAGTTACCTCAGGCAATATATCGTGTAAACACTGGAGATAAACACTGCTCCTCACTTACAGGAACTGGGACTTTCTCTTCTAAAATTGTTTTACAGCTTGCTGTTTGCATGATCTCAGAATCTTTAGGTGCACTTCTGAGGCCAAAAAAGGACTGGGTTTTATCTTTGGATTTGCAAAATAAACCCCTCTAGGAAGAGCTCCATACTTTACCTCTCTCTTCCTGCAGTGCTCTTAACTAAAGAGGAAAACCAGGTACGAGGAGAGGAATTTTCTGTCCTTTGGAGAGAGTGAGAAGGAAATCTGCATAAGCTGTATCACCAGTTGGACTTGTTGTGACAGTTCCTGATAATTAATGTCTCTGCAGAACAGGGATCAACAGGCTGTAAACTTCAGAGATAATCACATCTGTGTGAATTTCAATTTCTAGGGGAGCAGTTGATAATTAATGCTCCTAATAAGCATGAGCAGCTTAGTGAAAGAACAGAGTTTATATTTACAAACAACTTTTTTGTCAGAAAGACTCTCAGCCCTGCTCATGAACAATATCAGCACCTACAAACTGTAGCCAACGCTGATGGAGAGAAAGTCTTCTATAGTTCAAACTCTATTCTCTAAAGTATGCTTTCATTGTTTATTTCTCTAACTGCTTTTTCCAACTGCATTTAATTAGCATTGGAAATTAATCACTTCGGAGCTTAAATACTTAAAAGCCAATATGGTTCAGCGGGAACCATTTGTTCGTCACAGTAGATAAATGAACACAACCTTGAGAAGCAAATTGATGTGTTCCTTTAGCATGTTTTGCACTGATTTGATGACTGAAATGGCAGATAGACACAGGCCCCAGTTTTAGACAGTGAGATTGTGAAGCTCAGGGGGCTTCTGTGATGCTTGTGGCAATGCCAATACTTTCCAGCCCTCACCTAAATAACAACAAACCATAGTTTATCTGTCTCCATTCACACTGAGTCTTACCCCATTCCTTCAGGTAATGTGCTTTATAACTTACTGATTTCATTTATGTATTTATTTATCTGTCCATCCTCACACCTGGCAGTGTCCAAGGTTAGTTTTGGGGCACCCTGGGATAGTGGAAGCTGTCCCTGCTCATGGCAGGGTTTGGAATGAGATGGGCCTTAAGGTCCCTTCCAACTCCGACCATTCTGTAATTCCATGGTTTTTAATAGTGCTTCTGAGTATAATCTTTAAATTTCTCAGCTCTTATGGCTGGGTGAAAGAGATCAGCCACATTTTAGGAAATTTTGTTTTCAATACTTATGAAGGAAAAAATCCATTTTGTCCTCTCTAAAATGCAGCAGGGTTGCATAATACCTCCTTTTCCTTTTTGTCTTGACAGTTTCTTCAAGCTACTATTCCAAGAGCTGGTATTTTTGATTCTTCTAATTACTGCTTGTGCCTCTCTGTGTTGTGCCATTTGAGGAGCTTGAATCCTGTTCTTTCTTAATGCTGAAACCATTGTTTTAACCACAATTCAAGGGTTTAGATCTTTTTCTTAAAGAAGTGGAATTTTCCTTCAGGAACAGTTGAACAAAAGCTGGATATTTTGTATCTAATTCAGGGAATATTTGGCACATCCCATTTACTTTAGCAAGATTATTTCCATGGAGACTGAAAAGGTACTGGTTCCTTGAGGAAGAAGGCACAAAACATCATTTGTAAATCAAAGTCTTCTGCAAATGTAAACAGAAATCATCTCTTATGTTTATTGAGCAAAACCAATTAGAGGGTTTCAACTAATCTCCTCAGGAGCTCAGTCCTTTGGAAAAATGCTTTTCTTTTAAGTGTCTGAAGTGGTCAATAACAGTTGGATACACTTTGGGAGACTCACTTGATGCACAACCCTTGCTCCCAATCCCAAGATAAGCTGAATGCGTTGTTCTGTGATTTCCTTTGTACAATTGCTCATCACTCTGTGAAAGAGTATTAAATAAAAAGAAGATTTTTAATGCATCAGAGCCTGCTAATCAGAGCTGCTTTATTACATTTTGGTGGAGTAAGTGTGCTAATGACAGCATAATGTGTTTGCACTGCAATGTGATTTCACTGCAGTTTGTTTGAAAGCCTAATTGTGCCCAGCTGCCTGGGTTTGTGTGATGGACAGCTGATACTCAGCATCTCCCTGCTAATGCAGGGTCCGGGAGGGACTTGGGCTGGATTGTTTACTCCAATTTAGCTCCAACAAAAGGGACTGTGCCATCAGCAGCCGCTGTTACACCTAATGAATTGCTGCTGGGATTTTGCTTTGTGTGACAATTAAATGCTGGATGAGCGTGAGCCAGCGTCAGGTTTGTGGAACATTTGTTATGCATAGTAAAGAAGAGTGCATTATTAATTGTATTTCATGTTTATGGGGCTTCTGTTGTGTGGGGATCTCAAACATGCTTGGAAATTTCGAGGTATTCATGGTCATCAGGGCACTGAAGGGAAACTGAGAGGCCCTGGAAATGACTATTTAAATTTATGCAGTGGAATCTAAAACCAGATGTAGGTATCCTAAGATCAGACTCCTGCTTCCAACACCAAACATAATTTCCAGAGCCTGGAAAATTCCAGGCTTCATGCCAAGGACTAAGCTTCTGGTTAAGCTGAGTCACCAGACTTAGTCTGATAATAATAAAACGTGACAATACCCTGTGTCATGTGGAAATACAGTGAAAATAAAACCATAGTTAATTTTTCTTTACTATTATGTGATTTCCAAAGGATAAGGAATTCTTCCCTAGCCCAGTGCCCAGGGACAGACTCCTGCAGTACATGTTAGCTATGGACATGGTTATACATGTTAGCTATGGCTATGGTTATACATGTTAGCTATGGACACACATTAGGATACAGACACGTGCAGAGAGGCTCAAACGCTTGGGTTTGAGCACTGGTTCTACCCCTTTTCCCAAAGAACCAGATCCACCTGCCTGCTGAAGCACAGCTTCTCCCAGAGGGGTAACTTAATCATCATTTAAGGATGAGCAACAATTCAGAGCCACGCAAATGAGCGTAAAGAAACGCAAGTGTAAAACAAGCCGGATAAGCTTGGATGTATCAGTCTGTGCTTCTAAAACTTCTACTAGAGAAACAATTTGAGTTGGAACTAAATGACCCTTAATGTCCCTTTCCAGCCCAAACCATGCTGGGATTCTGTGATTGATTCTAATTGCTCAGAAATACTGGATTGGTACAGAGCTACCTGAAAATGCAGCCCATAAAAGTTAAAGGAAATAATAATAATCACTATATATTCAGTTGCTGATTTGACCTGGTACAACTTTGAGGAAAGAGATAGAAACTGAAAAGTTTCAGTGCTGAAGTACTGGGCAGAACTGCTGCTGTCTAGGTATCATTAGACAAGACCTTGATAACAGCTGCCCATCTCCAGCTGACTGAATTATTCTGGTTCAGAGCCCATCCCAACAGTGGACAAACTTTGCACTTTCTGCAGCACCTTCAGGAGGAGATCACAGTGTAAAAGAAACCTCTGAAGCAACTAATAATTGGATTTAAATATGGGGCAATCAAAGAGATTTGGTCAGTTCTGTGATGAGCAAAGACATGTCTTGCTTATGCTAATACAGAAACTCAGAATTATTGAACAAGATATGTCCTTGGAGGTGTGGGATCAGCACAGCTGGGGGCCAGTGGAGCTGTTTAGATGCTTTGTACTCGGGCTGTAAGCACTGTGAGAAGTGAGGGAGCCACCAGGCAGGGCTTGAGAGGCCCAGACCAGAGTTCTGTGGCTCTGTGGTCTAAACCAGGCCAGATATGCAGGGCCTTGCTTGGTGAGTCCTGCATGTGTTTGTGTGCTTCAGGGAATGTAACCTGCTGCCTTGCTATACCATTTTTAGATTTTTTTTGTCACTGACTGACACGGTCTGTTCCCGCTGCCACCCACCCCAGCGACTTCCTGGTGGAAGCACTGAGGGGATGGTGAAAACAGAAATGATTCCTGCTGCTCACGGGTATTGCAGCTGTGCTGACATGTCCACTGGATAACAGGGGTGGAGGGACTTCTGCTCCAATCTGAGTATTCAATATAAACTTGATTGTCAGGGGACTGGACACACATTGAAAGCGATGTGTAAATCAACAGCACAAGAGGGAACAGCCTCAAGCTGTGCCAGGGGAGGCTCAGTTTGGACATCAGGAGGAATTTCTCCCTGGAAAGACAGGATGAAATCCATCTTTCCTGGAAAGAAAGGTATCAGCCATTTGAAGGGGCTGTCCAGGGAGGTTTGGAGTCCCCAAACCTGGAGGTGTCCGAGGAAGGTCTGGATGTGGCACTCAGAGCCTGGGACAAGGTGGGGATCAGTCAGAGTTTAGACTCAATGGTCCTGGAGGGCTTTTCCTACCTCAGTGATTCTGGGATTCTAGGAAATAATCATTAACTCTTTTTGTATCAATCATTACAGTTTTACAAATAGCATTAATTCACTTCTTAGGCCTGCACAGGACTGGAAGTTTTCCCTCAGATTTTTCTCTCAATGCAAATTTGTCGCTCTGTGGGGCCAGTTCTGAAGCTCATTCCAAAACTAAGAGAAATCCACACAATAACCCAAATCAGATCCCTTTCTGACTCCCTTTGGCTCCAGAAAACCTCTATTTAAGATTCTGCTTTCAAACAATCAGTTCATGGTTGTTATTCTCACATGTAAGTCTTGGGATGTAAATGAGAACTGTCTCTATCTACCTGTGTATCTGAGTTTCCTTTTTTGCATATTCTAATTGATTAGGTTGAAAATAAATGAGAGTGTTCTATTTGCTTAGGCAGAACTGGGCATATTAATTCACTTATTCTATAACACTGCTAAATAACGATGATTTACGTCTCATTTGCATAGGAAAATATTCAAGCAGCTTTTGGCTACCAATGAACACTCTGGGAAGCAGTTGAAAATGGTTAGTAAAGCAATTTTTTTTCTTACTGACGTTTCAAGTGTCACAAGCAAGCAGTAATATTTACTGAAATTCAGCTTTAGTGCTGAAGAAAGACGTGCAAGACCTGCTTCGTTCCTGTACCTTTTAAAACACTGGCTCTTTGTTCCTTTGTCCTGGCTACGTGTGACATTTTCTTTTTAAAGCTGAAACATGGGAAGGCAAATGTCCCCTGCAGACCCTGGACTAGTCAAAGAGCTGTCTTCTTTTTGTTGTTTCTTCCGGAAACACTGCTTTGAAAGAAATCACTGTTGTAGAACCAATTAGGTTCTTTAGGTGGATCATTTCTCAGTCACTGGAATAATGAATTCCCATTTGCTCAAAGGGTTGCATTCACCCTTCAGTGGCTAAACAAACAGGAATTCATTGCCACAGCTAGGCAACCAAAATTACTTATGCATTCTTTTCAGAATCTTTCTTTTTTCATCTTTATTCAATTCACCATAAAGATTATTGTTTAATGAGGGGGAAGTTCAATTGGAGCCAAACGAAAAGGCACAAGCCTTCTAAGCCAGAGTATATTTTTCAGAAGTGGCTTATTTGTCAGGCTCTTTCAAATTTGCATTTGGGGTGGATTTCTTTGTTGGTCAAACCACTAATGGAAAATTCGTTTTCTGGCCCTTTACAGGATTTCAGTTTACTGGACACAGAAAAATGAAATGGTGCTCCTCAAAGCTAATAATGTAAATTATATATTAAATATGCATAATATAAGATATTGCATTACCTATTATATATAAATTATATATAATAATATAAAGTATAGTTTAAAGGTGTTCTCAGGATGAATCACCACTCTGGGTCTTCAAACCTTTCTGCTTTTTCCCATTGTATGTTGATAATAACTAAATTATCTACTATATCTGCTTTGATTTATGGGGGTAAAAAAGCCTTATGGCTATGTCAGGGTTAATTGAATCATAATCAGATTTACGCCTGAAGTGGTCATCTGACCATCTGTAATAGCTGGCTAAATGCTCAAATGAAAATGTAATTGTGGTGTTTGCTTCTTTTCAGCTTGTTATTTCTCCATATCATTTAGGAGTCAAAGTTCAGGCAAGATGCAGTTACCAGAAAGATCACTTTATAACATTTGTGTCTTTTGCATCTACCTCACAGCTGAACTTCACAGTAAATTCAGTTAGGGAGAGGAGCTACAGAAAATACAGCAAATTGTATTTGTTTTCTAATAAAGGTCAGCCGAGTCTTGAAAATTATGAAAAATAACTCTCTGTATACGTTTTTGTATGGTTTGATATTGTGTTTCACTCTTTGTAATTTAAAAATGTGTTTAGATCATTGCAGTAAATCAAGCTCACAGGGACTTTAGTCCCATTTTCCAGTCAGCCTCTTGGGATATGGCTGTCCCTGCAATGCTCAGCTTAGATAAGGCAGCTGAGCTCCAAAATCTTAAGCACAGCTTATGTTTCATAGAACCCATACAGGAAAATTCTTAGACACTGAATAACATCATATGGTCTAAGTTTTAAATTCATCCACCTGCAAATTATCTGTCAAAATTTTTCAGAAATCAGATAAATATACTAAGAAGCTCTGGAAAGAGTGAGTGAGGTTTTAACTCTGCTGCTGCTCTCCTTTAAAAAATTTTTGCTTCTTTAGAAAATTATTTTAAAAACCAACCACTATTGGAAGGAATCTTGTAGATATGTACTGTGTACATTTTTCTCATGGGAAAAAATAAATTATTTTAAAATTCTTTTCTTTTTAAGCCTAAGTTTTAAAAGTTTAAAAGCAAATCCCACATGGCAGGAAAGAGTGAAGATATGTTTTGCTCACTGACTAGAATACAGAGACTTTCCTTTACCTGTGCTTTGATAGCCCAACTCCCACCTTGTGGCCCCAAAGCACAGAAGGAATTTCACTCCCAGAGGGATTTTCTCCCCCAGTTTCTGCCTGTGAGCTTTTGCCACTGCATCCTCCTCACCCAGGAGTTCAAGTGTGGCAGGGACTTGACAAAGTGCGTGTGAGATGCTGTCACCCTTTATCATTGTCACTCTCTGCTTCCACCGCAGGGAATTATTTTACCAAAGTCATTTACGGCACTAAACAATTTCACAGAGTGGAGCCATTTGCCAATTACATCTTTTACTTCCCCTGCATTTGTTCCCCATCAGTTCTTTATGTGAAATGACCCCTTGCTTGGGAGAGGAGTAATTGTTTTCTCAATAGAGCACCGATCAATGAAGGGCTTCTGCCCTGCACTCTTGATTAGGAATTAATTTCCTATTGGAAAAAAAAAAAAATTAGTTGATTTCCTTTAAGGTTTTCACAGTTTATTAGTGTGATTGAACTGAGTTAGTAAGAGTGAGTTATGAATCTGGACAGCCCAGCTCCAACATGCAGATTATGCTTCTCATCATTTTTACTGATGGGCACTACAATATCTGCACAAAAGCAGAAGTTGGACAAACATCTGTGAGACGGAAAGGTTAAAAACAAAATGTACACCCACAGTGTTTGGTGGAGAGACCATTCCTGTGTACCCTGGCATTGTTTTCCAACTTCATTCATCTTTCATCCTCTGATATTCCCTTTTATTTCTGACAGAACAAAAATAATCCCAAGGGCAGACATGTAAGTAACACAAATGATAAAATAAATTTGAAGAGCCCAAGTCGAGGAACAGGCACTGCTCAAAAACCTCCACAGACAGAAAGTAAGTAGTCTGTGTTCATCCAAAGAATATGAGATACCTTTCTCTCAGGAGAATTATTCATTGTTTTTGTACAGTTAATTTTGTCTAAAGCAGCCCTTATGACTCAAACTGTTCCTTCCAGAAAGGAAAAACAAAGAAGAAAAATATCCATTTAGAGCCACACAGCTCAGTGGGCATCCTTCTCATGTCATCACTCTATAGCCCTAAAAAAATCCCTTTATATGTTCCCTTGTTCTCTAACTTATTGTACTTTTGTTGTCTGGTGAGGAAATGATGAAGCCACATCACAAAAATTTCTCATGTGTTCTGGGTATTCTGTAAGAGATACTAGCCATATTCCTGCAGGGGTTTTAATGGGAATTGAAAGGCCTAAAAAGTCTCCTCCAAGCAAGTCCAAAATCAGTTACTGTAGGAAAAAAAATCAATGGTTAAGGAAGAGTCTTATTTACTACTTTTCAGCACTTTTGCTTGCTCTCCTTTCTTAGGCAAACATGAAATCAAGGAAGGAAAATCTATAATCCACCCAGGCTGGGGTATTTTAAATCCTGTTTGAAAGCAAAGTTTCTGGTGAATTCCAACAAAAAGTACGGTACAGTGGTTTTTAAAAAAAAATACTGTGATGGGTCTCATCGCTATTTAAATGTGGGGGGATCCATTTGAAAAGCTGATAGACACCAAGATTTAATATCCGTGATAATTAACAAGACATTTAACAATAGTGGGAGAGCAACTACAGTTTTCTATAGAATTTAATATCCTCTGAGCCCCTTTGTAGCAGCTCCAATTTCCTTTCTGCTATACATAATCAACAAATTTTATTGGTTCATCTCTTATTATAACATCCCTTCAATATGGAAAAAAAAAAAGAATCAATATCAGAAGAACAATAAACAAAAATAGGGTCAGGAGCAATCATACATGGACAGTTAATGTTTTCTTTATGTCTGTGTCTCTGTTTGGCATTTCTTTACCACTGTAAAAACATGAAAAAAAGGGTTTGAAATATGAGCTGTACAAAATATTCATGGATACTTTGACTTCAAAGATCCCACAAGAATATAATGGTTTACAATGCTGCAAATTTCAGGATAAAACCTTTGTACAAGTGTATAAAGTCCATGATTAGAAAACAACTTTTCTGGGTATGAGTACTGCAGGAAAAAAATTGTTTGATAGAACACATTTAATCAATTTATCATTCAAACAAGTATTTAACTTTAAAGGTCAGAAGTGAAAGTGAAGCAGCCACCAAAGGAGGCTTAGATGGGATATTGGGAAGGAATCCTTTCCCTGTGAGGGTGGGCAGGCCCTGGCACAGGGTGCCCAGAGAAGCTGTGGAAGTGTCCAAGGCCAGACTGGATGGGGCTTGGAGCACCCTGGGATAGTGGAAAGTGTCCCTGCCCAAGGAAGAGGGGTTGCATTGGCCACTCTTTAAGGTCCCTTCCAAACTGAATTATTCCATGATTCAACCTTCATTACCCAGCTTGGTGGGGAATTCAGCACAGGCTATTTTAGAAGGATAGGGTTGACTCTTTACATTTATTTCTTGGCAGCAATGCAATAACCAATGTTATTAATGATGACTTTTTTTTCCAAGACCAGAACTGAATTTGCCAGAGGCAAAACTCGAATCCTTTTGTTGGGATAACACCCATGCCATCCATTTTCCATCACGTCAAATTACAGTGACAGTAAAATGAGTCTGAGATGTGTAAGAATAGTTTGGTACAATAATTTAATTTGGCTATTTGGACATTGGTTTTAGTTGAACAGAAAGGCTGAATGACTACAAACATTTTTAGAGATTTCTAAAGTATCTTTTTTAGAAGTATCTCAAGTGTTCTTTCATTTTTTTTCATATTTGAATTTTTCCCAAATTAAGATTTCGGTGTATTTGGGGTACAGTTGTGTCTGTCAGGATGAATTTGTGCAGTAGACTGGAGAAGAAATGCAGGGAATATTTTGTAACTGGGCAATGAGAGCATGACTTAGGTCTGGAACACATGGACTGTAAGTTAGATTATTTATAGTGCAGTTTACAGTAATTTGTGGCTTTTGAGTGAATTTCAAAAGTCACAAATCAAAAAGTATGAAACATCCTTCTATATAGCTGTCAAAGCAAAGTGAATGATATTTCACTGTTCTTTTGACATTCTATAGAAAACCAGTATTTTGGAAGCTTCAGAGCATAAGTTAAAACTCTACTTCTTCCCCATGTTACATAAAAAATGTATAAATAGAATTTTTTTTGTTTAAAAAGAATAGAATAAAAAGTTGTGAAAAAGGTAAAAATCCTACAGCATATTCAAGCAGTAGGAACAAAGCTGAGGTTTTTTAAAAACTTGTTAAAATAAAAATATTAATTTTGTATGTATAGGAACAATGCATAGCATTTTTGAAGAGATAAAAAATATAGGATAATATGGGGTCTTGTTAAAACAGTACTTTTATTATCTGAGATTCTCTTAATAAATTAAATTTATCTTTTAGATAATGGGAGTCTACATTGATGTCAGAATTATGAAGCTCAATTAAACATTACCCTTCTGGAATAAGTAACTTCATTGGTGGTTGCTCAAATATGGACAAATCTCATCTTCCTTGTTCTTTAAAGAGAGTTTATGGAGAAAAATTTGAAAGATTATGTTTCAATAGTGAAATCATTGAAAGACCTTCAAACATTTTGGGTTTAAATATTTGGAGTAGTTAAGCTTGAGGGTCACTGAAGTCCAAATTGAAGTTTTTGAGGAAAGGGAAAAAAACTGTTTCCTTGGAAGATTGAAAGCAATAAATGGACAAATGTTGGGTCTGGGAAAAACTGCCTGGGAGTTTGGTGACACCTTTTTATTGTTGTTGTAGTTTTTTATCTAAGTAAATTCTTTAATTTCTGTGAAGATGCAGATGAAAATATTTATTATGGGGAATGCATAAGCATTGTTCAAAGCAGAAATAGAAAACTTGCAAATTTGTATCCCTTTTTCAAGATTATATTTCAGAAAAAAAGAAAAAAGTGGAAATCAGGTTCTAATGAAAGGATGATAAATTAGATAACTTTAAAGGTGAGCTAAAAATCGAGATCTGGGGGGTTTTTCCAGCTCTGTTTTCATGTGAATCCCTGGATGCTCTTGTTGCATTTGTGCTGGATCACTGGGGAAAAAGCAGGACTAATGAGCACAATAAGGTGGTTACAGAGTTTGGGGAAGGTTGCTTTTGTTTTCTTCTTGAGGGGGTTCTGTTCCCTCCTGCTACAGCAGTGCCTGACCTTTCCCCAGACCCATCCATGTACCAGATTTCCTTTAACTTTCTGTGACTTTAATTTTGATCCCCAAAGACCCATCAAAACCCATATAAAAATCTAAAACGTGGCAGATTCTAATGTCTGTTGGTTTTATATAAACAATCTTAGTGACAGAGAGTATGAGGATTCTTTCTGATCCAATACAAAAGCAATTCAACCACTCAGTGCAGTTGAGAGAAAAGCATTTGATTTCAAGCTCCATGTGTTTAATACTATAAATTCATACTTTGTTCTGTTTTCCCCCTGGTATTTGGCTGTAAGTATGAGAGGATATCTATGTAAATATGTGTACCTGAGAGAAACCCCAAACCTGCAGACCTTTAGGAGGGGTTAGTGAGAGAAACTCCACAGCTTCTCTGATGATAACAAGCAAGAAACTCTGAAGCTCTTTGTCTGTTGTCCTTGTCTCAGCTGAATGTTCTTCCCTCTGGTGAGTAGAAAGACAACTGGAGCTGAACTAGAAGAGGATTTGCTGGAATCTTAGAATTTATTAGCTGAGCTGGCTGGAAAAGCAAAGTGAAGTTTGAGTATCCTCAGTCTGCATTAAATTGGGTCTTGGGTCTTATGGTGAAGAGAAAAATCCTAAACTTACACAAGCTCCCAGACAATTGCCCAATAATTACAGCATGCTCCTCAGTCAGGATTCAAGTCTCTGTCCCATTTGCTTTAATACATCCATTCAGAAAGTCCACGTGCACAGGAACCCTCCACACTCCCACTAGGGTTCCACTGAAAACTCTTCTGCCCAGAAATCCCACCCAGAACTTGCAGAGAAAGTGTCATTGAAATCAATTATACAGACTGGTTTGACACTTTGGGAAAAACAAATTAATATATACATGAAAATCAGCTCTGTGTATTTATATAGGTATTCTTGTGTTTTAAAATATTTCAGTTTTACGATTAATTTCAACAATGGTTTCAGTTACTTTCATTTGTGGCATTTCATTTCAGTTACATCTCATTGTCAGCTGGATCTCAGCTCCTTTTGGACAGGAATTTTTGGGTTGTATGTATGTATGTTCATTGAGATTTTTTTGTGAATTTCACTATCATTCAACAAAATCCCTTATCTCCATTGCTGAACCACAAATAGTACCATCAATCAATGAGATTATTAGAGATTATTGTGACAATCTCTAATTTAACTGGGCTCATTTGAGTTGGTAAGACACTCACAGGGGGGAGAGAAAAGGATAAAGGGAAAGAGGAAGAGGAAGGTGGGAAGAGATGTGTTTTGTCAGGGAAATGGTGTTTGTTATTTTACCTGGTTCTGATAAAGATGCTTCACCAGCATAGCTACTGAAATGCAGATATTGCTGAATGAATAATAAAATAGATGTCATATTTCTGCATTTGGGAATTAGTGTGTCTTTTCAAGTACATGTTAGCTATAATGAGGCTAAAGATTAAAACATTAATACCCTGGTTTTCCTTTCAAATAAATCAAAGATACCCATTGACTTACAAAAATCCAGCTTTTAAAAAATCCTTTCAAGCAGAAGGTTTATGGGAACTTTTCCTGTGATGTTGCTTGGAAGAAGATCTGGCCTAATAGAAGGGAAAGCTATTTAATATAAGTAACACTTGTTTTTGAAATTCAAATTTGGAATCTCAGTTTCCCCCATTACTACACTGTTTGTTTCCAGCTCTCAGGGAAAATAGGTACAAAGTGGAGGGAAGGTGCCTTTTGGGCACATTTCTGGCTTTGGCAGGTTAAAAAAATAACCATGCTCTTTTTGAAAGGCTGTAATTTTCAAGCCATTAAGTCTACTATGTTGTTTTATAAATAATAGAAGGGGGGGGTACCATAGAAAAATGGGGTATATTTAAATTTTTATAATGTATTATTTTTTAATTTATTTTTTTTAGGACTGTTTGTTTTAAAGATGTCTGAAGATTCTTATTTATTCTATGTGATGTGTGACTTGTGACATGGCAATGACAGATGAGTGGATGCTAGAAACTCCTTGAAATTACTGTCAAAGCATACTCAAGGTTTCACATCTCAGGACTGTTTCTTGGAAAAGGTGGTGGAAAAGCTTTCTCAAGAGGGTGTAAAATCACAAATATCACAGTGACTGAAAGAAGTGGGATGCTATATTGCATAGAATTGAAAAAAAAAAAATATGTGATTAACTTCTGCAAACACATTTTGAGGCTGAAATGATAGGGGTAGCTGTACATGGGGATGGCAATTGTTAGCAAATCTTACCATGGATGCACTTCTCTGTATAAAAAATATTAGTCAGTTTTCTTACAGAGGGTGTCTTGTCCAGTTTTGAACAATTCTACATTGATCAAACAGGGGGAGTGAGCCAGAGCAAGGGTTAGCTCAATGCCCAGATGAGGTTTTTCCTTTCTCTGCAGTTAGAAATATTTAATTTTCTGGGTCATGATGCATTTTTTTGTTTGATTTTTGCATGTGGATAACAGGGATATAAACTCTTACAGGACAATTCCAGATGCCTGGGAATGAATGGCTGTGGCTCTTCCTGACAGGAATGGAGTCACCCTTCCCCTCTTGCATTTCCACCCCACACAACTCCCAGGAATGGGATCCCTCCTTTCCCCCTGGGGGTCCTCTGGCCAGCGGAATCCCCCTGTTTCTGGACACATCCAGCTCCACTGGAAGAGCTGGATGCAGAGGCAGAAGATGCTGGATGGGTTTCCTGAGATGCTCCTTAGATATTTCCATGGGGAATGTCGAATGGCTGGGACCAGGGCTAAGGAAAGGACAACTCCTTGGTTGGCTTCCAAGTGCTGGACACTTAATAATGAGAGAAAGAAAGGGATAAATGCATGGAAATGGGATATCCCCAACCAATTTTGCAGCACTACAGCTCTGTCATTTACCTTAAGCCACTTTGCTTATTTAAATCCTTTTTATTGCTTCTTTTCTTTTATTAGGAATGAATTTTGCATTGCCAAGACATTTGAACTGCCTATGGGAAAATCTTTATTCCAGGCTGATTCCATTTGGCTTGAGGGGCAGGTGTTTATTGCAAAGAGCCTTCCAGGGTAGCTCTTGGCATGCTCAGAGTCCTAACTGTGCACCAGCCTCAGGAGGGCTTTCCTTCATCCCTTTTCTTGTGCAAAAGCTGGGCCAGAAGCAGCTTCATGCCACCTTAAATGCTCTCTATCCTATCACCTATTCCCAGTCTATGTGATATGTTTACTTTATATAAACTTGGTATAATAATTTATTATAGAGGATTCAGTCTTCATGAGCTCATGTGAAAAACTGGATATTAGTGCTGGGGGAATTCCATGGCAGTGTCATAACACTACAAGAGAAAGGAATTAAAAAATTAAAGATGATTAAATAAAATATAAAAGAAAATAAAAACAAAATTTACAAATAACATAAGATGAAAAATTAGGAAGAAAACTACTTATCCTCATTTGATCTCAAACTTATGCCATGCCAATCAAAAATGTCATCACCAGTTTTTTGCTGTAAGAAAATGTGGTAAGAAATCTAAACATAACAAAGTTAACTGACAGTAAATTTAGAAATGTGGGGGGTTTTTATAGAAATCAATCAGTGAAACCCACTTTCCCAAGGAGCCATCAGTTGGGCTGAATTCATGGATTTTAAAGAATACTTGACAACATCATGGCAGCCACCATGTTACATGTGCTGTGTACAGAGAAGGCTCCAACAATAATAATTACTAGTTTTATCTGGAATTTAATTCCCCTTTGGAAGCAAACCACCTTTACTGTTGAGGTAAACATATAAAAGATAGTAAGGCATAAAAAAATAATCGGCTTGTCAATAAATCTGATGATGTTGTGTTCACTCTCCTTCATTTTAAAATATGCAGCATAATCCTGGCATGTTCCACATTATGGCCAAATAATGGGCTGTGCTGCTGAGAAAGAAAAACCCAGATCAATGATTCAGGGGAGAATAAAACCCTTCCAGACCACTGCAAGGTGTTGCAATGACACGTTCACAACACTGACATTAAGGCTCCTTTACAATATTTTCAGGAATCTTACTGGTTTCTATGGTTTAGGTCCTTTCTCACTCTTAGACTGAGGAAACAACTTGTCAGTTTGAAGACTGCTTAATTTTTAGTGATCCAAAATTGATGCCTTTTTAGTGGTATCTTGGAGGGATTTTTTCCACCACCTCTTAACAAAAAATGGTCATGACTCAAGGGGATCAAATTATTTTCCTATTCTGGCAGACAATAACATCCCCTGATTTACAGAAAAATCATTTACTCTCCCCACCATGGCAGCTATTTTGAAGGATCTGAATACAAACCTTTCTTCTGGAAAAGCAATTTGATAAAATCTGCAGCAGTAAAGCAAACTTAAGTCTGATCTCAGGTCACTGTTTGCTGCCTCAATGTGTTGTTGCAATTTTGAGAAACCACCCTAAACCAAGGTACCAAATTGATTCATGTTAAAACCCCTTGCTTATCCCAAATGTTGTTTTTATTCTAGATTACTTCTTTTCTGTTTCTTTGGTTTGTTTCTTTCTTGGTGGTGGTGTTGTTTCAGGGGGTTTTTGTTGTTTGTGGTGGTGGTGGTTTTTTGGGGGGTTTTTTGTTTGGTTTTGGGGTTTTTTTGGTTGTTGTTTTGGTTGGTTTTTCATTTTTTTTGTTTGGTTGGGTTTTTTTGAGTTTTTTGATTTTTTATATTTACCTAATAAGTAATGAGGAATGGGTCTTCAGGGTAAAAATGAATGACTGGCATCAACCCATAGAGGTGATTTCAGAAAATGCCAGAATTGCTGAACCCAGAATCTCTTCAAAGTACCACCTTGAAAGCCATTTTTGATAATTATTGCAGCTGATTGGACCCATCTTTGCACACACACTTATAAATATAAACAAACCACAGAGAGTTAACAACCAATTATATAATTCCTGGAATTAGACTGATGAATCTCTCCCAGATTTTCTCTGGTAAGCAAAGAAAATTGTTAAGAACTCATCTATCAACTGACTTTTTAATTTTCCTCTTTATTTTTTGGAAAAAAACCCCCAGATTTTTCTAGGCTGCTCAGCTGGGGAATCAGTAAAGAAATCAGACCCATCAGATGCTTTTAGCTGGGAGAACTTCATTCAATTCCCCACCTGTAGATGAAGGTACATATTTCAGCCACTTAAAGAGGGACTCTGGATGTGAAATCCTGTTGCCATCTCTGTTGTTTTGCCCTATTTCCTTTCTTTGTGTCTTTTCAGTTGTTACCTGTATTAAATTATTGATCTTACCAGAAAAAAAACCACATTTCTGTGTGCCACAGAACCAGCAAATCAGCAACAGAGAGTAAACTCCACCATTCGTTTTTATTTCACAATGAATTACATTTTTAAAATTATAATCTGCCTTATACTGACATTTTCCTTTTCAGCTCAGTTTTTTATATGATCCTCTCTCCATTCATGCTATTAATATTTTCTGCTCTCAGAGGTTTTGCATTCTTTTCTGGCCTATCTTCAATTAATGGTGAATTTTCTTCATCCTCTCCTGGCTGCTGTTTTTCCAGCCATGTAAGAATCCCTGATTACAGTGGAAGTGTGCAGCAGTGAATCCTTGCTCCTGTCACTGTGGGGTCTATTCTCCCTGTGCTAAATCTCCAGTTTTTATTTCTGGGTAGATCCTGGAATTAGTCATTCACAGCTGACTCTCAGCTGAAATCACCATTCCAGTGATCGAATCTTTCCTTCATTCATTTCTTCCTTCCCAGAAAGGGATTTATGCCATTATATGTCTGAAATCCTCTCAATACTAATATGAACCTAATGCATTCTCAGTCCTTTCTTTAAGGTCAAACACTTTGAATAATAAATGAAGTAGATGAAAACAACAGGAGCCTTGGTGACAGGGAATTCAGTCCTTTCATCACGAATTCCACTTCTCTTCAAATGAAATTTAACATTTACCATGAGAAAATCAAATTCATAGTGACAATAATTTATAACCTGCTTTGGATGTATTATTAATGGCTTGGAAAAGTTCACCAAGTCAATTCCACAAGAATTGTACTGACAAAGAGGAGGAAATAGCAAGGGATTAACAGCTACTTTATGTTTATCAAATTAAAGTTTGGTAATAGTGACAGCAGAATATATCATAAATAACTCAGAACCAACTAAGTTCTTTTGTATTATCATCATTCCAATCCAATTCTGTGAAAAACAAGGACACTAATTTATCATGTTTCTAAAAAATGACAGACTGGAAAAGCAGATTTGTCCCAAGCAAATTCCCACTGGTATTTTCTAAAAACAGCAATAATTTTCTTGCTTAAGCATGGGGTTCAACATTTCAAAAGTATGGACTTTGAAATGGATTGGGTCCTTGTGAAGAGCCCTGAGGATTAAATTGGGATCCAGGCCTTTGGCATATTTTTTTTAGATCTCTGTGCTCCCTGCCCTCCTTTCTGAATGTTTAGGAAATCTGAACAAATACAAGATATTTAGAAGACAATGAGGATTACACAGGATCTGTAAAATTTTCTGTTTCACAAGGCCAAAAGAAACAAAACATCAGTAGAAGAAAAATGTCATTTTCTGCTCCTTTGTAGATTTTATTTCAACCTTACTCTTGGGGAACAAATATCTTAATAAACAAAATATTAATTCTCTTCATAAGAGTCTGAATTCTCCAATTTCTTTAAAAGGACCATTTTACATCTTTTAAATCATCCTCTTTTAGGCAGCATCACACCATGATTCAAACTATCAAACTTTTCAGGATAATTATATGATAACTGGGAATTTTTTTTTAAAATCATTTTGCTGCAGCAGCGTTCAATTTATTATAAATGCATTTATCCTGAAGAAAAAAACCAAAACACCAAAACTGTGCCGTTTAAATGTCTCAAATTCAGCTTCTGAAGGTTTTTCTTCCACCAAAAATTGTCTGTGTTGGTTTTGTTTGATCACGACCAGTGGAGAATAAGGAAGATTTGTGGTATAGCACAAAGGAATGGATAGAATTGTCAAGTAACTTAAAAACTCTCTGGTCTGCCATGTCTAAAATAGTGGAGAAAAAGAGGTTCTGTAGTTTTGTAGGTTAATGCATTATATCCATAAGTAAAATATATTTAATAAAAAAAAGAATTTTTATAACATCAATATATGTTTTGTCATAGATAAAAAATAGAAAGATCTGTTAGCTATTAAAAAAAAAATTGGGGGAGCAGAGAGTAGCTGAGATATTTTAATAAGAATTTATAATAATAATATATTTATTTTTTCTTACTTCTAGGTTGTAAGTTTTGGTATAATATAAAGCAAATAGAAAAGAATGGATGCCTTTGCTGTGATTATAAACATGGTAAATGCTGCCCCTGCAAAGAGAAGAAATTGAGATTTTTCTACATATTTCAGAAATTCAGGTCAGTTGTTGGTATTTTGAAGGAAAAGCAAAATTAAAATAGAGAAATCAGAGCTGAAGACAAAACATGCAGCTCTTCTTTTGGCATGATCATTCCTTGCAGTCTTGCCTCAGGAGAAAAACACTTGTCCAAGGGCTTTATCACCTGCTAGGCAAGATATTGAATTTAATTGCATTTCAGGTTTTTGTTTCACAGGCAATATTGCAGTAAGAAATGGCTTGCTCACTTTATCCAACTTACCTGAGCTTTTGGCACATTACTTGAGGTTAGGTTATATCAACAAATGTATAAACAAATTTAATGCAAGGCAGAGGAAAAAGGATGCTGGAAGCAGTAATATCAAAGCTTACATTCCAGGGCTTTCTTCAGCATTCTATTTAAGAGAAAAGGAATTCAGATCTGGTCTCCTCTTTAGGTTTTCCAGATTAAAATACATTTTGAAATCACGAAAGCTTGACATATACCCCAAGATCACAGGGCTGAGTGGGAAATCAAGGATGAAAGGAGATGTCACCTTAATCAGTTAATCTGTGTTGTCATATTGTTATTTGAGAAAAATTTTACTTGATTTGCCAAGAAGCACTTAAATGTAAAAGGTAGAAAATCCTTTTTTTCACATTTAAAAGGAATTGTTATGCATTCATAAAAGTTTCCTGAGCAACTCCTGAGTCTCTAAATGACCCTACTTGAGTGGGGGGTAGGACCACCTGAACTCTGAAGGTCCCTTCCAACCTCAAACTTTCTCTGTGATTCTGCAATTATTTCTTTTATATCAATTTTAGGCCACAAATTGTATTTCTTAGGTTGTCCCTCCTGCTGGAGATGAATTAAAAATGAGCGCTTTCAAAGCTCTCTCGTATTCCTTCTTTTAATCCCTCTTTAAAAAAAAAATAAAATGTTTTGGCATGAAGTTGCTAAAATTCAAAGGCAGTTAAGCTGCTGCAGGTCCAGATTACATCCTATCAATCAAATTTAATCCTTGATTTCACAGCACACCCAGTTTGGCAGCAATATCTTGCAGGATAGCCCAGCCCTGCACTGCAGGATGCCAGCACAATTCTGGTTGAGCTATGCTTGAAAGATCTTCTGGATGTAAAAAATCCTACAAAACTGCTGGAAATCGGTTCTTTATTTGACATTATACATCACTTTCCTGGAACAGTTACCTGAGGGGCAGTGGTGGTGGTGATGTGGTAGTGTGGGATACACAAAGGTGGTATTGTCCCTGAAACAGGAATAATGACAATCTATTTTCTCAGTATTCCCCTTTGCTGCTTCTTTCTGTCTGTACCCCTCTGCCCAGTGTAATCACATTTGAGATGTACACATCTAATTTAACCCAGATATGGAATTCCACAGATTTTGCTCTGTGGTGAGTCTCATAACAACACCAGCACCACGAATTCATGAGGATACCAGAACTGTGGGAGCTGCATTTCCTCTGTGGAGACGAAGCTGCAGAAACCTGAGCTCTGACACTGGACTGGCACAGAATTAGGGATCCCTCACACCCATGGGCTGCAGAACACCTGGCTTAGCTGACAGCTTCTCCTGTCCTCATGAAGCTTTGCATCAAATTGGTAGCAGAGACCTTAAAAATGTGGTATTTGCTTTGGCAGAGCATTTCCACATGGCTCAAATCAGCAGAGCCACTGGGTCTGAGTGCAGCAGGGGACAGGTCACCTCTGCTACTCTTGCAGCCTGGTGTTTTTAATGGGAAGTAATGGAGCTAATCCTGCTATAAAATTGCTGAGTATATCTGATTATTAATTCTGTTTTTAAAACAGGCATAAAAAGAGAAAGGTACCTGTAATTGCCTCACTGCACATGTGCTGTAATTACCACAAGATATAAAGAATATTAAAAATTGGACTTGGAATGTGGTGTTATATTCTAGCATGCAGCATAGCTACAAATGCAAAGCTTCCCAGTCCTCTGTTCCTTAAGAATCTCGAATAAATGTCAAAATTCATAGCACACTGCAGTTCTTCAAGGAGATACAGGGCAAATGCTCAGAAGAGATGTGGGTCAGGAGAGCCTCCCACCCAAATTCCTCTTTGTTGAGTCTGACACGTGGAAAAATACTCCTATTCAAAAATGGCCTTTGTGGTCCTATAAAAAGTCAAAACTGAATGGGACAAGAAATTGTGGATATCATGACCTCCAGAGGGCAGGGTTAGATGGGATATCTGAAAGAATTGTTTCCTGTGAGGGTGAGGAGGCCCTGGCACAGGATGCCCAGGGAAGCTGTGGCTGCCCCTGGATCCCTGGAAGTGGCCAAGATCAGGTTGGATGGGGCTTGGAGCAACCTGGGCTAGTGGAAGGTGTTCCTGCTCATGGCAGGGGGTGGCACTGGATGGGTTTTAAGGTCCCTTCCAACCCAAACCATTGTGAGTTTCCATGATTTTGAACACATGTAACCATGCTCTCGGAAGAACACACAACCTTTGCAAACCCTTTAGTCCTACTGTAAATTTTAATGTGAGCATCATCTGCTTTCTTGTTGCCTTAAATTGACATAATAAAAACTAAACTTCAAGAAATTCACCACAAAGAACATCTGGAGTGGACAGTGTGGGCACTTTGGCACGAGGGCTCTTGCCATGAAGGTCCTTTCAGCTTCCCATATGGACCTGAAACAAGTGGGGGTTGGGCTCTGCTCCCAGGGAACAGGGACAGGAGGAGAGGGAACGGCCTCAGGCTGTGCCAGGGGAGGCTCAGGTTGGACACCAGGAGGAATTTCTTCCTGGAAAAGGTGGTCAGGCCTTGGAAAGGGCAACCCAGGGAGGTGTTGGAGTTCCCATCCCTGGAGGTGTACAAGGAAGGTCTGGACGTGGCACTCACTGCTCTGGGCTGGGGACAAGGTGGGCATTGGGCAGAGGTTGACTCTTTGATCTAGGTGGACTTTCCCAAACAATCCCTATTTGATTCTGGGATCCCCTCTAAGTTTGGGGAGGACTGTTGAGTTTAATGAATTCAGTTGTTTAAAAAACTAGAATCTATGAAATTTCTCCTGATGCTGGGAATGTGAACCCAGGAATTACCACCATGAGGGATTAGCTCTTGTTTATTTATTCCTTCAGAAGCTGTCTGACTAAATGCTTCCCCATATCCTTTGGTGTTTGGGACAGCCAGTGTGCAGCCTCAAACTGTGCTGATAAACAATGAAATAAAGCTAAGGAGGTAAGAGTTCTCCTTAAAACAATAAAGCATTACCCTTAAGCTTTTTTTTCCTACCACTTCTTTTCACTCCATTGTGCTTCCAAGGCTAAGCCCAAGAGAGAAATACACTACCTGAAAACACTTAATATCAAAGAAAATAGAAATGTACTCTGCCATTTGATTTTTGATCACAGGCTACAAACACTGCTGCTGCTTTATGTGATAAATCTGTCATAGCTCAGCCACTCTTTCCAGTCTTTAAAACTGCAATGCTTTCCCTTGTAGGCTTTTCACATCTCATCTGAAACCACAGCAAAGCAAGGAATTTGCTCTCCAATAGCCAGGGTCCATTTGTAAATCCGTATGTATAAATATATCTTTTTATTTTAATTGATATATTTTACATATATATGTATATGTGTGTGTGCATATATATATATATACATATCTATATATATCTATATATCTATATATATCTATGTGTGTGTATGTGGTTGTGACTCCTGGTGGTAAGGGTGAGGTGGCCACTCCAAGGGCACTCTGTCATGACCAGATGGGAGTCACACATGGCTTTCCTGACCTCTGAGTATCCCAAATTGTGTATCCCCTGCTGTACCAAAAGCAAAGCTGTCTCTGCTCGCTTCTCATCCAGCTCCTGAACTGGAGGTTCCTTATTCATCCACTGACAGTTGATAGGCTGGGTACAGATAAGAACAACCCTCCAATTCTCTTACTGTAACAATAAATCTCAGTGCCAAACCCCAATCTTCACTCCTGCATGGTATTTTATGATATTGCCTTTCTGTCTCCTTGATGAATAAGCCAGCACAGTCTCAAAGGAATGGTACTTTTGAGAGGTTTTTTTTCTCACAGAACCCTAGATTTTCAAAATATGCTGAAGTAACACATGCATTCATCTTCTGGAAAGTTTCTTCTCTTTAACTAATGCTGGCAATTAACTGAAACCTTCATGTAAGAGGCAACAGGTCACTAAAGATTAATAGAGGTTTATATTTCTGAGGGGAGACGAATAAAAAATCACTTTGGAAAACCTTTTGTGGACTTTATTTTTAGTTGTGTTTTTTTGTTTTGAGGAGGGCTTGTTTTGTTGGGGTTCTTTTAGTTCTTTGGTTTGTTTTTTATGCCTGGGCATAGTAAAAAGAAGTTTCTTTCATGTAGGTCATCACATGCTAAAATGTAATTTTTAGAAGTCTTACTGAGCCTCTTTAAGAATTTCTGTGTTATCAGCAGGTTTCCTCTATGGTTTATGAGACAAATCTTAACAGGGACTCTTGGTGCCAATTTATGAGGGATTTTCACAAAGCAACTGCGAAATCGGAGTTTCACAATAGGCATTTAGTATTTGCTTTTACTACCCCTTAGCATGTTTTCTTTCATCAGTAAATAGAACTGTATAAAAGCCTGTGTTTATGTCTTTAATCTGAATTCTTTGCCATAGAAAGCCAAACTTTGGACAGCTAAATGAAAGGAAATTAACATGTGCTGTGGCTGCTCTTACCTACAATTTGTTTTTCTTCTCCAGACAATTGCAGTGAACACATCACAAAAACTTATATATATAATTTTGTCTACAAAGCTGTGCATATCCTTAAAATAATTTGTGTTTACCAGCTAAGCTGATGGTTGAAGTCAAGATGTGAATTTAAATGCAACTTTGAGGGTTTTTTTTTTTTGTTTTGAGTCATATGTGAGGATACCTAAACAGTGAACAACATGGTGAAGAGATGAGAGAATTTTCCAGAACTCTCATGTTGTGAGAACAGATTTGGTTGCTTCACCCAACGCTGCTGTATTTTATATTTGAGGCTCATAATTTCATGCATTGTTGTGAAGAGCCTCTAACTCTTCAGTCTCATAATCTGAAGGTCGTAGTTCGATCCTCACACGGGGCACCACTTGTTGCTCGGTCCTTCCAGGGCAGAGTTCTTTTGGGACACTCCCCCATGGGGAGTTTCACTTATCTTGGTTCTGTGTCAGGAAGAATACTCCAAAGGCTCGTTAGGCTCTTGTTTCTCATGTTTATTAATGTATTATCAAAAGACTTGGCAGCTCTTCCCCAGACTTTCTGCTCAAGTTCAACCCACTGTCACCTGGCTCAAACTGGCACAAAATGGCCTCGAAATAGACAGCTCTTTTATTTTTATGCTCATTTTCACCCAATTAACAATAGACACGTAAATTATTTTTCTTAGTGACCCAATGACCCAACACCTATGTGCTGCACTGCAGCATTCTCTATCCAATCACTTACTACTACCCAAAAAACCTCTACAAGAAGAAGATGAAGAAGAAAGAAGAAGGACAGGAAACAACACCCTAAATCCTCCATCTTGTCTTCTGTTCTCTAAACTAGTTTAACTTTTTCACACAGTGACTTAAGAAAACTCTTTAATTTTCACACTCACACTTTTAGCTTTTCTATTTAACTTTAACAGTTGTTTTCATGGTGTTATATGAAATTAAGTGCTTTCTTGGATGTCAGAGCCAGGTATCAGAGATGAGGGCACACTCTCTGTGCCTCTGTCTCCACCAAGGATTCTGCTGCTTGATCTCATTTTGCTGTGGTTTCCCTGAGAAAAAACAAAACAATATTGTTCAGTTTCCACTGCCAGCCTTCCTTCTGTACTTTTCATTTGATTAAAGATATTACAGGACTTGTAGGCTTTGATTACAGGATGTGTCTCCATATTAACATAACAGTACACCATTCTGATGAAAACAAAAGACTGTAAATGTAACATAAATTGTATCCAGGATATGATAAAAATCAGACCATTAAATCCAAAGTGTGACACAAAATTCAGCTGAACCTATTGCACAACTAGGCAACAAAAGGAGGTTAAAAACAGAGCTTATCTGTTTTTAACAAGCTCTGTTGTGGAGTCTGAACCTTTTGTGTGAAGTTCCAACCATAGAATCACAGTCATGATGGGAAAAGACCTCCAGATCACTGAGTGTGGCTTGGACTGAACAGCACGATGTTGAGGGACCCTCTGTCAGGCAGATATTTATAGTTAAAATCCTTCACTTGTTGATTTGTCACTATTCTCCAAACAGGAGAGCTGCTGTTGCTAAAAGAGAAAGCAAGGGTTTGGAAATTGAGAAAGATTCTTTTCCATAATTTTGAAAGTGCCTTCACTGTGAAACCATGCCACAGTGGATGTGGCACGAGTGCACTTCTTACATACTGAATCTGTTTTCCTCCTACACTTCAATCCAAATTCCCCCAAGTGCTGAGTTTGCCATATCACATAACAGAGAGGAAAGAGGCAAGTGTCACCTCATTGATTATACAGTTTGGATTAATTCATTCATCTCATTAGTGAGCATACTTTTATCTTTGAATTTTTTTCATCAGTTCTAGAAGTTATTTTTGCTGATTTCCCTGTAGTGCTGCTGCTCATGGTAACAGAATCAAATGCCTTATGATGAGATGTTTTAATACTACCTAACTACTTGCTCTGGGATTAATGGTTAAGATTAAATCTCATTATGTTTATAGTTTCTTACTGGGTATTTTTTCTTGATTAAAGTGTCAGTTATAATAAAAAAAAGAAAGTTAGATATTCAGAAGCATCAATATTTCAGTAATCAGCCAATATAACTTCCTTTTGGTCATCTAGGTATTTTGAAAATCTTCCATGAACTACTTAATCAAGTGAAATGAACCCTACAAGGAAATAAAGTAGAAGAAAAGAGATCCAATCCTTTTCATCCAGTGATATAACTTACAGTGTAAAGAGGGTGTAAACTCTGTCTTTTGCTGAAAGACAAAGAAACACCAAATCAAAGACTGTCCCAAGTTGCAAGGGACCCACAAGGATCAAGAAAGTCCAACTCCTGACAGAAGTTTTGCTATAAATGTTGTTATCACAAGCATAGAAGTTAATTTAATTATTTCTCCCAAGTAGTGTGGTTTTCAGTGTTTAATCCCCTATAGTCAATGAAATCTTACTAAGTAATCACTTGTTATAGGACTTCAGGCAGATACTAAAGATTCTAAGCTAATTAAAATAGTCACAACTATTAAACCCTCTTCTAAGGACAAAATGTAATTCAGTGTAGACAGCATCACCTGCTTCCATCCAAACTTGGTAGAACGCTGAAAAGACTTTGAAAATAAGAACTTGTGGTCTATTAACTAAATCATACACAAGCCATAAGGAATATGATCATAACAGAGTCACTGAATCACAGAATTCCAGAGTGATTTGGGTGGAAGGGACTTTAAAGCTCATCTGGTTCCTCTGCCTTGGGCAGGGACATCTCCCACTATCCCAGGCTGCTCAAACAGTGAGTCTTGGCACAGTCTTGTTCCAACCTGTGGGATCCTTGTTACAGATAAAATTTAGATTACAAATTTATGTCAAATTTTAGCAGGCAAAAGCAGGAGCTGTGATTTCTTTTCGAAAAGGGAGCAGAATGCTCTAGAGATATGGAGTGGAGAACATTAAAGTTTAATACTGCTGCCCCAAAAACATGCAGGATGAGTTTTACCCCCAGGGTTAGCTTGTAGGTGGGTGTTGGAAAGGCAGCACTGAGCAGCTCTGGCAGCACAGGATGTGTGGTTGTGCTGCAGGGAAGCTCCCAGCAAGTTGGTCAGGTTTTGCTGAAGTGACAACACTGGAGAACATCACCCAACCCCGACAAAATCATCTTAGAATTCAAGCAGTTGCAACCAATAAATCTGTTCATGAGAGTTACAGCAGCAAAACTCTCAAAAAAGTAGTAGTGGATCAAGATAATCAAGATTTTTTTTTTCCCTTTGGCCATTTTTGCAGCTGAGTTACTTATAGATGTGCTGATTAAACTATTCAATGTCTGATATATGCAAATGGTATCAAAAAAGATCTATGTTTACCCTTGCAGATAAGCAGAAAGAAATTCTGTCAGCCTTGAAAAGCACGGGTGAAAAAGAGAAGAGAGTATTTTGGATGGTAAGGAATGAAGTGGAATTGAACACTGTACATGCTCTCAGGTACTGCCAGCACAAAGATATTTAGCACAGGTGTTTGTGCAGTTGTGATGCATTATGCAAATTAACAGTGAACAACGGGCATCCAACAGTTCTTCTTTTATGTTTGAATATTTTATTTTTGATGTAAAGGGTTATGGGATGATGTGCCATAAGATACCCACGTAAGAAGTCTTGCTCATGGGTTTTCAAATATTTCCTCATTTCTTCAGTTGCTGTATTACTGGGTTTTGTAAGAGACAATTTAGTGTACAGAAATGCTACATGGATTTTTACACACTGATTTCGAGCCAAAAATGTTCTTCAGGCTATTGCAGTATTGGCATCGTTCTCCAAATGTGACTTGCAAACACGCAGCTGAAAACAATACAGATGCAAATGAGTGAAAAATCTTGTAATTCTAATTCCATAATACTTTTATTTACTCAATTCAGCTGCTTGAGGTTCATTAAAAACACAAAAGAAGTGCCTTTTTTTTTTCAAATATACCTTAATCCTAAAAGTGTTTCAGGCATCTGGGAATACCAGTTTTGATTTACTTTATGAAACCATCACAGAAAGTGTTACCTTGGTAAAAAGCTGTGAACTGCAGTGTCTGGGCTGCTTTAAGCCTATTTCAAGTTGCTGATAGACAGTATGGGAAATATATTCCATTAAAATGTCTGGCACAGCTGAAGGGGATGGGAATGGCTGAGTTTGGTGTCGGGGTTCTGTCCTGACAACAGCACAACTGCCCAAAGCAAAGTCAAGGTTCTGAAGGCTTTTCATAACCACAGCTCAACTCTGCTCTACGATTTTCAAGTGGCACAGTCGAGTTTTGACAGGCTTTGTTCAGCTGGCACAAACTGCATCAATCCCAGTGGCCTCAAAAGGCTTCATTTATTTTGCAAGAACTACACCAGTGGTTGTTTTCATAGAGAATATGTGTTGTGTGGAAAATATCCCTCAGCTATCCAGTGGCTGTGCTCTTGCTTTATCCAGCTGCTGGCGAAATGCTGATGGAAAGGAAAGTTTAGTCCCTAAGTCTGCTGTAAGACTCTTTTCTACTTATGGCACACAGACTTATTGTTGAATGACACTGCAAAACTGCATTTAAATTATCTGCCTGGATTATCTCAGAACCTTAGAATTATTTGGGTTTTCCTTTTCCCCTTTTTCCAAGCCTCCCTCCACCAGACCAGGTTGCTCAGTCCTCTTAAAAAATATAAGCAGGAATATTTTCAACAGTTTTCCATAAACCTCCTTAAAACCTAATATTTCCATTCTCAAGTGCATTTAAAAACTCAAGGAAGAGTGTCAGATATATTATAATTGAAATTACTTTTCTTCAAATAAATGTTCCTGAACGTATTTTGTAGTGTTAGCCCAACTGGGTTGTCAATCTGCGTTGGTTTAGTTTCCCTTGTAGCTCTGAAATTGAAAGGTAATCGTCTCAAAGAAATTATTGCAATGAGTGCAGGAAGCATAACTCACAAGAAGAAAATTCAGTGTTGCAAATATAGACAATTTATTTACACAAACTGTAAATAAATTAAAGGCTAATATAGGTTTTGGAAATATACACATGGAAAAGATCAGCATACAAAGTAAATTTAGAGGTACAGCCTCTTAAGACTGATTTCCCAAAGATAAATATCTGAAATAAAATTAATTACCAGTTACAGGGGAGGAAAGACAAATAAGTCATGTGTTTAGCCTCTAGAATCAAGCTCTAGACAAGGACACTATATTGAGCACTCATAATTCCCTCTGTTGCTGCAGTAACAGGGAAGTAACAGGGGGTGAAATTGGCTTCATTTTAGATAAGGAATAACAATTTGCAGCTCTTCAGTGTTCATTGGTGAATTTACAGAACGGGCATCATCTGGCAGAGGAGAGAGAACTGCTTTATCTCCTGCAAGAAAAGGAACCTGAATTTATTATGTTCAACAGTCAGGTGGATTAATAGGAACATAAACTATTTAGAAGTGTAACACTTACCCTACTCTCCCAGTTGTTACTGTTCCTTGAATACTCAACAAACTATAGAGCATGATTAGTTGCAACTTTTCTTGGGAAGAAAGGATAAGATTTGATGTTAATAGTGGTGTTATATCAATTAATACATGCAAAACTTAAACTCCGGAGCCTCAGGATATTCTTTATGAGTGCCTATGGTTCTTCCCCTGATTTCTATCTGAAATTCATTCTTTCCCACATTCTTGTGCCCATTTCTTGTTGTGTCAACCTGACTTTTCCTTAGTGCTTACTCTGCTCATGTGTCCAGAGGGAAGAAACCAGGTCCTGGTCATTATCTTTAGTTTCTTTTGATTTTTCTCTGTAATAGCATTGCTTTCTCCTCATGTGAACACAAAAAGTGCCTGTTTATTAACAGCAGGCACTGCTGTAAGTTGTCCAGTTGTCATGACTACTGTGGTGCAACAATTAGAAATAAGGAATCACTGTTCCAGACCTCTGCCCCAAACATCTGAAAGCAAATAGTCCTGAAATAAATAAGTTATGATCAATAAACAGGATGTTTTGTCCGTAATGAAATGATGACAAGAGCTATTATTTTTAAGACCTTATCTACTTCTGTTATAAATTGAGGATGACTTTCATCCTTTGTGTTAAGGACATCCTTTTGCTTTCAGTCAATATGAAGCTATCCAAATATTGGTCCTCTGAAAAATCAGGAGTAGTGGACTTGAAACATCAGAAATTCTTTCCTCTGAACACGGTTTTAGCTGAGTCTAAGCCTGCAGTAAATCATTCGGGCTGCGGGCTCTGATACCTGAACTGAGAGCACAGCAATTTCCTGGGATATCTGTGCAACCGGTTGCACGTTGGAGAGGAAAGCCTGTGCTAGGGGGAAAAGAGTTTTTCTTCTTTTAAAAAGAGTTTTATGTCAATGTTCCAGTTTTCAAGTGCACAGAGGGTAGGGCTGTGGGATGAGATAGTTAAGTTCTAGGGAATGCTATTGCCTCTATCTTTCCTCTTATTGAAAAACTAAATAAATGATCAGGGAAATGAATGGAGAGAAAGGAGATTTTCAGATACAGCAGGAATGACATGACAGTTGTATTCTCTCCATGAGTGTATCTATATAAGATGCTAAAAAACTTAAATGTTTTGGGTATTTGGAGTAATTGTGTCTTCCTTAAGTACTCCCCCTTAAGTGCTGAACTGGTGGTTCTGAGATTTAGCAGCCTTGTAGAGAAATCAACTTTTCCCCACTAAGGATGTCTGAAGGACATTTTGAAATCTTATTGCTTCAGCGGGTACCTGCATGTAATGTTGTTACGGTGCTTGCCTTAAGATGAATAACACTTGGGATTCAACTGGGATCCTTCTAGCTTGTTATAGGAAAAAAAAAATCATAAAATGCTGCCTTAGTAACGCTGGAACCTTCAGTAATTATTTCTATTGTAATCTGGTAATTGTGTTTTCTCAGCACATGGAGGGATTAACATCCTGTTAACAGGATTAATAATCCTGTTCCTTTTGTACACTTTCCCCTACATCTAATACCTTTAGAATATTTTTGAAAGACAACATTTCATGAGGCCATAGTTAATCAAAGCACAGGCTGGAGAAAAGTAGAGTAAGTGCATTTATTTTCCTCCTGCCCTTTCCTCCACATGCCTTCAGTGTTCCATATCACAAATAAAGGATTTGTGTCATATGCACTGCCCCAGGCATAAAAACAGAGTTAAAATTTAGAAACTGTTTGGTGTCTGGATAAAAAGGTGTAATTTTATCCTTCACACAAATATGTACAGAAATGCTAAAATACATTCTGTGAAAGTGAGCCAGTGTAGCAAATCCCACCTGCCAGAGAGCCCCACACACCAGCTGGTCAAGCTTGACACTTCCAGGAATCCAGGGGCAGCCACACCCTGTGCCAGGAGCTCTTCCCAAATTCCAAGTTGACCTTCCTGTTGTTTCCCCATGGCCCAGCACTAAGGGTGAGTGAGCAGCTTTTTTTCCTGTTTTGTCAGATCTGTGCCTTTGTTTTTTTTCTGTGCCTCTTTGTCTCTGGTTTCTACATTTTGCACTTAATTTCTCAGTTTCCCAAGTCCTTGACCAGATAACCTTGCTGGAATGAACACTTTCACCTGCTCTCATCAGTTGGTTCTCATCACCAACTCCCTTACTTGTCAGTCTGGCTAGTATCCTTGTGTTTATGGCTTCCTGATTTACTTATTTCCCTTTTTTTTTTGCCTTGAGAAAGGCCCTTGATCAGATGTCCTTAAAGGAGCATACACTCCCCTTCCACACAGCCTCACACAAACCTTTCGGTTGTGTTTCATCCATGTTGTTATGGAAACAACAGGAGTATGAAACAGAACTTAGATACCAGTGCAGGGGAAAAAAATCATGTATTCATTACTATGTGTATCCAGAATTCCATATGGAACATTCCTGACCCTGTCAAGATATCTGGCAATGAGGATTTGCTTCTGACTTTCGTCTCGACTGAAGTTCAAAATATATTTAGCAGTCAGCGTTGATTTTCAAAGCACTGTGCCTGTGATCTCTTTGATTCCACTGCTAATCAATAAATGGACTTGTGCTTCTACTGGCATTGTGCTCCTGGGATAAGCCTAGATATGTAAAATAGTAGCAGTTTTCCATTTAGGAGTCTTTGCTCGTCCTTTGGAGCTACAGCAGGCACAAGCAGAACCTCGTGAAACTTACACCTTGTAGCAGCTTCTGACACTCCTTGGAGTGGCCTTCAGTGAGAACAGCTCAAATAATTTGAGTTGGACTGTAGCAAATCAGAGCCTCTGGTCAGCAGAGAGAAGAACTCTCATGCTCAAGATCTACAAAGGGTGTCAGGTTCTTATATTCTCTTTCAGGTTTCAAGACTGTACTAATTTGAAGACAAACCAGTGAGAGATTCCAAGTCAGAACTACAATTTAATAGGAAAATTAAATGAAATAGTACAGAAACAGTGGCAGAGTCAGGATACAACCTGACACCCTGCC
>NC_031777.1:4669403-4707258 GCF_001522545.3 Parus major | reverse complement strand
ATATATATATATATATGTTAAATATTCACATTAGACATGTTTTGACAGTATCACACAGTTTTAAACAACGGGTGATGAGCAGGCTATTTTTATTTTCTAGAATCTCAGTGTTTGGAATTACACATCCAATTGCTTTAATGTATTTTTCTACGGCGTGTTTTAAAAGCACCAGTAAACAGGTTTATAAATAGAATCAGAGAATTGTAGATTCACAGAATATCCTGATCTGTAAAACACCCACAGAGATTATTGAGTCCAAGTCCTGGCTTGAGCAGGACAAGACCCTCCCTTGGCAGGGTGGTGATGGTATTTTCTCTGTTCTTTACTCACAAATAGAGATTTTTCCACCTACATTTCTTGGGACCTTCTAGAAGAATCCACCACTATTGCAATATAGTAAACTCCAGTCTTGAAAATAAATGTAATCTAAATTTGCAATCTTGCAAATCTATGTTGCATGGAGATTTAGAGAAACTTGTTTCCCCAGGAATTTCCTGTAGGCTCTGAATATCTGGTCTTACACAGATCTGTTATTCCAAGTGCAGGACTCTGAACAGGGAACTCTCAATGTCCCTATAATTATCTAAGAGATTAGGATTTCCTCCTACCCAACACTTTTTCATTTGGACTTTCTAAAATTTTCTTCATATATCTCTCTTTCATGTGTCATTATAATACATTAAAAAAAAAAAACAAACCTAAAATATAATATATCCTAAAATATAATGAAAAAAGCAAGCAAATTAAATTAGTCCTTTGCAATTAAGTAATTTTAATTTTTTAGTGGCTTTATGCTTTTCTAATGCATATTTGGGTTCCTTATTCCCAGTCCCTTATTGAACTGCATTAACAAGAGAATTACTTTTATTCTGAAAAATATGAAGATAAAGAAACTGATCATCTGCTGCAGACAATCCAAGGTTTTCATTCTGAACAAAGTCTTTCTTGATATTTAGTAGATTTCATTTAATTAAATCCATAATGACATATAAAAAAAAGGTCCTTTCAGCACAGAAGAGCGGGAACTGACCACAAGAACTTCCTTTGTTCTGGTATCTTGGGCACTTTAGGATGTTAGAAGCAATTAATTGTTGTTGGCTAATTTAATCAAATGCACTGCTCTTAACAGATCTCAAGGGCCACTTAAATCATTCCAGGATATGAACAGCCAAGCTAAGCAATCTCCATTCTGGTACTGAATAAAATACTTGCTTGAAAACAAGCCTGTTTATAAACCATTTGGTGTTCCTAGTTGGATAAAAATGCAAGCGGGATAACATTGCTTAAAGACTTAAAAGCTCAGCATAACAAAAGAAAATAAAATGACAACCAAAAGAGAAACAAACAAACAAATTAACTCAGCTTATTTCTGGGAACACTGAGACCCAAAATATTCACTTTTTCTCCATAATGTTATAGGGTCTTACAAAGGTGAAGTAACCTGTGCAATCTTTATTTCTTAGGATTTAAGAGAGACCTTAGGGTTGAGTTTAGGGTTAAGCTGAAGGAGTTGAGGGGGCTCAGCCTGGAGAAAAGGAGGCTCAGGGGGGACCTTCTGGCTCTGCACAAGTCCCTGACAGGAGGGGACAGCTGGGGGAATCAGGCTCTGCTCCCGGGGAACAGGGACAAGAGGAGAGGGAACGGCCTCAGGCTGTGCCAGGGGAGGCTCAGGTTGGACATCAGGAGGAATTTCATCCTGGAAAGGGTGGTCAGGCCTTGGCAGGGGCTTCCCAGGGAGGTTTGGAGTCCTCACCACGGGGGTGTCCAAGGAAGGGCTGGACGTGGCACTCAGTGCTCTGGGCTGGAGACAAGGTGGGAATTGGGCACAGCCTGGACTCTCTGGCCTGGGAGGTCTTTTCCAACCTTAAGGATTCTGAGATTCTGTAGCAAGGCTACTTAAATTTCCTCCATTAGCAATGTAGGTATATTTGAGCAATGACTTTTTTCTACAAATTCATTATTAGTTGCCTTGTCCATGTGTTACCCTTCAGCAGGCACTGTTTGGTAAGATGAATAAAGTGGCTGATTTGATAACACATTCCACCTCCTGTGACTTTATCTCAATAGTTCACAAATTCATCCACTTCCCCTTGTCACCTTCCAATCCAGGAATTAAAACTGCTTGACAGTACTAAATAGTTTCATAAAAGCTTCTTTTTCTAGTGTACATAATTATTTAATTGAATTGGTGAAATATCATGTAATGTATCTACATAAATATTAACAGAAACCTTTTTGACTTATAAACATCCCATAAATAGACACAGACAATAAAAAACCAAAAATTCTTCAATTTCTGAACAAAAAAAATCTCCTGCCATCTGTTTTTTTTTTTTCCCAATTACATCATTCTGACTAATACTGTAGAAATATTTACACAAATTAAAAAATGGAAGACACCTTTTCACTCCACAAAACTTCTTAAAGTATTTTAGATCAGGTCATGGGGTAACACATGGCAAACAGAGACAGAAGGAAATGACAAGCATTGTTCCTTGCTTTTCCTGTGAAAGTGCCTATTTTCAAAATCAGAGCAAGTCAAATCTTTTAAGAAGTGTGCTGCTTGAAAAAATTCTTGTAGATGTTGACTGCAAAGCCCCAGATCAAAAGATAACATTGGTGACAGCCACGGAGGTTTTCTGAAGGATGTAAAAGCTTAACAAAAATATTCATCTGTTTCAATTAAAGAAAAGCATTTTGGCACCCCCCAGAAGCAGAAATCTGCTGGAGGTTTTGCTTTCTGGCTTCTCAGGCAAAGTAATTTTTTATTAAAAAAGACATGACTTTGATTGCATATGCTTCAGACAGGCCTTGCTTTATGTTTGATGTTGATAGAGGGTTTCCTGTATTACACCTGATGGATTTTCTACAAATAAATTCTTAAGGATTAGCCCTGCTTTACTGCAGATGTTTTCTGAAGCAAGCAGCAATCCAGAGATATGTCATTTATGCTATTACAGGCCTGCATTTCTGCTGAAACAAATGGGGTTATTTTCTTAGATGATTTGTTTTGACAGCAGAAAAACATATTTTAGAAGAGGGAAACTGATCAAAAAGGCTACCAACAGAGTACCTTATTTATTTATTTAGTTATCTATAACTTTTAAAATTTATTTATTAGATTGGTTAACTGAAATCCATATTTAGATGTGGATTCTGTCAGTGACACACACAGGAGTTGTTATATATATATATATATATATACATATATATACACATATATATACATATATACACATATATACACATATATGCACATATATATATATGTATACACATATACATATACATATATATATATACATGGAAGTCTGATTCTGAAGGGACAAGAAACCAGTGACACAAAAAACTTTGAGCACCCCCAGCACTTTTCATCTCTCCACCCCGAGTTAGCGCTGGAGTTTCCACCAAGAGGGAAGTAGAAACAAAAGGAATAAATTGACAATCTACATCTCATGATTTGTAACTTGAAACCCTCCCTCTGCAGAGGGAATTCTCACACTCACTCCCACCAGTCACCTCAGAGACTTTGAAAGTGGTGTGATGCTGTGAGGAGGGCCACTGCTGCCAACACTCCTGCCTGCCCTCCATCCTTCAGAGGGAACTTCTGAGGAAGTGGTGAAAGCAACCTGGGGAGGAAATAAGACTTGAATCTGTTACCTGTTAAAAATCTTACAGGAACAAACACCATCTGACTTCCACAGAGACTCTAAAGCATGGACTCCTCCTCCTCTTGCTTATACCAATTCATCTCTCATTTTTGCATCCAGCACGATAAAAATTAATACCAGCAATACATTCAAAGGAAATGTGAGGCTGTGATTTCTCTCTCATGATTTTTAGGTAAAAGCCCCTTGGTGTCTGTCCATGGTGACATTTTCTATGGCTTCTGGGCATGAATTTGTGCTGCTCCCCCTGACTCAGCTACAGGAGAAAGATCACCCTGCCTTTTAGGCTTTGACTCCTGAGGAGGTGTTTCCTGGAGCCACTCTGTGATCTTAGCTTTGTTCACACATTTAATTGCAATTATACCAATCCTCATGCTTTGGTAACAGCCTTAATTGGGTAGCAGGAGCAGCAGTTGTAATAGGATTATTTCTCAGATCTTTACTAGGAAATCTCTGCTGCATCTGTTCGCAGAGTGGGAGGCTCAGGAAGTCGGGCAGTGTGAGTAAAGGCCATAAATGACTCCTATGGAATTAGTTTATTGATTCCAACCTTTTTTTGCTGCGGAGGATTTCATGTTGTGAAACAAAGCCAATGGTCTTTGCAAGGGTGTTGAATGGCATTTTGCAATGTGGAATTGTTAAGGCTGGAAAAGACCTCTCAGGCCATCAAGTCCAACCACCAGCCCACCACCCACACATTCCCACTGATCCATCAAGTGCCACATCCACAGGTTTTTGGAATGCTTTCAGGGCTGGTGACTCCCCCTCTGCCTGGGCAGCCTGTTCATTCTAATATCACTAATGTTACTTCTGTCTTCCTAAGTTTTCAAGCCACTATTGGGAGCCCACTAATTTTACTATTAGAGCTCCCATTAAAATGTACAGGTTAATTTTAAATTATGTAACTATAGTTAGCTAAAGTGCATAGATTTTATAAAAATTAACCTAAAATCTGATCAGGCAATTAACTATATCTCCCCAGTGTTTGACAGAGGATCCAATCTTTTACTGGCATGTGTCAGGGAAGCAGTTTTTAATGTTATGTTTTGTATTCCTACAGTAAAACATTAAAAATGAAAATATATGACAATTTTTGAAATAAATAAGGGAATAATTTAACTAAGTAGAAACAACTATGTATATGTAATAAATCTAATTAAACACATAAAAAGTTACAAAATATGTTTCTTTATATCAAATTAATAATAGTATTTTTCACCTTTTTTGTTCACAATACTGCGCAGCCTTTGAGAGACACTATGCTATTTATACATGTCATTAACCTATAATAAAAATTCCAGTAGCAACTGGCTACCTGTCTTTGAGTTCATTTGGTCTTCTACAGAAAGAAAAATACCTCTATGTTCTCTTTCTTTTTTTCTTCTAGTTTATTTTTTTAGGAAAATTACCACTTTCTGTCAATAAGACCTTTACCATTGTAATAGCCATATCAGAATTTACTAACTCTCTATGTCACTGTTAAAGATCCCATTAACTAATTAGTAGATTTTTGTTATTTTAGAGGATAGAAATATAGATTTTATTTTTTAAAAAAATTAAATCCATATTTTTCTTCTATTTAGCCTACTTCAGATGACAAACTGATGTGAACTAGTCATGTACTGCCATGGCATGGAGCAATTTTAGCCCATTACCAGCAATAATTTCTTGTAAATCTCAAGGAAAGCGGGAGCAGTGGTTCACAATCTCATTTTGTGATGGACACATGGACATGGCTTAAATACAATAAATAGAGGATTGGATAACTTGAATGGAGGAGAATCCCATTGTGGAAGTAATCTCTCTTTTTTTTTTGTTCATCATTTTAATTCTTATATTTATTTTTTTAATTTTTTTAATTTTTTTTAATACAGAATCCTCTCACACCTCAAGAATTCCAAAGACGACTTGCTGAAGTAAATACTTGAAAATGGCATTTCAGAAATAAAACATGATTCTTGTGTCTAAACAATGGGGAGACTGGACTTTGTATTAGTTCTGTGATTCCTCCTGGCTCTGCAGCAGTGACTAGAAATATTCATGATAAAGACCAATTTCTGACCAAGAATCATTAGTGTGGGATGCTCCAATCCAAGGCAGCTCCAAAGCTTTGGGGTCTGCTCTCCCTGGAGTCACAAACCATCAGCCATCACAAGGCTGTGGCTGCCTTGTAGTACTTGGAGCCTGCGTTGGTTTCACATTCTCTGTTCCAACTCAGCAGCAGAAAAAAACTCTGAGTGCCCTCTTCAGCTGCCTCAGGATCAGGTTCAGTGATACCTACAGACTCTCCAGAATTTCTGGAAAACTGTGTTATCTGTGCAGATCATGGAAATTTGGGGATTGAAGCTTCTGGTTATTTGTATAGAAGGGAAAATGTACCTCTGTGGGACCTGGTCCATGAAAAAATCGGAAGAGAAATAGCATCATTCCTATGGCCTCAAGATTTTTTTCCTAATTCCAACAACACCATCTGTCTGAGGAGGAAGGAAAACATTGAAAGGGATTGAGCAACCTGGTCTAGTGGAAGGTGTTCCTGCCCATGGCAGGGTGTTGGACTGAGATGGTCCTCAAGTTCATTCCCATCCCACGCCACTAATGATTTCATGATTCCATAAAATTCAGAAATCTTTTTCTCTGTCCCTGCTTGGTTCCAAGACCTGGCGTTTTCACAGCTGCTGTGTGTTTATCCCAGGAAGGCTATGCTGCCAAGGCATTCCAGCCACTCAGCAGAGCTCAATATTTCTATAACTGAGAGCACTCTTTTACAGAGTTGAGAGTCTGTGGCCTGAAGATGCAGTAACTGTGTCACTGTGGGATATCAACAGTTCATCACTGTGGATTTCACTCGTGCTGTCATTCAGATTTGCAGTGATGCCATGATGATAATATTTTATCAGGATCTTTTTATTTTATTCCTTTCAGCAATATACAGTGCCAGCTTGACCTGAATTACCAGATTAATAAATCATATTAATAAGACATGATAAAGTAAAGCAGTCAATCACTTACCAGTCTGGAGGGAGCTTAAGAACAGAAGATTAGTGGCAGTTCTCAGGTCAGGCACTTCTCACTCATGGACCTCTCTCCTATTTTGGAGTCAAGCACAGGAGCACATCCCAAGAAGGAAAATTCATACCAAATTTAACAAGATTCTTAGGTCATTGCCACTGTTTTCATCAAGTTCAGTGGAGATTAAAAGTCACTTTATAGACAGTTGCTACAAGATGCTACATATACTCTGTTGTCAGATCTGGAGGGATTCTGTTAACTGATGGAAAAATGAATCATGGAATCACAGAATATCCTGAGTGGGAAGAGATCCCCAAGGATCATCCAGTCCAACCCCTGTCTCTGCACAGACACCCCAACAATCCCACCCTGTCCATCCCTGGGAGCATTGTCCAAACACTCCTGGAGCTCTGGCAGCCTTGGGGCCGTGTCCATTCCCTGGGGAGCCTGGGCAGTGCCCACCACCCTCTGGGAGAAGAACCTTTCCCTGATCTCCAGCCTGACCCTGCCCTGGAACAGCTCCAGCCATTCCCTGGCTCCTGTCCCTGGTCCCAGAGGGCAGAGACTGGAGCTGCCCCTCTGCTGCCCCTCAGAAGGTGTCCTATCACATCCCATCATGTCAAAGCCAAATCCCTTGCTCTGAACAGCCAAAACTTGTTTATAAAACTTCATAAATATTTTCATTGTTTCATCTCTCCATATAACATGAGGCATATTGAAACCAACCTATCTGGTTTCAGCTTGCCTCTTTCTTATTTTCCTTCTCTAAAATCCAGATAAAAAAGCATAATTTAAAGTTATATTAATATACATGTTTGTGTAGTGAAAAATAAATTAGTTACTTGAGAGGATTAATAACATACATTTTGATCTACCTTCCCTCCAGTTTGCATTGGTCAAGAAATTGAAGCATGTAACCTGCCTTGCTCTTAAAAATATGAACTCTGGGAACTTTCAGATAATTCAGAAGAAAAGAAGAAGAAAAAAATAACAACAGAAATCTTCAGCCTCAAAAATTTCTGCCATAAGATGAATTGCAAGACCTTACTCTTTCTTTTGGTATAAAGTTTCCGGTGGTGACCTTGATACTGCTCAATAACGTCATGTCCCAAAATTGCCAGGAAGAACCTAGGTTTCTCTAGTTTTCTGTCCTGGAAATAAACGGAAAGGTTTTGTGGAAAATATAAGACCAAGGTGGAGCACACTGAGTGCAAAATAATCCAGAGTTTGTGCCACTGTTAAAGCTAAAAATAGGATTAAGGAAACATAAAAGCTGCACTTTTGCACTTGGCAAATTCTGATAGACCAGGCCCAAAACAGGCAATAACCAGGAGAAGTTGTACATAGATATTGGAATAATTATTTCCATCTGACAGGATTTTTACAACCATCTGTTCCTTCAGGTGAAAGTAATTTCTTAATGCTGTGTAATTCCTGACACCTTTTCCTTATATATTTGTGAGCATTTTAAACGTAAATACTGATTTCAACATGCCACACAATATTTGTAAATTGCATTTTGAAAACGACGTCTTAACTACACTGCCTGTGTTTTAAACTCACTTTACATTCAGTGGTGATGCAGTATGAGACATCCATGGTTTGCCATCGACATGGGGAGAAGCATCCTTGTCCTGGACTGATTCCCCAGGGAACTCTTTTGACCTCGCTTGTTAACAGAGGGTTTGTGGTGAGATGCAAATGAATGTAAATTGTTAACGCGGCGCTTCTCAGCACCAGGCAGTGTAGTGGCCTTGTGTACATCCCAACACTCTGAAAAAAAACATAGCCCAGGTTGTCATTTGCATTCTTTAATCCCAAATTACGGATTTATTGCCTTCCGCCAGCCTTCCATGGCTCCTGTACCCGGGAGGAACGTGCCGGGGGTAATTAATGACACACTGCTAAATAAAATAATGGAACTCGGGCCCTAAAGTTCTGGTACACTTAAAGAACTGTAGGAATGCTTTTCATTCACAAATTAGGTTTGGCAGGAAGAGGAAAATTCTCTGTGATTTACTGAGGAAGCTGAAGCTGTGTCCTGCTGTAAGCAATCCCGTGGGCTGTGGGACGTGCTGCACTGGCTTCGTGTGCCTTTCCAGTTGTGACAGCTGATTGAATTCGGCTGCAATTGGGCAGCAGGGCTGGGTTTGCCTGAAATTGGGTCCTTATTTAAGATACCCAAGTGGAAGATTAAAACTGAGTTCTAGGAGTGGGGCTGAAGTAGCCTGTGCTGGGAGTGGCTAAAATAAGTCTCAGTTAGAAGGAGCTGTGGCTGCTGGCTTGGCTCCATCCCTGCTACGTGCCCACAGAACAGCTTTCCACAAGGATCTGAGCTGTCTAGCACATTAAATGTTTATTTCTTCACTGAATACATTGGCAAAGGGGGGGAGGCTGCCTTGTTAATCAGGTTCAGAGCTCAGGGGAACTCCTTTAAGGCATGTTGCAAGATAAGAAAATCAGATGTGTAGTGGAATTACAGAATCACAGGGAGGTTTGAGCTGGAAGGGACCTTAAAGCCCATCCAGTGCCACCCCTTGCCATGGGCAGAGACACCTTCCACTATCCCAGGTTGCTCCAAGCCCTGTCCAACCTGGCCTTGGACATTTCCAGGGATCCAGAGGCTTCTCTGGGCTTCTTTGGTATCCTGTGCCACGGCCTTCTCATCCTCACAGGCAACAATTCCTTCCCAATATCCCATCTAACCCTGCCCTCTGGCAGTGGGAAGACATTCCCTGTGTCCTGCCCCTCCCTGCCGTGCCCAAAGTCTCTCTCCAGCTCTCCTGGAGACCCTTTAGGCACTGGAAGGGGCTCTGAGGTCTCCCCAAGGCCTTCACTTCTCCAGTGAACACCCCCAGATCTCCCAAAGCAGAGGGGCTCCTGCCCTCAGAGCATCAATGTGGCTTTCACACAACTTTTTCCAGCAGATCAAAATCTTTCTTGTATTTGGGCCCCCAGACCTGGACACAATATTCCAGATGGGGCCTCACAAGAGCAGAGGAGAGGGGAAGAATCACCTCCCTTGAGATGATCCTTGTAGGAATCCTACCAGTTCTACAGATTTTTAATCCATTTTATAAAGCGGTGTCACAATTGCACTGAATTCTGTTGATTTTACAGCTCATATACTTAAGGATTTTTACAGATTTTTATCTTTTTTTCCTAGTATGAAGAATCATAATGAAAGTAATTCATGAAACTATTGAGGGATCTTCAGATAAAAGCACCAGCACCAGAATTATTCAACAAGCTCAGCATCCACAATCAGGTAAAGGGATGCAGTCCCTCTGTGACATTGATTCATTTGTAGTGAGTGGCAAAATCCCCACTGATTTCAAGGGGCTGTGGTGTCGTCCTGCATGTTCCAATGAGCTCATGTTTAGGTTATAGAGCTCTTTGAACATTTGCCTAATGGGATTGCAGTGGCTGCTGCTGAGAGCTGAGCACTGCTGCAAGGCTGGGCCCTACCCAGGTGCCTAAAGGAGAATCTGATTTCTCTGGAAAACCTGGCTTCAGCATTCAGGGGAGCGCCCATCCCGTGGAAGTCCGGGCTCATCTTAAATATTGATTTTGTGTGAACACCACATGGAGGATATTGGGCTGCTCCTATCAACAAAGCACCAGTGAAGGTGGTGGTTTTGAAATATGTGGAGAATATAGATGATGAAATTTGATTTGGCTTTTTGCTGATGTTTACACACATCCTGGGGGGCACCAGGCCCAGCACTGCCAGCTGTTCCAGGGGTGGGTTGTCCTGCTCTGCCTCACCTGGAATATTGTGTGTAATTTTGGGTGCCACAATACCAGAACAATCTACAGGTGTTAGAGAGTGTCTAAAGGAGGAACATGAGGCTGGGGAAGGGTCCTGGAGGCACCATATGGGGAGCAGCTGAGGGGCAGAATGAGAGCTCGTGTTTGTGGTCCTTGCTTTAGCAAACTGATAAAACTGAGTCACACCTCTGAAACAGAACAATAAGATGTAGGAACTAAACTCCCTCATATCTACAACTCTAATTTTCCCATGAGATAAACTCAGTTTAGGAATAGTTTTCTTTGGCATCCTGTACCTGATTTCTGTAACACAAAATCCAGTCATTAACTGCTCCTTTTCGTCATATAACTTCACCCCTTTGTGCGATGGAAATTTTCTGAGAAAAAAAAATTTACGATTTTTTTATGAAGCCCAAAAGATATTCTGAAAGCAGAATATGATGCTGCTCTGTGCAGTTACTCTTTACGAGTTTTGCTGGATGTTTTTTCCCCTGAGATGCACAAAAAGGACAATTTGATTTTTCAGTTGCTGGGCCAGGTTTGGTAAGCTGTAATAAGCCTTGCAATGAGATGCCTCATGATTTATCATGATTTGGATTCATCTGGGCTCTCAATGTGTTGCCAAAGTTTTACAGACCTCTCCATGAGGCTTATTACTGCCATAGAGGAAAACTGTAGGAAGCCTGGCCAGATCTGTGTAGTTGAAATCTTTGTCAAGGTTTCATTCTGTTTGAAAAGCTGTTTTACCTTTCCTCACATTAGCATATCAAAAAATCCTGGCTAATTTTGTTTGGCTTTTCAAAAATCAATTTCTCTAAGACAGCATTATTGCCTATTAATACTTTGTCTCTGTGTGAATGTATGTGAAAAAAGAAAGGAAAAATAATACCTGTAAAACCAATATAAGTTAAAATCATTGAAGCATAGAATCGTAAAGGCTGGAAAGACCTCAGGGATCATCAAGTCCAGCCTTTGACCAAATCCCACTGTGCCCACATATCACAAAGTGACACAGCTACTTATTTGAAATGAAATATCACACAAAGTATTATTTTCAAAAGAGAGTCCTCTTCCTGAGTCTGCTTTGGAAAGCTGCAGCATGATGTCAGAATCAAAATGTTGATTAATCAGAGTGCTGCCAATTTACAGTTATATGACTTGGAGCAGAATTGGGATCTCTGGTGCCACATCTTCATGGAAAACATACATTACATGTGGCAAATTTTTCTTTTTTCTTTTGCCTACCAGACTATCCTGAGGGAAAAGCTGGGCCAATAAAAAAAAAAAAAACAAAACAGGAGGGGGATTTTAGAAATTCTTCAGAGTGCAAAAGCAAATTCAAGGGAGATCCTGGTTCACAGTTTTACTCTAAAAACTCTTGATCTTTGAGGTTCCTTCCAAATGAAACCATGTGATTTTATGATTCTGTGATATTTTGCATTTGTGCACTTAGTGTTTGAGGAAGGAAGTGATTCCATGTGCACCAACAGGACACAAGAGCTGCTCACATAACTGTGCAGGCAAGTCCTGTGTCCTTTATCATAAAATTAATGTTTAAATGTTATGGGACTTGGGTTTAGTGTTGGTCCTTAACCCACTCAATTTGATGGATGCAGATCATCTCTGCTGTCTTCTGGAGAGAGGGGAAAAGGGTACCTACAGGCCATGTGGGGGGATTTCATTGGTTTTGGGGTAAAATTGAAGTGGGAAATTGAACTTGGGTGTCCCTTTGAGTGGGTTAGAAATACCACCAGGAAAGAATAACTACACTCACCCCAGAAGTAACATCTCAGTGATGACAGTGGTAGGTAAAAATGTGTTATTAACTGTCCTCTGTGAGTGTGGGAAGGAGGTTAGTTCTAGATAAGAGTCTAGGAGTGATAAATTATATTTACACAAGCTTACCATCAACTGCTTCTCTGCTTTCTGTTCAAGGAAGGATGTGGAGTAAGGAGGGGTGTCCAAGTTCTGCACTGGGCTGGGTGTTACACACAGCAGGCAGTGAACCCCAGCTCGCTCCACCTCTCTCCATAAAGCCCAGTGATTATGGCTCTCGTGCCCATTGTTTGCTTGTAGTGCCTCTGGAAAATTATCTTCCAGCCTCCTCAGGGGGGCACAGAAGGGAAATGGGCCAGGAAAGGAGGAACCTGAGACCTGCCACCACCAGTGTCTGCTCCTGCCTGGCCCTGGGCAGATGAGCTGTCTCACACAACATTTGGAGGAAATCTGGGAAATGTTGGCATCCTGAACAGTGCCCTGGACGTCAAGGGACAGGCACTGAGCTGATCCAATGCTGGATTTCAAAATACTGGGCACTCAAGCCTTTAATTTCTGCCAATTTATGTGTAGTGAGCACAGGACCAGGAAAGGCAGCTCCAGCATTAAAGCTTGGGAAGATTTTACTGAGATAAAGAGCAGCAGAAGCAAAGCTCTCAAAGGAATTGGTACAATACAAAAAAACAAATCAGAAATGTTTTCATTACTATGGTGCGACAATTTTGAGGAAAGAAAATACATTGGAAGTCCAAAATATGCAGAAAGGAAAACTGTGCAAAACTGCACACAAGGCAAGTTCATTGAGGAAGGTGGGATAGGAGTTCTTCCAAATGTGCTGAGAAGTCTTTCTGGCTAAATTGAATTTGGAGTGTGTCCCAGGTACAAAACAGTGTTAGCCAGAGTGCTCCAGATGGAGATTATCCTGAGCCAACAGCTAACTGTATCAATGCTTTTCATTGACTTTGGTGCTGCAGAATGAAATGGCAGCAAAATGTCCAACATATGATTCCTTTTATTACTCCTGATGCCATAAGTGACACTTTCCCTGGACTATCACCACATAGCAATTATTATTCTCCACCATCAGCACTGTTTCCACCTGTCAAATCATGAGTCTCGTTGATTAGTTTGATATTTTAGCAATAAAGTAATCTCTGCTACCTGATTTAATCCATACTCTCTTCTGTAGTTACTGTCTCACTTAGGAAAAAAAATGAACCAGCATGGAAATAGTTGAAGTTTTTAATCACAGTTAAAATTAAAATACTAATTTCTAGAACTAAAGCCACCTACAGTATGTATTATTTTAATATTAATTCTTCAATATGACAGAAAAAAAATTACCAGGGATGAAATCAAAAATGAATAACAGCTTGATGTGCAAACATTGAAGAATATGAGCTGTATCAATGCACGTTGTTGTAAAGACTCCTGGATTTCTCACAATGCTTTCAAATTTCTCTCAAAAATCACAGTGCCATTTCACTTAGGATGATCCCAGGAGGCAGAGCTAGCAGGTAATTATTTTTGATAACTTTTTCTTTCTTGCCTTCAAGCACTTTTGTGTGTACACTGAATATATTTAACACTTCATTATTCAGCAAACGTTTACCTCACCTATAATTTAGAAATAAGTGAGAAATACTGAACAGTTTTTTATAGGAACTTTTTAAAACACACACGCTGCTGTGTGATTCTCAACCCCAGCTGGAAAAAATAAAACTAGAAGAAAACCAGAACATACCACAGACAAATAAAATCAAATCCTGACTGACAACTTTTGTGTCTGTTCGAGCAGATACAACTTTGGAATTACTGATACATTAAGTTTTCATCCACCTTGGAAAGAACCAGAAAGCTGTGTGGTGAAAATGCTGACAAAACCCCTTTCAAAGGTGTTGCCACTGGATGGTGATATAATTAGGTCCCAGAGTAAGGTAGAGCATGTTGGTGGTGCAGCCTGTCAGTAATTCAGCAGTGATTTATGGTCTGATACAGCACAGCGCCAACAGGACAAGCGGTGCCACACATGCTGTTAAGAGACATTTTCCGCTAAACCTTTAAAGGGAAACGTTATCATCAGCTTTTACAGATGACAGATTTTCAAAGATATTTAGGGACCTATGAGTACAAATAATTTTCTGCTGTAATTCTAAAGGAAGTAGGCAGCTTGGTACCCCCTTTTTTTTAGCAAGCATGGAGTATCTATGAATTAAAAACCACAGGAGTGATGCAGTACAGAAACAGCATAGAATTAAAAAGGTTTTGTCCATCTGAGGAGAGGCTGAGGGCACTTGGTTTGTTCAGCTGGAGAAGTGGAGACTGAGGTCAGAGCTCAGTGGGGGCTGATGGGCAGCAGAGGGGCAGCTCTGACCTCTGCCCTCTGTGACAGGGACAGGAGCCAGGGAATGGCTGGAGCTGTTCCAGGGCAGGGTCAGGTTGGAGATCAGGGAAAGGTTCTTCCCCCAGAGGGTGGTGGGCACTGCCCAGGCTCCCCAGGGAATGGACACGGCCCCAAGGCTGCCAGAGCTCCAGGAGTGTTTGGACAATGCTCCCAGGGATGCACAGGGTGGGGTTGTTGGGGTGTCTGTGCAGGGCCAGGGGTTGGACTGGATGATCCTTGGGTATCTCTTTCCACTCAGGATATTCTGTGATTCCATGATTCTGTTTCCAGTTGAAATGAGTGCTGGTAACCAAACCAGGAAACAGGTAAATACAGCTGAAAAGCATCCACTGAGCTCAAACTAACTCTACAGCTCTACATGGCATTGTTAGGCAGTAGGCACCAAACAAGATTTATGACATGTCAGGAGAATAGAGTGGTAATAATGAACAACTGTAAACAAGGGGCTCCCAAGAAAGACAACAATATTGTTTAAATACCTTATTATATTACCTTGTCTGCAAGAAAAAAATGCTAGAAAATAATGCAAAAATAACTTCAGGCACCCCTTACTACACTCCTTGCTCCTCCTCCTTCGTGCTAAAGCTTTTTTCTCGCACCAAATTCTGAAATGTGTTCCCATCTGCTGATTCAGGTCCCTTCACACATCATTACAACACATCTGTTTAGGTGGTACATTTCTACACATGTATATGTAACCCTGTGGTTGCCTGATACACCATTTAAATGAATGACAGAAATAAAAATTACCAAATCAATTCAAATTTATTTTATTTAAAAAAATTAAAAATCATCTTATACATTGCTCGCTCCACTGTGAAAATCAGCCTGTGGAAAGAGCTGCCTCATGGGCTGATACTTAAAAGAGCTAGGCAGTGAAAGACAGATGTGACAGATGTGACACATTGGAGGAAGACGTCCTAATAACAGCCCTAATAAATGTGATACCGCTCAGCATGGTACAGGAGCACATAGGGATGAAGGGTCCAGTGATAGCTTCCACTTTGATGGTATTTGTGCAAAGAAAAGAGGCATTTTATAAAAAATAAGGTCCTTTCTCCACTATCTTTTCTTTCATAGAAAATCGAAGTTATATCTCTTCTGTGCTCATTGCAAAGTGAAATGTACTAAATCTTGATGCTTTTTGGGTAAGCCACAGGATATAACTGATTTTAGGACAGAACACTGCAATTCCAGGGACATCTAGGTACAGATCCAGAGAAAGAAGATCAAACTCTGCTCCAGATTCCCACTTCAGACACTTTTGTTTGGCCCAGTTAGAGTCACATGAGCTTCATTTGGGCTTTTTATCAAAATAGAGCAGCTGTGGTTTTGGTGACATAATTCTGCCACTTCTGATAAAAGTTTTTGTCCAATGAACTTTTGTAATATCAAAGGAAGTTCCACTTAGTTAATAATTTCTTGATTTGGTTTAAATTTAGCATCAACCTATTTTTTGTGTGTCAAGAAACAGAATCAATGAATGCACAAAAAATTTAGTTAAAGGTTCATCTGACCTTGGACAAAAGTTTTTATCAGAAGAGGCAATTGGAAGAATTATGTGTACCAAAATCACAATATATTTAATTCTGGTGAATATTTTCAATACAGTTCCAAGGCAGGCAATGCCCTTTACCTCCTTGCTTCTCTTCTTTTTTTCCTTTTAGATCTTTAGGTTTTTATATTGCATTAATTCCAATAATTCCATTCAGACTTCTGATCAAATGAACATTCTGTTCCCATAATTTAAGAATAAGTAGAGCACAGGGAGGGTGGAGATACCTTGTTTACAAAATTTCAAATTACCTTTCTGCTTTTGCCTCTTTTTGCCACCATACAAAATTGTATAAGCAGGAAAAACTTTACCTGCAGGTCTGTAATGTGCAAGTAGAAATTTCAGAACAGTTACACTGCAACTACAATTTTTGACCAGGAAAAAATTATTTTACTGGGTGTAAACACAATGTAATTTTAATCTTGGAGATGTAACCTGGATTTTCAGAGTTATTTCAAAAATTAAAATGTCTCATCAAAAATAGAAAAGGTAGGTGTCATATTAATAGAATTCCAGTTCTGTGAGTTTATTAAAAAAATACAACCCTTCCACAAAGTAACTGCTCTGTATCTTGAATAAAAATACAATGTAATTGAAATTAGTATATTAAATTGGTTTCAACTACATTGCATTTCATGAGTGGAATGAAAAATCTTATTCCTGCAAGGTCAAGAAAAGCAGCCTCCATCGTGGCACTTTGCATGGTAAAATACTTCAGACTTGAGTAAAATCATTAGTCCTGATTATTCACTGACAGCCCTGGGAAAACAGAATATGGGATAGACATGGAATTACAGAATCACAGAATCACAGAGTCACTGTGGTTGGAAGAGACCTTCAAGATCATCGAGTCCATCCGATGCCCTAATACCTCAACTAGACCATGGCTTCAAGTGCCACATCCAGGCTTTTTTAAAACCCATCCAGGGATGGGGACTCCACCACCTCCTCAGGTTCCAGTTCCAGTAAAAATACCAGATAAAAATACCAGATAAAATACCGTTCCAGTATTTTATCACTCTTTCTGTGAAGAACTTTTTCCTAACATCCAACCTAAATTTCCCTTGGCGCAAATTGAGACTGTGTCCTCTCGTTCTGTCAGGTGTTGCCTGGAGAAAGACCAATCCCACCTGCCTACAACCACCCTTCAGGAAGTTGTAGAGAGTGATAAGGTCACCTCTGAGTCTCCTTTGCTCCAGGCCAAACAACCCCAGCTCCCTCAGTCGTTCCTCACAGGGTTTGTGTTCCAAGCCCCTCACCAGCCTCGTTGCCTCCTCTGGAGGCTCTCAAGCGTCTCAACATCCTTCCTAAACTGAGGGGCCAGAACTGGACAGAGAACTCCAGGTGTGCCCTCACCAGTGCTGAGTACAGGGGGAGAATGACCTCCCTGTTCCTGCTGGCCACACTATTCCTGATCCAGGCCAGGATGCTGTTGGCCTTCTTGGCCACCAGGGCACACTGCTGGCTCATGTTCAGCTGCTGTTGACCAGTGCTCCCAGGTCCCTTTCCTCCTGGGCACTGTCCAGCCACACCATCCCCAGCCTGTAGCATTGCAGGGAGTTATTGTGGCCAAAATGCAGGACTCGGCACTTGGACTTATTAAATTTCATCCAATTGGACTTTGCGCATTCATTTAAACATTCTATGTCTCTTTGGACCCCCTACCTTCCAACAGAAGGACACACGCTCCCAGCTTAGTGTCATCTGCAAATTTACTAATGAAAGACTCAATACCCTCATCCATGTCATCAATAAAAATATTGAACTGAGCTGGCCCCAGCACAGACCCCTGAGAGACACCACTGGCCACTGGCCCCCAGCTGGATGCAGCACTGTTCACCACCACTCTGTGGGCCCGGCCATCCAGCCAGTTCTCAACCCAGCACAGAGTGCTCCTGTCCAAGCCGAGGGCTGCAGCTTTTCCAGGAGTTTACTGTGGGAGACAGCGCCAAAGGCCTTGCTGAAGTCCAAATAAACAACATCCACAGCCTTTCCTGCACCCACCAGGCAGGTCACCTGGTCATAAAAGGAGATCAGGTTGGTCAGACATGACCAACCTCTCCTAAACCCATCCTGGCTGGGTCTGATACCCTGGCCAACCTCTAAGTGCTGCATGATGACACTCAGTATAAACTGTTCCATTACCTTACCAGGTACTGAGGTCAGGCTGACTGGCCTGTGATTACCAGGATCCTCCTTCCCACCCTTTTTCGTGAATGGGTGTCACATTGGCCAGCTTCCAGTCATCTGGAACCTCACCAGGGAGCCAGGACTGCTGGTAAATGCTGGAGAGCGGCTTCACAAGCTCATCTGCCAGCTCCCTCATCACCCTGGGATGGATCCCATCTGCCCCCATAGATTTATGAGCATCCAAGTGGCTCAGCAGTTCTCTGACTGCCTCCTCTTGGATAACAGGGGGACCATTCTGCTCCCTGCCACCATCCACCAACCCAGGAGGACAGTTGTCCTCAAGGCAAGCTGCTTTCCCACTAAAGACTGAGGCAAAGAAGGCATTAAGTACTTCTGCCTTCTCCTCATCTGCAGTTACTAAGTTCCCTCCCTTATCCAATAAAGAACAAATAAAGTCTTACTCTTCCTCTTGCTGTTAATAAATTTGTAAAACCATTTTTTATTGTCCTTTATAGAAGTTGTCATTTGGAACAACATGGAAGTTGTGCCTGTGTGAGCATTTACCAGTGTGTTCCTCTGACATTTGTCCTGTCAAATAATAAATTATTTCTCAAATTAAATTGCTCACACTGATCTGGGTTTTTGGGCTGCTTTTTGTTTATTTTTATGTGAATTACTTATTTCTCTTCTTGTTATAGTTGCTAAAATATTCATCATTTCAGAAAAGGTTTTTTTTCCTTTGCCTTTGGTCAGTAATTATGATTGCATATTTGCAAGCAGCAGACCACAAGAATATACATTCTAGACAATACCCTGGGGAAAAAAAAACAAAAACACTTGGAAAGACCAGGACTAGAGAGGTGAAAATGGCTTTAATTTTTTCAGATTATACAGCTGTTGACATTTTCATCAGCCACAGACTAGTGCTTTCCACTCTGAAGATCAAGATACTCGAATATTCACCAGGATTTATGCAGTGCAACCTTGTATTTCATAAGGCTTCTACAGAACAACTGCACTCTTCCACAGGCTCTGCATGCAAAGTATTACAAAAGTTGTATGAAATTTACTCTTAAGAATTTTTTTATTTCTGTGGCCTAAACCAATTAACCCATTATGATGTAAGAGCTGTGGCTCATGATTTCTATCAAGTTGATTGATAAGTAGGTGAAAAACTTCTGAGGTCACAGGTTATAGAATCATAGATTAAGTTTGGAAAAGACCTTTAAGATCACCGAGTCCAACTTTCAACCAGCACCAGCACCATGGTCACCACTAAACCAAGTCCCCAAGTGCCACATCCACACCTTTCTTAAACAATTCCAGGGATGGTGAATCCACCACTGTCCTAGGAAAAATATAAAAACAGTCAGTATAGGAGATATTGGGTTCTGTGCTGCTGTTGGTAAAGCTTTTAAATTATGCTTTGGTTTCCAACACTTGGCAACTAAAATCCCATTCTCCTTGGGAAGGGATACAACTCCATTTTCATGCCTTGAAAATAAATGCTTCCAAGGAAATTCAAGAAATGGAGTAGTGAGAACAGTGAGGCCATTCCCTGTCCTGCCACTGGTATTGCATCTCATATGAAATCCTTTTCTCTTTTTTGGCCTCAGAATTGGAATTATCATTTCATCCACCTCCCTGCACAAGATACTGTTAATGCTCCCTGCTGCAGACTAAAGGAAAATTTGAAGTCAAACATTTGCAGTTTATCAGCTGCTTTAGCAGGATGCTCTGCCTAACTGGGGGTAGAAACATCTTGAATAATTCCTGTTTGCAAAAGTTACCAGGGGTGGATGGGAAGGGGATCATGCTGAGCTGGGGGTTGGAGGATGCTGAGACCAGCCTTACTCATCCATCCCAAAATTTAACATTCTGGGGAAGAACAGTATTTGCTGAGGTCCTGATAGAGGAGCCAACAGGTGACAGTGCTGACAACTGATCTAACCCAGCCTGGGGACACCTGACATCAGTCACTTTGTGCCATGAAAGCCCAGCCCCACCTTTTAATGGGAGGATCTTCTAACAATCCCCCTTCTGGGAGTGTGCGGAGATACCTCCAAGGTCACTCCTTGAGGGTGAGGAAAGAGATTTGGCCACTGGGATGGGTGAGTGACATCAGTCTCTACTTAATAACTGTTTTTCTAGCTTTGATATCATTGCTCCAGTAAATAGTGAACTGTACTAGTAGTTAGAGCTGCCTGTAATGTATAGTAAATAATTATATTAAAATATTTTGGTCCAATAGCTATCATTATTTTCATCAATTTAAATAAATTATTTATTTTATCCCTATAAATATATTTGATTTGTCACCCTTCATCCTGTGGGACAAAGTCATTTAAAGCACCTGTACAGCCCTTTGGACAGAAGCCACTGCCCAAGCCTGAGACCGAGGTTGGACCCAGCCACACCCAGATTCCCCTCTGAGCATGAATTCTGAAAGGCAGGGGCTCCTCTCTGACTGTCATGTCTGTGATTCTTTATCACTGATCAGTCAAGTCTATGGATGTCAACAGATGCTCAGTTTAGACTCCAACCTAATTTACACAGGGAAGACTCTCCAGGTTAAACGTAAAGATGTGATGTGCCACTGTTAAACAAAGTCCATTGTTCAGAGAGAGATTTACCTGGTCTTTGTTCCCTTAATTGAATGTATTGACATAAATAATTCCAGCATAAGCCTCAAAGAGAGCTGGGTAATGACAACCTGTATCAGTTGCTCGAGTGGGGGAATGAATAATGGAGTGTACACGTAGCCACTGGCGAGGATTTGTCACCAAGGCTTTGCAAACACAACCACATTTCACTTCACTGAAACATTTCTTAGGGACAAGCAACACTTCCAAGACCTTTTTCTCCATGCTGAAATGTCAGTGTGCCTTTCCCAAAGCAGCCAGGTGTCATTCTGAATACAGAATTGCAGTCTCTGATTTGCTACAACTGGAGTCTGACAATTCTGACACTGGAAAAAGCTTTCATTTCAACAAGTGCATCTGAAACTTAAATATGGTTATTTCAAACACTAAAATTCATATTCTGACAGTTTCTACTGATCTTGCTTTTCCCATTACATACAGGCTTGGATAAATTCATGTAATCTCCTAATTATATCAATTGTATTTTTGATTTTAAGTTTCTTACTTCATTTTAATTTAATCCAATGCCTGATTTCCCTCATAGCAGCCCAATTTGCTGATTTTAACCCATCCTTATATTCTTATGTTTTTAAAGATCCTTACTGTTAAAAGGGGTTAAAAAGTACTGCTCAAGGAAAGAATTGCATAAAGAAATATTTTTTTGTATTTTTTTTTTAATTTTATTTTCATTTTGCATCTTCTTTTAGGATATTTCTTTTCCTGACAATGCAAACTGCTTTGGCACAGGATGTCATATCCTGGGATCCCAGAAGCACATGGTTCTTTCTAAGGCATTCCCTAAGTCCCTTACTTCATTTCCAAAGCATACTTGTATTGGAGAATATGGTTGATCAAAGTTTGTGGTAGTATTAAAATATAAAAAGTATTAAAATCTCAAGTATTAAAATATAAAAAAAATATATAAAACACTCCAATGTAAAAAAAAAAAGAAAAACTGCAAAAAAAAATAATTTATTATCTCCTTAGCAACAAGAACAAAATATTACCCAGCTATTCTTGATTTAATTAAAATTCAGTGAAAACGCATTTTCTTCAAAAAATTTACTCTGTCTCATATATTTGGTGAAAGATAATGAGCAGCCCATAGGATAAATTTAAGTTGATTTAAAGGAAAAATCTAAAGGAAATATGTTTAGATTGCAGAAAACACTAAATATTTTCTGTAATGTGTAGTTATGGAATTTGTGTAGCAATGGCTGAGCTGAACCCTCCCCATTTCTAATATTATGAAGTTTTATCAAATGAGGCTCACTTAAAAATTTCATTTAATCTCGTACAGTCTGTTACTATTGAGCTTTTTGTAACAAAATACATAAAATATAAAATACTAATAGAAGAGACTGAAGAGCTTCTGTTCTTTGTTCTTAGCCATTATTTAAGAAAGTCTCTCTTACTCTCTAATAAAAAATCACTCTAACAACTAACAGTTTCAGGTTATTGCCATCTAATTCTGAAATAATTTTGCTGTACATTATCTTATAAGTACAAATAGGATTAATACTATATTTTTTTTTCTATAAATGCAGAGATCTACAGCATAGTTTTCACCATTTTACATATTCTCCAAATTAACATTATAAACTTTTAAGTACACTTTTTTCCTGTCATTCAGAGCAATTCTCTTGGAAAACTGTATAAATATCTTAGGAATAATCATTAACTTTCCTAAGACCTAAAGTTTCTTAATGTCAATGTCGTCCAGATATTAATCAACTGATTAACAAACAACTGACAAATTATTTGTGACTGTTCCTGTAACCAAAATGAACCTTTCAGAAATAATTTAATAATTTGAAGGTATTTTCAAATGTGAAGATGAAGAAAACTCCTTCTGCCTGTGTAAACTGGTTCAGAATTAGGGAGACTTCCAAGAAAAAAATGTGCCTGGGGTATAAGAATAATCCATTATAAAAGTGAGAATCCATGTTTGCTAACACAAATTCTCTTTCTTCAGTCAGCCTTTCTCTTTAATAGACAAAAGCAGGTCAAAGAATTTAGGGATCTGTAAAGAATCTGAGAACAGAGATATTTCAGTTCTCACATCATCATCCTGCAGCCTCATGCATCCATTGCACCCCACAGATTATAAATAAACTCCTTATAGCAGTACTTGAGCCAGGTCAGTCCTTTTTGCTGGACATCTGGATGCACAGAACAGGGGGGAATGGCTTCAAACTGCCAGAGGGCAGGGCTAGATGGGATATTGGGAAGGAATTGTTCCCTGGGAGGGTGGGGAGGCTCTGGCACAGGGTGCCCAGAGAAGCTGTGGCTGCCCCTGGATCCCTGGAAGTGTCCAAGGCCAGGCTGGATGGGGCTTGGAGCAACCTGGGATAGTGGAAGATGTCCCAGCCCATGGCAGGGGGTTAGAACTAAATGAGCTTGTTTGGTCCTTGCCAACCCAGACCATTTCATAATTCCATGATTCTATTTCTGGAACAAGAGACAAGAAATTTGCTCTCTGAATGTTCTGTTTAATGATGTGTCCTTTGACTGGGCTGCTGAACCCTGCAGTTATGACTTCAGCTTGATTCCACACTATTTTCACAATAGACTGCAACTTGTGGCAACAGCAAGTGCTTCAAGATACTCCAGCTATGAATATGTATGGATAATAAAAAATAACAATATAGCAGTACTAGAAATAGATAATAGAGAATTTCTTAATATGTTCGGTTTTGTCTTTTACAGTATCTTTCTTAAGCAATTTACTACATCTCACTGCCAAAGCTGCCCAGTTTTGTTTTTGTTTTATTATACAATTTTTATTAGTACTGTGTCCATAAACTCTACTCCTAGACAGAAGGAGACATAGTAAAACTGTCATATTCAATTGAAATATCACACGGTGGTGTAGCCACCACTATAAATGAAAACAGAGCCAAAATGTTCCAGATTTGAAAAGGTCAAGTTAGCAAAAGAACAGCTCAGGAACAAATATTGTATCAGTGGACCTGAAACAGCCATGGCTGTTGAAACACAAATTTAATCAAGTAAAGTTTTAGGAATTAATGTTATTAACTCAGTAAAGGTATGGATATTTCACTTATTGAGTTCAGCAGCACATGTTGTTCTGCTGCTGCCTTCTTGCTTTTCTGTCTGGGTTGTGAAACAGAAGAACAAAAACACAGTACTTCCAAATTATCTTGTGGTTCCTCCTTATTTTTTTCCATTAAGATCCTTTTTCTGCAGCAATAACCATTTCTTTTGTGTTGTGGTTCAGACAGTTTGTGACACCTCTTTGGAATCAGGGGAGCAGCGTGGTGACTCACTGTAGCCACAAGATTGTCTGAGTGCTAAAGTAGCTCTTCAAGTAACCTTTCTGCCAATGAAGACTCGAATTCAAGGTCATGTCTCAGCTTATCATCCATTTATGAAAAGACCTTTGAAGAGATTTTTTCTTTTTGTATTTCTAGGAAGCATTGTGTTTTGTATTTGACTAGAAAAGTCCCTAAGCTTGACCTACCTGAATTTCTTGTGTTACAGAAATATTGCCTGTTGTATTTTTTTTCTGTCTTAGTCTGTGTCTTGAGAGCTGGTTTTTAAATTATTATTACTTTTATTTTGAAATTTCTCCCTTCTAATTCTGTATTTTGAAATATATAGGCATCTTGAAGCTTTTTCAAGATAAAAGAAATTTTAATACAAATCCTTCTGTATAAAGATGTGATGTTTGCATCTTCTTGGTGGTTAACTTACCTGAAAACATTTAAAGTGGTTTGTGAATGTATTTTGGAACTAGAACAGAAATTAAAGAAGGAGCAATATCGTTATTGTGAACCTCAGTTCATTTGAGTCCTTGAATATTCAGTGTTTTTAGCAGATTGAATAGAATCATGTAAGCAAAAGAAAATGTATTTGTTGAACAATAAATATACGTGAACTGTCCTCTGAATTTTCCATTGTGTTTTAAAACATGGAGTGTATTTGCCAGGTATTGAAAATCAATATTATGACAACATGACTTCTGTCTCATTTCTTTTTCTCTTTCCTCACCCCTAAAAAGACATAAAGCAAACTGTAGAAAAGCTGTTTCTGAGCTGTAATTGCGTTAAGAGATGAAGTTCTGTTTTAACATGGAAGGTAAAACACTGAAAATTGCAGCTAAATGAAAGTTGACTGGAATGGAAGAAATGTTGATCCCAGAGTTATTAAACAAACTCTCGGTTATTTCCAGGAGCTGTAGAAGACTTTCCTCAAGCATGGACATTAATACTTCAGGTTTTTGGATTTACACCACATCGTAAAATAGTAACTCAAAATCCTCCAGCCAGTCTGTTTCCAAAATGTTGTATTATGGCTAGACTGGCCTTTGGTGAAAGTGAAAAATGGCCATTACCATGGGAGAGGAGGAAGCGAAATGAACTCTCTTATCTGCAGATGCAGTGAAGCATTGCAATGTAATCTGTACATTTCATTTTGAGGAGACAGCCTTATCTCAGCCTTACCCCGTAAATTCCACCGGTGCCTGGCACAGCCTCTGTTCTCTTTGTTCTCCATCACCGTGTCAAGCCAGACAAAATCATATTTTACTGTGGGCCTGCATGAAGAGAAAAAAGAAAGAGAACAATTTAAATATTTTGACAAAAGTTAATGTCAAAAGTTCAGTTTAATGGCTTGAAATCAGTTGTTTTTACGAGACTTTGCTTTCCTTCACTCACATGAAGGACTCACCCTAAAGACCGAGCAGGACTCACCTTAGAGACTATGAAATGACAGAGTGAAATCCAAAATTTTGAATCTCAATCGATCACCTGCTGAAATATGACCTCAAACATGTTCCATAATGTAAGAATTATAGATATTTTATACCTAGATGGTTTTACCTTGATTTATTTTACAACATATGTATTCTGACTTCTAACTGTTCACGTAACTTTCATGTGGCTGGGCTATTACAGGTTTGTGAATGTCCCCACTGAAATTCTAAAGACAAAATGGCAAGTTACACAAATCTGGTGATGGGAGAAGCCAGGGTGAGTTTTCCCAGGGTGACCAGACTCAGATCTTCTCCAAGGGAGGGGTGAGGGACAGCAGTGGGTGTTGGTGACCTCAGATTTAGGAAAGCCTCTGACAGGGTCTCCCACCACATCATTATAAATAAACTTACCACGTGCCACCAAATAAAAGGACCCCTCAGACTGAAATCTGACTTAATTATCAGGTGTTGGATAATTAGTCAAAATCTACTGGCATTAGACCTGTGGTTTCTTCTTGCCACATTGTCCAGATGTTGAAATAGCTGTAAAAGGTGACATGTCCACAATCATTAATGAACCAAGCACCTTTCCCACTCTTTGAAAACTCAGTAAAAAATTGTATTTCCTTTTACTTAATAATCCAAGGCACAAATTCTAAAAATTTGCAAATGTGGACATGTTATCCATCAAACAACAACAAAAAAAAAACTTTAAGATTTTGTTCTCCTTTTTCCTCTGTGCATTTCATATGCATTTTATCTTTCTTACTGTTAAGTGCTTTTTTGTGATCCAATGCCATCTTTCTTCCTCCAACACTTTTCTCCCTCTTATTTCTTTAGGTTTTTATTCCAATCTTTATAAAATCATGGTTATTTTGCCATCATTTCATCTCATAATTCCTAACATGTTGAAAAGAGAAGGCCTGTATACTGCTTCATATGCATTTTGTTAATTTAGAATTGCAAATACAATTTCCCATCCTCCCACAATATGTGGCTGCTACTATCATGGGTTTCATGGTAACATTTCATGAAACATATCTGCTGTTTCTTACTGCTTATTTCTTTTTTTATGTCTGTTCATCTCTCCTTCAGAGGAACTGGAATCATCTTGAAAATGGGGGTTTTTTTTTGTGTACACCATGTGTTTTCTTCCCTCTTTTGTATTCAATTATTTCTATTTTTACAATATACTGTGTTTATTAGTTTATTTAAAGATTTTGGCTGTTAGCCAGCCAACGACTTTTAGAAAGTGGCATAGAAATGCTGAAGCATTTCTGTTTGCTTTGTCACTGCACTCATACAGAGTAGATCAAAGTCTTGAATTTATGTTCTTGCAAGCAAAATTAATTCTCTGTCCTCAATATTAGGAGTCCTATTTTCTTCCTCTACAGATTTCCTCTGTAATTTTCATCTTCTGGTAATCTACTACATCCCTAATTCCCCAGCTAAGGGATGGAAATCCGTTTCTCCTCAGTTATATAAAACCCACAGGTCAAAAAGGCAAGGTGGCAAAAATAAATTGGAAAAAAAAAAAAAAAAAGATTTGTTGCTTAGTAGCACTCAATCCATACACATATTATTTTCCTCTGCTCCTTCTTTTGGTTTTCTCTGGTATTATTATCTGTTAGGCTTTTTATTTTTTCCAGATTTTTAGTCTGTTGTGTTTATTTATTAACAGCCCCTAAAATTATGCAGATTATATTCTGTCAATGCTTTTCAAAAGAGACATAAAGTAGAGGCAGCCAGGGTCTATAATGATAAAGTCAATAGAAGCAGCAATGTAGGAAACAAGATTTAAATGACTGATTTAGTTGGTAAGAAAAGCTTGGAGGATAATGCCCTTCTATTAATAAAGCCAGGTAATTGTGAGCAAATAATATGTTAGCAGAATCTGTATCAGCTCACAGCTTTTCAGTCTATAAGTGGAAATAAATCAGGGATATTGCTGGGAATAATGAGAATACTTCCAATGGCATTCACCAGCAGTGCCCAGGATCACAGAGCAGAGCACCTGGGGCTGTGCCACCCCCTGTGCATGGAATCATGGAATCACCAGGGTTGGAAAAGACCTTTAGGATCATCAAGTCTAACACTACCATCACCATGTTTAATGCTAACCACAGGCACAAGTGTTTTCTCAGGCTATGTGATCCCACCTCTGCCCTGGGCAGCCTGCTCCAGGACTTTGCTTCCCTTTTCCTGAAAAAATGTTTTCCTAATAGCCAGACTAAAACTCTCTTGGCACATCTTGAGGCTGTTTCCTTTTGTCCTGTCACTTGTTATCTGGGAGAGGAGACTGACCCCCACCTGGCTCCAGCCTCAGATAAACTAGAAAGAATATTTTTGATTAGACCTTTAGTGCCAAAATAAAGATTTCTCTCTATTTTTTTTTTCTAACTAATTTTTCAGACAATTTCTGAAAACTTGTAGGAGAAAACTTCTGTCTGATAATTCATCAGGACACTATGGGAATCCTCACTTTCGTGGACATGTGAGAAGACTATTTACAGAGATGTCACAGCACTACAAGTAGTTAAAAGAACTTTGGCCTTTCATATAAATGGGAAAATTAATTTTTCAGAGCTTTGCAGACAGTTCACAGCATTTCCAGTGCACAGATGAAACTTGATCTGCTTATGCTTCACCAGTAGAAAATAATTAGATATCAGCAGAAAAGCACTGAACTATGGCTGTGTTTTTCAAGCAGGAGTGTCACTCATTCCCTTCCCTTCTTCTTCTTCCTATTGTATTTAAGTAGCTCTCCTTGGACACGGTTCATTGTGTGAAAGTGAAGTTGTTTATAGGAAACTTGGGCTCTCACACACTTTAGAGCAATACAGATTACTAACCATCACCCCATCAAGCTGATTTTCTTATAACCTCAGTCATGCATGTTAATTAAATTGTCTGTGCAATATTTGTGAAGTGTTTATGAGAGAGGAACCCCCTGACAGCACAGACTTTCAAAAAAGTTTCCAGTTGTTGCTTTGGGCTGTTATGACTGTTGCAGGATTTTAAAATACATTGCCAATTGGAGTGTGAAATACCCAGTTTTATTCTTTTTTACAGCAGTAAAGAGGTAAAAGAAAGATAAGGTTTAGGTGGGAAGACTCAGCTTTTTCATTCTATGGAGATTTAGCCTATCTTAAATAATAAAATTTAAAAAAATTAAAATAGAAAGTTAACATATTTAGTAATGTATTTTAAAACACTCCTTATTCATACACTGTATTAACAAGACTATGGTAAAGAAAAAGTGTGGGTTGATCTGAAAGCATCTGACAGCAGTAAAAAATACAAAAAAAAAAACCCTATTTGTTTTTACAAATTATAAATTCTACCTACTCAATGAGAGAAGACTTTTTATTTTTTTCTTTCTTTTTTTTATTTTTTTTAAATCAGGTCTTAAACCCAAATTGGCATTTATCTGTTCATGGAAAATGTCCTGTTTTGCAAGTTTAATAATTCAGAAAGAGCAGGAGTGGTTCACATTCACTGAAAGGTCATAGGAAAGCTTGGAATCTAAAAGCTAAAACACCCCTTCAAGACTGGGTGTAAAATGCTTTGGTGTCTTGCAAATAAATGGAACCAAATTGCTCATCTAAACTGTAAAATTAAGGAAGTTCATTAGCATTTCCATTAAGAAATGGAAGGTGACTACGGCTGTTCCCCCAGTTGGGTAAAACAAAAAATGATCCTGCAGTAAACCTTGCACATTGTCAAGAAGAAGTGAATCCTAAGTAGTGTCTTTGGTAATAACCTAGAGAGAATCCTTCTCTCTCCTCTGTGTGTTCTGCAAACCTCTACAGGAAAGCTGCATTCAGAGCACAGCGGGTTTAGCCTTTGCAATAAGACTTTATATAAGTGTTTAATAATCCTGTGATTCTGTGATTGCCCAGAAGCCAAAACTGGAAGAACAAGTGGCATTTCACTGTGCACTGTTTCAGCTATCTGAACCAGATGTGAAGTGAAATTTAGAACATAATGAATGCTTTGGACTCAAGGCCCTTTGTATCTTTGTCCTTTATTGTCTTCATCAGCAATGAAATATTCATTTCTGGCCTTGACTGCACTGGCTGGAGCTACTGAAATCTGATACTGCAAGATGTCCTTACTCTCTATCAAATCTGGGAGCCAGAACTTCCTGAATTTCAGTTTTCAGGGTGAGCCTTAATGATGCTGCTCCTTACAGGATTACTCTGCTTTAGAACAAGACAGAAGATTTTGCTAAGTCCATTCCTTCATTTCTTAGGTATATTTTTATGTTTTGTTTTTGTTTGTTTTAGGGATTTTTTGTAGTAAGCACACCCAGATACTCAAGTAGGATTTCAGTTCTGCTGCATTCCACACTTTTATCAGGACACTGGGATTACAGGAGAGGCTTTGAATTTGCTTTTCATGACTAGATGATGATTCACACTAACCAGTTTCCCTCTTGATTTTCTCCCAGTTCTGGTGAAAATTATCCAATAAATCAGTAGCTAGCAACAAATTATATTTACCACATAAATTTGGGCAGCTTTGCTTACATTCTGCCTCCCAGTCCATCTCCTGTGAAGCCACTCACGCCATTTCAGGCTTTCCAACAGCTTCAAACACACATGGCAGTTTAGAAAATCTGCCAGATAAATAATTCATGGTTTCTCCTCTGAACCAGCCCATATGTGATTGTGGTCTGAGGAACAGGACAGAGAACATTCAGTTTTGTCATTATAACAAGATTTGCAAGTCTGTAGGACCATATGGAGCCTTAGACCTCCAAAATGGTGAGAGGGTTAGTTTATCAGTGATACACAAAATTCCATCTTTTATCCTGGAAAATACTGAGCTGTGAGAGCTCCTCAGCTGTAATTTTGTTTTTCAGACCTTCTCATCCCCAAACCATTGCCCCAGTAGTCATCCTGCAGCATATGCAGCATATGCAGAGAGCAGAATGTGTAGTTCTGGTTTATGAATTCACTTGGCATGGCTAAAGACGAGCTGAAAACTTAATTATGTGTCTGTCCAAAAAAGATCTCATCAACTCTCCATGCATTCTACCATGACAAAAACCTTCACTATCACAAAGTCATTGGGATTTATTAAATTGTCTTTGAACATTACCTCAGTTTTAGCAATAATATTCCTTTCTATGGAGCAGGAGAAACAGTTTCTTAGCTCTGAAAACGCTCAACTATCACTGGATTATCTTTATTTTTGTCTCACAATACTGCATCAAACGGTGAATCAGACCAAGGATATGGAAGACTGAGCCTCTGCTGTGGACAATAATAAAGGTGCTGCCACAAAATACATAGATTTATCCAGAGTCCATTCCTCTTGCAGAATCTCAATTTTTTCAGTGATTACTGAAATTCCAATACATTATAGGTGTTGTTTTCCAAAACCACAACAAAAAACTTAACTCAAACCACAATCTAGAAGTAACTGTACCTTTTAAATGTATTATTGATAATAATATTAATATTAAGATTAATAATAATTATCATAATCATCCTTATCATTATTATTATTGGTGGAAAATTGTCTAAATTAAATTTCCCTTTTGTTTAGTCATACCTCCTGTTTCCCCTCAGTGGCTTCAGGATGAATTGATAGCTGATATAATAAAAAGTAAACTATCCAAACTGAGAGCACAAAACTTGTACATATCCTCATATTTCACTTCAAAACAATTAAAGATAGATTGGAATGATTTATTCAGAACAACATAAATTTAATTGTAGTATAAATATACTCCCAATTTTGTCCTCTATTTGCACTGCTTATGCAGAACACATTCAATCTCCATTTTTTCTGACTGTAATTAAGGATGCTTTAAGATGAAAGAATATTGAGCCATCAATTTTAAGAGGACTACAGGCTTAAAGCAGAACAGAGTTTTAAAAACAGTAAAAATTCCCAGTCAGCTTTTAAGCTTTTATTTCTTATTTTCTTTTAGATACATCAGAAAGATTACTATCACATAAACTGACTTTTAGAAGGTTATATTATGGAATAAAAGAAATACAGGACATTTCCTCAATATTAATGCTTTGTGCATTGTATTTCAATCTGATTTAACCTTGTGTAGATACTACAGAAGTTTGAGTGAAATCATGAATCAGTGAAATTCAATGTCAGCTATGTACTTCCTTGGAAATTGCTTAAGAATGAGGAATGCACACTTTTGCATGGGCAATTCACACAGATATGGGCTATTCTCAAATACAATCATTGAATGCAAACCCACAGAGATGTTCTCTTGGAGGACAACAAACAGAAAATCAAAGCAAATGGTTCCTGTACCCAAGAAAAGGCATTTGGACCTCTCTCTTTATTTTCTGTACTTAAAACTTTGTGTAGGATGCACCAGATTAAATTGCAAGAGAATTTGAAGGATGTGCTCTTGTCACACTTTTACCTAGAGAATAATCAATTTTTTAATTTGTTTTTTTCCTACCTCTGCACCTAAAATAAGATTATTCAGTAAAACCATTCACACCCAGGGAGGTCCTGCAAGAAGCCACTAAGAAAGCTGTTATGCAAATAATGAAATTGAAATAAAATATCTTATAGAAAACAGTTTGATTCTCCATTAGTGGGGTAATGGAAGAGGGCACCAATCATGGAATCATGGAATAGTTTGAGTTGTTCGGGACCTTAAAGCCCATCTTGTTTCACCTCCTGCTGTGGGACACCTTCCACTATCCCAGGTTGCTCCAAGCTCCATCCAACCTGGCCCTGGACACTTCCAGGGATCCAGGGGCAGCCACAGCTTCTCTGGGCACCCTGTGCCAGAGCCTCCCCACCCTCCCAGGGAACAATTCCTTCCCAATATCCCATCCAACCCTACCCTCTGGCAGTTTGAAGACATTCCTTGTGTCCTGTCACTCCAGGCCCTTGTAAACTGTCTCTCTCCACGTTTTCTTTGGGTTCCCTTCAGGCACTTGAAGACCTCTACTGGGTCACCTCCTCTCCAGGTGAACAATCCCAGCTCTCCCAGCCTTTCCTCCCATCAGAGCTGCTCCATCCCTCTGATCATCCTGGAGCCTCCTCTGGACTCTCTCCTGCAGCTCCACATCCTTCCTGTGCTGGGGAAGAGAGAAGAAACTCTTCCTTTAAGCTTCCACTCAGACTAACTGACCAATAAACAGTTACATCTCTATAATGAAAACAGTTCTGGATTGAACAGGGGGGTGGAATAGTTTAAATATTTTGACAAAACAGTTTAAATAAATTATTCCTGACTATTGATTTTTGCAGATGGAAATGGCAGCTTTGAGGGTGTGCTGTCATTAACCAATTTTCACGCTGGTTTTTAATAACCAGTTTTCACAGAGCCATAGGACATTCTCCTTATTTCACAGGTCAGTTGAAGCCCCTTCCCTTCCTCACATCTCAGATTAAGAAAAAAATAAAGTGCTTAATCGATGAAGGTGAAAAAGACTTCCTGCCACTTTCTGTTTTCACTGTCTCATAATTTCTCCATCAAACCAGAGAAGATGAAAAGTCTGGCTTTTCTCTTTTATAATATTTTAATTTACTTGCCACAAAATATAGAATGTGGGAAAAGAGTTATGGGGAAATAATTAAATAGAATTGAGTCCTTTCTGATGTTTTCAAGGTTCATGAAGTGCTATTACAGGTGACTGGCAATGGTTTCAGACATTCATTTTAGAGCAGCTGTGGATGCTTTAAGCAACAATGGCTTTGAAAGTCACAAGAGAAAAAGGGCATCTTGATGTCATGACCACGAATTTAGCAAGGTGTGTGTTTAGGAGGCCATTTTTCCACCCCATTTTTATTATCAGTAACCAATAATTCCTGTAGGAATGGCCCTGTGCAATTCAAACAGGATGCTACATTCCCATTGAGATGCAGGTTTTGGGGGATGTGGAAATGAGAACACAGCTGTGGGTAAACATGGGTTTGGATGCTCACCAAGCAGAGTAGAAAAAATAATAAATGCAGCATGAAATAATGAATTAGACCTTGGGAGGTACCAAGAGAATCTTTCAAGGGAGGGTATTTGGACACATCTATGACCAGAGAGAAACACGTATCATCCAAATTTTGGTGACGTGCAAAATATGTGTGAAGTGAGCTTCCTCATAGCCACAACTCAGGATAGCTCTGGAATACTGCAGGAGTATTCCTGACATCCTGGTTTCTAGCAAACATAAAAGTTGTAGCTATTAAAAAGATCAAGTTGTTATTTCAGGTGGGTAGGGATTTATGATTAGGGTAGCAATTTATGATTCACATTTCCAGAAACATTTGTTCTTCGTTTTTGTGTAACCCAATGAGGGGGATACCAAAATAAATTAAATAAGCTGGTATGGAATGGTCTCTTGTTCCTGCCTTTACAGCAGCAGTACTGTGCTCCAGGTAAACTGGGAGCTGGAGGAAGAAAGGTACATTTAGGGTTTATAGCTGAGCATGACATAACACAGCTCCTCTGAGTGACAGAAGTGAATAATGATGACCTGATATGTCTCTCCTTGGCAGTAAATTGTTAATAACACAATAAAGGATTGGGGAATTCTTTATGAGTTGGAAAATAATTACAGGGAAGTTTTTTATGCATTTCTGTTGCAGTCAGCCCATGCAGGGAGTTTGGCACGTTGCATCCCTCTGACAGTCATGGCGACTATGGTCACATAAAGTGTATAAATAAAATGTTTAAATAAAATTCTCAAATTCTAATTCATGTCCCAAATGTGAAAAGAGATTTTTGTATTGCAAACAAAGCTGGTGTAAGTCAGCTCATGCTTTCTATCACTGATTTCAATAGAGTTGGCTGATTTTATCAAAGATCATTAATGCTAATTGTAAAAAGACAACTTGAAAAAAAACCTAAGAATTCCTCACAAACAGTGTTCTAATTTCTAAAATATAATTTCATAATTCTAAAATAAGTGGGGTTTGTAGTGACCTCAGGAGGGTCCAGCCAAGCTGTTGCAGCCAGAGCCAGCACAGACTGCTCAGTCCTGGGCCTCAGGAGTTTAACAAGACCCCCAAGGACTGAAATCCCAGGTATCAACTTGGATTAAGGAGGATCTTGTATCCACTAAACATTTCTTCTTCCCCAGGCACCATATAGACTTCCCTAAAGATCACAAAGAGCACCTGACTTAGGTAGGATGCTCAGTTCATTTCTGATTGCTGCTGGAAAAACGCTGATTTAGTACATATTAAAAAAAAATACAGTGTTGGCCTAAAAATTGTGGATCTATGCATTTTATGAATGTATTTGTCATTCAGCAAGTACATTCTGCTCTTTGGAAGATCAATATTTGAATTACTGTAGAATAAAGAGAGGTGTAGTTAGGTGGGGTTCTTTTTCCATTTGTTTGTGTGGGAGTTCTGAGGGGGGGGGTTTGTTTGGATTTTTGTTTGGGTTTTTCCCTTGGTGTTTTGTAGGATTTTTATTTTTTTTTTACTACAGGCTAAGTCAAAATTGTAGAAAATTCATTAATTTTTCTCATTGAAGGCCCAAGTACAACAATCTGTGACAAAGGGAACAAAGATACCAGCTGGATATTCAGCAAACACAGATTGAGGGCTGTGTTTGGAATCCAGGTTTTACCTGAAGCACCAGGTCTCAAACTAACAGGACTGGTAATTCTTAATACACTGTGTCTGTCAAAGTACCAGTTCTTCTTGGAGGAAAACAGTGAAGAGCTGCTGGTTCCTTCAGAGGGTGCTTGAGGAAGACATGTAACATTTTTTTTTACATTCTTCTAATACAAAAAAGAAAAATATTATGGTTTTTGTGTGGGATGAATGTATTGGGCATTTTATCTAAGCCATATGAGAGCTCTGGTCCAAGGGATCTTTACACCTGGGCTTGAGCCCCTAAATGCCTGAGTTGAAGAACTGGAAATAGTTAGGTATCACAAGTTAAAACTGCTAAATAAAACAGGTTTTGAACAGTTAAAAAAGAGGAAAAAAATACATTTACCTCCTTCCTTAATGCTGGACCTCTCCTTTGACCTCTTGGAGAAGCAACTTTTGTGCTCTTTAACAGCCCAGCCACCTTCAGCTGCAAGTAGTTGTGGAAAAGTTTAGTGTCTGCTGGGCTCACAGGTGAGAGCTCCCTGACAGCCCTGAGCTCTGACAGTTTAATCTGGGATTTAGAGACATTGTTAGAGGCCTTACTAGAACCAGAAGCATTTGTTTCTTGAGGCTGTTTTCCATTAAGCACTAAAATAATGTTGTGTGCATTGTGTGCCTCCACATTTAGGAGCTCCACACCGCAGAGCTTTTTCACCTTCTGCAAACCCACTCCTTGGTAAGAAAATCAATATCTAAGGCAGGTAGAAGGCACCAAGAAAGAAATAAGACCATCAAATGGCCTCTCCTGCTTACTTCAGAAAGAATGTCAGGAGCACAACTGAGACAGGTTTTGATTTTTGGAGCTTTCTTTTTTTCTTTTTTTTTCTTTTTTTTTGGGCAGTTTCAAAGTAGCAAATCAACCCCTGTTATTTATGGGCAGAACCAAATTACATCAAGAGTCCATAAATGTGTGGCTTCCTGCCAGCTGGAATACTCTGTAAGTTGCCAGCTATCCCTAAGAAAGAAACAGTATTAGCTTCTATTTTTTCTGTTTATTTTCCAAATGACATTCAGCACATTTTTTGTCTGTTTTAATATCAAATGCAAGCTATCATTAAAAAGAAAAATCTCATTCAGATTTTCAGCCTGATAGCTCTGTATTTTTTGACATCTGAAATAAACATGAGCAACTGTGTTTTTCACTTTAAAATGGAAATAATATTCAATTAGAAAGGGCTTGTGGTAACTGGCATAGTCTTAGCAAGACTGTATTTCATGAAAAAGCACTCGTGTAACAAGATGTTGAAGAACAGCTTTATAATTATACATGATTATTACTAAATCTGGCCTCAAAATTGCATTTATGGTAAAACCCCAGTGTTCTACAGTCATTCTACATCAGTTCTGCTGCTGGTTAGGGTGCTCAAAAAGGTAGGCTTTTCACAGGAAAGCCCTGTAGAAGAGTAGAAGTAATGTAAGAAAGAAAAGTGGGAAAGAAAACAAGACACCACTTCCTATTTCATAAAGCCCCAGTGTTTGCACCTCTCCTGTCCCTCAGCTCTCATCTCAGTCCCAAATCCATAACAAAGGGAAGCTGAATGCCTCACCACCACACTTTCAGCCTGCCTCTTGTCACCAGAATGTTTAATTTTATCTGCTCTGTGTGTGTCTGAGTGTCTCCAGGCTTCTCATTAGAAAGAAGCTTTAAGCTGCTTCTAGAATTGTTAGTCTTGAGTTTAAGCCCCATTGAGCCCAACAGCTTCAAGCACTCTGGTTCATTGTGGGAACCTGAGATATGTTTCTGCCAAAGAGAAAAGCAGCAGAGGAATTTGTATGCACTGAAATTGTATGGATTTTTATGTCATTTTTTAATGTTTTCACATTTGTGGTGTTTCTTTCTTTTTTTTCCCAGCTAATTAGAAAGAAGAAGAATATTTGAAGGGGAAAAGCCTTCAACATATTCTTCAAAAGGTGTTTTATCAGAGAGAAACATGGCTTAGCTACTTTGAAAACTACACACTGTCAAAGAGTCTAAGAAGAAAAACACAAATACCAGAGGATTTTTCCAAATTAACGGTTCTATGCTTTACACAAAAATGTATATAAAGATTCTGAAAGGTGAGAAAATATATCAAAGCAGCATTCCCTTCCATATCATAAAAAATGTACATTCTCAGGAGAAAGAGATCAAATTGCTGAATTTCAATAAATTTTATAATTGGCATCAGCGGAAGGGAAGGAAGATAAGAATGCATATTTAACAATATTTCCTGATAAGTTTTGCTGGTAATACCACTGCCAGTATGTGTGTGTACATATATATAAAATTCCTATGTTATACCATCTTCTGGGTTTGTCTCAGTCTTTGCTACATAGAACACATATTGGAATTGCAAAACCTTATGTAAAATAAAATAAAAGGTCAGATTTGGTAGAAAACTGTGTTGATTTAAGACAATCTTCCAAATCAAAATTTATCCTTTTACTTCATTGTAGTAGACATAATGATATAAACGAATATATTATTATATATCATATAAAAGTAGTGTCATGGGGTGACTTTGCCTTTAAGATAGTTTTGAGAGCTAAAGAAGTTAAAGCTGCTGGTGGCTGATGGGAGTCTTTTCTCCTGACCAATTA
>NC_031777.1:4634014-4668490 GCF_001522545.3 Parus major | reverse complement strand
GAATTGGGACTGTTTTAAACACCAAAGTTCCAAAGTTTTTTGTCTCTATGTTGTCATGTGAGCAAAGGACTGGTGGGTAGTGGGGGATAAAAGGGTTTTCTGGAGGTTTATTCTGGCGTTCTTATTCTTGTAGTTTCGTTAATAAACTTTCTTTATTCCTTTTAAGTTTTAAGCCTGTTTTGCTCTTGTTCTAATCCATATCTCACAGCAAGAAATAAGTAAGTTTTCTAGTAATTTTTTTAGTTACTGCTTTAAAACCACGACAAATATATATATATATCTATGAATATAGATATATATATGAATATAGATATATATAGATATATATGAATATAGATATATGAATATAGGTATTATTCACTTCCTATATAGTATAGTACTTAGGTGATATTTTTACATGCAGGAAGATAAGAAATATTTGGTTTTTTTCTTATTTTGCAGCTAAATACTTGTATTAATCTGTATTAGTTACTGTACGTTCCTAAATGAGCAGTTTATGATGATCAAAGCAGTCCATATGGCTGACCAGATCCTGCCATCAGCTTCACCAGAGCAGCTTTGCTGAAGCACATGGAATTAGCTGAGATTTACACAAGTATAACAGAATCAATTAACTCAGACCTCAGTTTTCAGATAGCTAATTGGAGATATATATGCAGTGATAAAAAATGTTAATTATTGTGGAATAATGTACTGCAGAGAAATGGTTTCTTCTTTCATTCATTATTTTTATTTCCTTAGAGATCCTTCCCTGGACTTTCTTTACCTTAATTACAGCTTTTCAAGGCTGGTGCAGTCAGCTTTAGAATTTATGTTTATCTATTCCAGTCTACTTATGTAGCATAATGTTACACTTACACACTGAAATTTAGGGAACTCTGCTCTCACTGAGGTTATTTCACTTCCTGACACAAAATCTCCCTACAGTGGGGTTTGGCTTTGTTGGGTGTTTTTTTTGCTTTTAAAGACACAGGATCTCTATAGAAAAACAAATTTTAAAGAATGTGAAGGAGAGTCTGGGAAAAAAATGTCTATGAATTACTATTCTTTTTAAGGACTATATTTAAGGGACTTTTTTTTAAAGCTTTTTGAGTCATAAATTGTAACAAAGCAGATAACTGTTCTTCCAAGACATTGTGAGAAATTGAGTAAGGTTGAAAGGATAATGGGAAGATACTGGTTTTCTTTAAAGTGTGTATATGTATAAATACACAAATGGCTCTGTTTAGAAACTCCTAAAAGCAGGCACTGGACTCTATTTTCCTGCAATTTACCCAGCAGCAATCAGGGTTTAACAGGAGGGCAGAGATGTGTGTGAGCAGTGCTTCTGCTCTGACTCATTATTTATTTACTTATATAAATATAAATATATGAGCAAGGAGAGCTAAATGAAGTTAAAGCCCTTCAGGAAAGATAATTCCAGTACAAATAAGTTATTTCTCTGGTTCAGGAGGTAGCAGAGGATCTCTGATGTTGTGTTGGGTGTCACAGAATATCCAGAGCTGAAAGGGGCCAGTGAGAATCATCGAGTCCAACCTCTGGCTCTGCACAGGATCTTAGGATCACAGGTCTTCAGAGAAATCCCAGCCTCCAAAGAGAGATTCCCATCCCCTGTTTCTGAAAAATCGTTCCTCTGACTTGGGAATAACTTGGGTCAGATGGAAAAGCCTGGCTTATCAAGAAATGTGGTGGCATTTTCACACATCTTTTTCAAGTGTTGTGTTCCTTCTGTTTGAAAAACCACCTATTTCACAGACACCTTGAGAGAATGGATAGCAATAAAGCCAATGAGATTAATCTAATAAAAAAATAATTTAAATGGTGGAAAAAAAAAAAGAAAGAGAAAATTCAGCCCAGGAATCTGTTCCAAGTTGAAAAGCAAAGCTGTGCGTTTTGTGAGGCACTGAGGGACTCCCCCTGAGATTTTCCATGTTGCCCCAGACTTGGAATTCATATTTCAGGAGAGAATTGTGCAGAATTACATAGAATTACACCACCCAAAAATCTTCCATTTTTAGTCATGGCACTCATAACATCATATTAAATTTGCAAGCACCAATCTGAAGGAATTATTTTACACCAAAAGATACTCAGTTTCCACTGGAAATTTCTCTTGAAGTTAATCCTTCTTTTCACATGACACACCTAGCATTTTATAGTATTTTTAGGAATAAGGATATTATTTAGAAATTGATTTTAATTTCATTTATCTCCAGAAATTATTTAATCAATGATTAAAATAATGAGCGTATAAAGCCTGTGCTACCTTTAAGGCTGGAGGTATCAATTCTTTCACAGATATTATAATTCCAGTATCTTTGTTTGTTTATTTGCTCAGGTTTAGTAATCTTGATTATGGTTTCAAATATGTCAATATTTTGATTTTGGAACTTAGAAGTTATATTCTGCATGGCAGGATACTAAACACAAAATAGCCTTGTACCTTTTCAATTAAATGAATGCTTATTTTAGCTGCTGAAGGTTATTGGTTTGCAATTTTGAAAGCAACAAAAGTTGACTTGTTAATAAGCTGAGGTGGATTGACCAGGTGCCCTCCAAGCCTCTGTCTCACTCTCCCTTCTCAACAAGATGAGGGAGGAAATATGACCAAAAAAACTCGTCAGTCTACATAATGACAGGGAGATCATTCATCAATTTCCATACAGGCAAAACAGTTCAAATTGGGGAAGGCTAAATTAATTATTGTTAATTAATAACAGAGTAGCATAGCAAGAAACAGTCAAAAAATGTAACAGTAAACCTTGTCATGCAAATCCAATACAGACCTTAAATTGGTGGGAAGAAAAGATTTGGGGGCTGTGTTGTTCCCCAACATTTCCACATGTCTCATTCTTATCTTCTGCACTTTTATCAGAGGTAAATCATTTATTCCAAACTGTCAATGAAAACAAGGTTGACATTATAGGTAGACAAGGAAAGGGACAAGAGGAGAGTTGAAGCCCAGGGTGATATAAAGACTGTGACTAAAACAGAAACATAATGCATGACTACTGCACAGCAATAATTTCCTGTAATAAGGGAATTATTTCCTATAATAAGTGAATAATTTCCAGTAACAAGGGAAACGCTTCCATGAGTCAGAAACAAGGCCCAATCCTTACACGTAAGATTTTCACAAGTTATTAAAGCTATTTTAGTGTATGATTTTGCAGTTAGGGTTGGATGACTCCCTGACAGCAGCCAAGACAGACTTTTTACGTCTTTTCTTTTTTCTCTCCATTGACCAATTGCACTTTGTGTGGAAAAAACGTGTGACAGCACCACCAAAATAAGAGTTCAAAGAATTTTGTGAGTTTTTTTTCCTCTTAAACATCTGATGAAACAAAAATTAATATCATCATATTGTGTAGGTGACTATGCATCTCACAAAAAAACCCCAAATGTTTTCATTTTCAAGTGAGTGTTTCATAGTCATGCAGCTTTCACTAATGCCACATGAAAATGGGATGACTATTAGAGGGAATCCAGTGCTCTCCATAAACATTCCAACAAGATAAGCTTCAGAAAGTCTTGAGAACTTCCTAGTTCTAAGAATAAAGACATCTACAAAAAATGCAGGGGTCCTTCAGTTTTTGGTGGGTTTTTTTCCAACTTTTCTGGTCATTAGGGTTTTTAGAAAATGATTCTATCAGTTACACATGAGGAAAAAGCTAAATTTGTTCTTTTGTCTTTTTCATTTCTTACAAAACTCTGAGTGCCTTGGAGACAATCTGCAGCATTGATCTATGGCAGGTTAACAGGAATATTTAAACTTTTTGGTCATTAATCTGTGACAACACAAAAATGATAATTCAATCTCATGAGTAAGAAACAGCCAGGATTTCTGCAGTTTTATTTCCTCCTGGAGAGATGTTTGCTTCTCAGAAGAGACTGTTTCTTTCTCTGTCTCGTGGAATTCATCTCCTGAGAAACCATAAGTAGAGACATGAGAGAACCATCCTCAGGGTATGACATTGAGTGAAACTTTTAGTTATAAACTAAATCCCAATTTACAGCTGCTGGTTTCTCTACAATTATTTAAAATATTCATTAACACCACTAAAACTTGCTGCAGATGAAGCTGGATGGATGTGACTATATAACTAACAGTCTTCAAAAAATATTTTTTGCAGGTGCAATGGATTACTTTGTTCTGTCATTAGATGACTGTAATTTTGGGGACTCCTTCCTCTTCCTCTTGTAAAATACATTAGGAGACTGATTATAGCAAAAGCCAAGAAAGTTCCAAAATCTACAATAGATGGAGTTGCCTTTGCCAAATTTCTGAACCCACCTTCCTCACTTGGTCTTGGAAGCTGCCACGAAGATGAAGTATTGCAGAGCTGAGGGAAAAAAATGTCTCTAGGGCTCTACAGCACAGAGTTGAGCAGAGGAATTTCTGGAGCCCATCAAACCAAATGTCACCTCTGATTGCTGTGGTGGCCCTGAGGTACAGCCAGTCTTCTCTTTAAGGTCAGGAAGTTTGTTCAGCACAGCTCTAGTATCCTACCCAGGGTGCAGGTTCTTAGGGAAAGAAGAGCCATTTGATATTAGACTGAATTTTTCTGGCTGTAGTGTAAGGTTTTTCCAGTTGTTCCAGGCAGTTGTAGCCAAAACACAAGTACTTTAAAAAAGAGAGAAAAATAAATAACCTTTCATCCCAAAGTCACAAGGCACCCTTAAGCTGTCAAGGCCACCCTTATAGAAATATTTTCTCCAATAATTATGTTGGCTAGGATTTGAATGAGGCTGAAACATCCAAGCAGGACACCAAATATTTCCAAATATACTTACTGTTTTAAAAATGCTGAATGCACAGGATGGGGTTACTAAGTTGTGATGCTTCTTTTCACAATAAAAATAATTCAAAATAAAAATGTATTTAAAACAAATCCCAGAACAACCAACTGGAATAAACCATGAGCACAGTATGATGCATGGTAAAATGGACTGTTCATTTTCAGGGTCATCCCCTTGGGTGACCTGTGCAGATGCCTCTGGATTGCATTCCACAAGTCCCTGACAGGAGGCTGGAGCCAGGTCAGGTTCTGCTCCCAGGGAACAAGGGACGAGAGCAAATGACCTCAAGTTGCTCCAGAGGAGTTTAGATTGGACATCAGGACAAAATTTTTCATGGCACAGGCTGCTGAGGGCAGGGGTGGTGGAGTTCCTGTCCCTGGAAGAGGTCAGAAGACACGTGGATGTGGTACTTGGGGCCATGGTCTGGTGGTGATCCTGGTGGTGGTGCCACACTGCCAGCTGGACCTGATGACCTCAGAGGTCTTCTCCAAACAACAACTCCATGATTCCATCACCACTGGACACAGATTCATGCATCAGGCAGAAATGCACTTCAGTTTCCTCATGCCACCCTGACCATTTGACACTTTGGGGCTGGGAACAGAAGTTCAATTCCAGCTCTCTGGAGCAAACTAAACTTCCCAGGTTTTAGCAGACTTTCATTGAAAGTCAGGAGAGTGAGTTATTCTGAGGACAATCAGTTCTAGCTAAATTTTCTGTCAGCAGCAGCAGTGCAATATTGTGTTTGGCTTTTCCAGTTAAGCAGATTGCAGCACTGATGGGAGATAATGTGATTATCTTGGTTACATATTTCTTAGCAATAGTGAAGCCAGAAAGAAATGGCAGGAGAGAACTGGATAATAAATGTAAATAATGGAAGAGCCTTAAATATAAGGCATTCTTTAGATCAAATATTAATAATCACAAGTCTCCAACAATGAATAAATGTGCTTGTTATTAAGTCCATTTTCTAAATGAAGCTACTTATATTTGAGGATGCAGTCTACATTCCTCAGCTTTGATCAAACTTATCTCCCAGCAATTAAATTAACAGTGTCCTACTTTTTTGATTCTAAGCACTCCAAACCTTTTTCTATTACAAAGAGGTTTGTTGACATCATAGCTCATGGGATTGTTTGTCTTACTCAATTAGAGGAAAACAGGGCAGTTCTACCCACAACTGAGGATTATTCTTTCTCCACAGAAATGTACTCAGGGTACATTCATCATAGCAGTATCATTAGATTAAGAGTAGACTTCTGAAAAGTCTGTTTTTCAGGATCCCACTCCAGCTAAACCAAGGAATTATCAATCATTTCCAAGTGTACAGACTGAGCTGTTTCTCATGTTCTATTCAGATGTGTCTCATGTTGCACCTTCCCCAGCCAAATGCTTTACTTTCCCAACTTGTAGAAACTAGTTCTGCACATGAGCCAGAAGACAAAATTGATGAAGGCTGACAAATTGCAGTTCCAGAGGAGTTTCAAGAAATTATTGGCTGTAGTTGGTACTGATGTACGTCTGGATTCTGGAGGTAGGGGTAAGAAAATTCTATTAACCTAAGCTTTAGTGCTCTTAAAATCTCAAGAGAGATTTCAGACCGCTCTCTAGAATACACATCAGAAATATTTTTGTAGGTCAAAACTACAGCCTTCTTGAGGCCAAGCCAAAGGTGTTTAACTAATCTTAACACAAAGGTTGTGAGGATCAAGGTTGTCAATGAGTAACCTCAAATCACATTAACACAGTATGAAAAGCTCAGCTCTGCAGGAGATGTAGGACAGTGAGAAGATGTTCATTTGTTTCACAGCTGTGATGGTAGCTGGAGATATATGGTTATTTCCTCTTTACAGCTGGGTCAGGTTCACACAGCAAGGTCTGAATTACCCACATTTAATGTAAAATACCAAGAGGAAAGAACCATGGTTATTAAGCCAATTCCCATTCCTATGCTGGATTTTCCAGTGAAGGATCCCTGTATTCCGTGCTCTGCTTGCTACACTGGAATGGTTTCCCATGAAGCCATACATAAACTTCTATCCCTCCTCAAGGATTCCCACGGATTCCTGAAGGAAAACAAGCTATCTCCCATGTCTGTGGACACAGCCACAAGAGATCAGGCTGGGTGATGGTTGTGAAGAAACGCCAGACACATCCCTGGATTTTCTGTAGGAACACAATATCTATGGCCTGAGGAGGAGCAGCTGGGTCCAAAAGGGAACAATGGATTACTGTGACTTTTAAACCATGTCATCATAAAATTCAGCAATTACAGGGATGTCTCTGCAGTCATCCCAGACCTGTGAGGACTGTTTGCTTGAGTTAGTTTTACTTTACCGTGGATTTTTTACCTGGGACAAAGGAAAACCCCGAAAGGTCACAAAGCAAGGGACAAAACCATTAACAGTGGACTGAAAGAAAAAATAACTAAGCATAATTTTGCTTCTTTCATGCAACTACTGACTAGATTCCAGGAAAATGGATGGATTATGAACATCAGCCCCATCTATTAACTTTTTTATTACTTCATTATCAATCTCTTATGATGACATTCAAGGTCCTTCCTGTGGGGATCAGGCACTGACCTGAACAACCAGCCCATGTTTCTGCTGGATCCACACCAGGCTGGTTAGATTGCTGCACATTGCCTTAGGGTTGCTCTCAGTTTTAAAGATCACCCACGTGATTTTCTAAAGCACAGAAGGGAGAAAAGGGAAATAGAAATGTCTTCAGGAGCTTGCCACTATGAAGTATTCAGATCAACTTACCTTTCCTTCACAAAGCATAAAATTGTTACTCATTAAGAATTAGAAATCAGTAGAACCTTAATGAAGGATTAACTTTCCTATAATTAAAAACATCTCAATTTTTTAAACTTTCATATGTCTGCTACTCGCTTAATAAAAAATTGATATTATGAACAACATGTCTAATAATACTTCTGTAGATTTCAGATGAACTTGTAACTGAGTGAAAACTGATTATATGCAGAGACAAAGTTATTTTTCAAAAGCATTTAAAATAAAAAAAAAGAAAAGGAAGAAAAAAAGATGAATTTAGAGTAACAGTCACATCTCATTTGTGCCTTTGAAAATCTTCTCCCCAAACCCCAACGTGCCATTTTAGCAAACTGGTAGATGTAATTCAGAATGAAAAAAGCTTTGTGTTGGGTATGGCAGGAATCTTGATATTTCTCTAGGAAAATAATTAGCCTGGAAATACTTCTAATATTAATTGCCTCTCAGGGGTAAGTGTCAGCTGTAGTGGGACAGGAGGAGGGCATAGCAGGGGAAAAGCTCCTTCCTCAGAGCAATTGATTCCCAATTCCTTCCCTTCCTGCTGTGCCTGTGCCAATCCTGGAAAGTGCCCACAGGTCAGGGGGAGAATTCCACAGCTCTTAGGGCAAGTGCATCACTGGGTTTTGCCTCAAGCTGCTTTTTTCATTTTGAAAATTTTCTATGGCACAAGGAGGTGCATAGGTTCTTTTTTACTTTTGATTGGGATATGGCCTGAAAGCTTTTTTTTAATCCTCACCTTTTCTATTTCATACCCAATGCTATTATGAGAAGCTCTTTCATTTGTAACAGTCCAGGCTCTTTGAAAGTGAACTTAAACTCGCTTTTTTTGAGCTAAACATCAACTGAATGCAGCCATTTCACAAAACAGAAAAGAATAGGAACCTCATAAGTGTTACCATATAGCTGAATCCTACAAATATCTTACACTGAAATATTGCCACTGACTTCAGAAATCTCAGCCAAATTAAAGGTGAGTGAGGGCACAGAAATTGAGGGAATTGAAAAACTGATGTAATTTTAAAGTTGAAAACTCAGGTTTCCTTTCAGGCTACCTAGATTAGTAGATCAATATCTCTTTTGAAAAAAGAGCAATTGATACCCCTCCTGAATCAAAAATTTAAAATCTGCAAATGACTCCTATGAACTTTTTCACCAAAACTATTATTTTCCCTCACTTTTTTCTTTTCACTGTTTTCAGAAATGGAGATCTGTTTCCCAAAAACAAGTTACAGAGTCCCAAGAAAGCATTGGTATGTGAAGGAATGGAAAATGGAGAGAGACTACTTGCAAGGGTTTGGAGGGACAGGACAAGGAGGAATGGCTTCCCACTGTCAGAGGGCAGGGCTGGATGGGATATTGGGAAGGAATCCTTCCCTGTGAGGGTGGGGAGTCCCTGGCACAGGGAACCCACAGAAGCTGTGGCTGCCCCTGGATCCGTGACTTTTATATCCCTTCCAACCCAAAGCATTCTGTGATTCAGAAAAAAAAAGATGTGACAGTGTCAAATGATATTTCACATGGCTTTTTTGGGGGGTTGGGTTTTTTTCTTGTGGAAGCAATTTGATGCCACTGGCATTTAAAATCGCATGTTTAATTCTGTCCAAATGAAAAATTTTTAGCGTTTGGGGCTTTTTTCCCCTGGAAAGAAATGTATTTTCAAAATTTGTTTAAATTTGAAAGAAAAAGTAGTTGGAAAACTCACACTGCTCCATAAGAGAATGCATAAAATAGGATTTTCTATGCTGTATAATGGTGATAAGTACCTGCCATTTTCTATTTCTGAATTAAGAAATAGCCTCTTAAAATTGTGAGGGAAAAGATTTCATAAAAGATATGTGTGTCCCTGCTTTTCCAGATGTCATAAAGGAAGGAAATAATTCTTTTAAAAGCAGTTTATGCTGTTGGCTTTTGTTTTGAAAGTGAGAGATCACACGTGAGTTTCCAGTGGTCCAAGGTTCAGGCTTGTTGTATTTGCATTGCCTCTATTTCTAAGACTAATTGAGATAATGTTCCTGTCCTCTATTGCAAAGCAAAATGAAAACAAACATGGCAAGTTATTAATATTGGTGTTTCAGATGAGGATTCCCCCTGTACAAGTCAGGCAAGATAAATAGGACAGTGCTTAATAAACAGAGATAAAGGGAAAGAGTTTGTTCCTCCACGCCCTGTGAACAGGGGACATCTCACCTTACACAACGTGAAGGTGTCCATTGAGACAGGGAAACAAAAAGCCATCTTCTCTTTCCCCTGCTTTTTTTCTCTCCTTGGTATAATATTCCAGCTAAAATTTTAATCTTCTGTATCTGAATATCTGTGGAGAGAAGAGAAAATTCCAAATGCCGGAGCTCCAGGAGTGTTTGGACAACGCTTCCAGGGATTCACAGGGTGGGATTGTTGGGGTGTCTGTGCAGGGCCAGCAGCTGGACTCCATGATCCTGATGGGTCCCTTCCCAAAATGAGTGTTTAGGGATGTTGGCGTGTGACTAAGGGATAAATGGAGCTTCTGGTCACAGCTCCAAAGCACCCAAATAACTTGGTAACTGCTGCCCTCATTTCAAAAGCAGCTCAGGAGCTCAAGTCCTGCTGAAATTCATTTTTCTGGAAGAGCTCCCCTTTGATTAGTAAGTCTTATCAAAATGCAGATGTTTCCAAAAAGGACTTAATCTCTTAAAAAAAAAAAAATCCTTCTAATCCTATGTGACAAAGAGTCTTCATAACTTGACAGGGAATGCTAATGATTCTCAATGTAGAGACCCTTTAAACACACTTCATGGACTTCTTGGAAGCAAACCATGGAATCACAGGGTCATGGAATGGTTTGGGTTGGAAGGGACCTTAAACATCATCCAGCTCCACCCTGCTGCCATAGACAGGGATGCCACTCACTAGATCAGGCTGCACCAAGTCCCATCCAATGTTCAGGAGGAAATGGGACCTCCAGATAAAGCCCCTTAAATGATTCTGGTTCTCCATTGTTCCAGGAAGTTCAGCTGAATTTTGACAACCAAATAGTTGGGGGTTTGTTGTTTCAGGTTTTTTTGTGTTGTTCTTTTCAGGTTTTTTTAATGACATTCTATTCCATTGTTTTTCTTTTTGTCAAGGCAGTGATTAAAAAAAACGATATCTCCAAAACTTGAAAATTTTTGGATGACAGCATGTAACAGCATCAAGGGAAACCAAGCAGAGCTACTGCTGTGCAGGAAAGCCTCACACTGGAACAGAGAGGAGTTTTCCCCCAAAACTCCATCAGAAGCTGGGCTGGGATTCAGTTGTTTCTGTGACATCTAACAGCTGGCCCAAAGGTCTCGCAGACACAAGTAACCCTGACCTTGACTTGATCAGCCTGTACCCATGAGAAAAGGAAATAAGCATCTTTAAGGAAGAAGGCACTGAAAAGCAGAAGGACTTAACTGCAGGGAATGGATGCTGGCCAATCTTCTGCAAGCACATGCACAGGCAGCTATTGGCCAGTGACCTGGGTAACACAAGTTACCAGACAATTGGGATTGAACACAGGATTTTTAAAAACCATATAAATGTGAGCTGTGAACAATAAAGACTGCTATTGCCACTTGAACCTTGGAGTGTCATGTGCGACTCTAATGTGACATGTCCTTGATTGTGTTCTGAGGTGCATGAGAGGCTTTTTTGTAGGTCATTGACAAATTTTGTCCAATAAATTACTGCTACTTTCATCTTTCCCACTCTCCTACTATGGATCTCCTTCTATGGATCTTTCCAAGTGAGCTGGAGATGGACTTTTGACAAGAGCCTGGAGTGACAGAAGGGGGAATGGCTTCCCACTGCCAGAAGGTAGGGATAGAAGTGATTTGGGAAGGAGTTCTTCCCTATGAGTGTGGCAAGGCCCTGGCACAGGGTGCCCAGAGGAGCTGTGGCTCTTCCTGCATCCCTGGAAGAGTCCAAGGCCAGGTTGGATGGGACTTGGAGCACCCTGGAATAGAGGAAGATGTTCCTGCCCATGGCAGGTGTGGCACTGGATGGGCTTTAGGGTCATTCCAAACCAGACCATTCCATGACCCTCTCATCAGGGCTTCACCCTGTTGTTCCAGGTGAGCTCAGACATGGTGCAGCTGTGTGACTGCTGCAGGTGAATAGAATGTTCCAGCATGTGGATTGCTGGCAGGGCAGCATGTAGGACGGTGATATATTTTAAGCCAGTTATAAACTGTAGAATTAAACTTTACTGAAGTAGCTCATTAACTTCACACTTAATGTAGGTTGTTACTTCTTACATCTTATCACTACATATAAGGTACTGTGAGGATTTATTTTTTACCACTGTCCCATAGAGTGCACTGGTGGCCATGGTACCTGATGCTCTTTAGTCATAGAGGTGAAGATATTCAGGCTTGTGAGCTTCTGATGAGATAGAACATGACACAGGTTGCTCCTTCTGCATCATTTCTCAGTCATCCTGAGAGTTTTATGCTTCTCATCCTGTGATGGTTTTTAGCTTCTCCCATCTCCAGAAGGAAACCTCCCCTACTGACCCAGGTTATTTTGGTTTTGGTTTCATCAGTCAGTCTGAGTATTGGCACAATGTCCTGCCCATTTAAAGAGTTGTGCTTGCCACAGGCATGTCTGTCATCACATTGCTCATAGTTATGCAAATTTACTGCAAATGACTGTGCCATGACAGTGCTAGCAAATGGTCAACACTGACCACTATGACAAGCTACACTACTGAAGTACCCCTGGTAGGGTTCAAGACAAATCAATATTACTTATCACCTAACTCCTCTTTAATTTATATATTCACAGGTGTTTCAGTTGTCTCCTTTGGCTAAATAACCTTGCATCAGGCTCTAGGGAGGAGTTTTCCTGGGAGGAACCTCATCCTGAGCTTCTGCAGTTCACATAATCCCATAAACACAGAACCATTCAGGTTGGAAAACACCTCTGGGACCACTGAGTTCAACCTGTGACTCAACACTACCTTGTCACCAGACCAGAGCACCGAGTGCCATGTCCAGTCACACCTCCAGGGATGGGGACTCCACCACCTCCCTGGGCAGCCCCTTCCAATGCCTGATCACCTTTTCCATGGAGAAATGCCTCCTGATGTCCAACATGAACCTCCCGTGGTGCATGCCCTGGACATGCACAATAAATACTGACTTGCCTGCTCTCTGGACTCTTGGGTCACTGTGTTTGCTGTCACAGGATCTCTTCTGCTCCCTTGAGCTTGGTGGCACTGTAGCTTCAAATAAGAGCCAACACTGACTCTGCTTCTCTTGCACAAAAATCTGCTCCAGCTGCTTTTTGACATCTTCAAACATTAATCTAGAGTTTGATTCACTCACACTCCCACAGCATGATCATCCTGTGTCTTACAGGACTGATGCTGGCAGCGACAACCTCCTTAATCAATGATCTTGTGGTAAAGTAGCTGGAAACAATTTCCACAGATACATCTTAATTGAACAACTTATTTAAAAACATCAGTTGCCTGTTCTCCTACAGATAATACTGTGACTTTTTCTTATCATTTGTTTACTCTTTGTCTTATTCCCCCTCCCAAGATGTCATAGGGCAGGGGCTGTGAACTGGAACTTCAGCTGTTTCCTATCAGGGTGGTCATTTTGTTCAGCTACACCAACATGTAACAACCGAGGATGTCCCTGGGAAGAGAAAGGCACACCCAGAGGTGCAGACTTAGCCAGATGTGCAGTTCTGACAGAAGCCAAACACCTGAATATCCCAGGCATTCAATATTTAAGAGCACTTCTGATGTGAACAGTGGTATGGCAAGTGACCACCTTTGGGACTGTGTGCTTGGAGCTCTCTGGAGAAATTTGGAAAAGCTTTGAATCACTGAAAAGGTTATTTTGTCCACTGAAAAATGATTTTGGAATGAGCTGAGGCTGTCACATCTTTTACTGTATGTAGAAATGACAACAAAAGTAACATGAAATGTTCAATTTTCCCCCTCTATGTTGGCCAAAAATTATTGCCCATATCTTGAACTCACCCAGCCTTAGCTTGATATTAGCTAGGTTTGTCTTGGATTGTGGGGTTGGGGTTTTTTGGGGGTATTTGTGGTAGTTTTTGTGATTTTTTTTTGCTAGTTTTGTTCTGCTTTGGTGTGCTGGTACGTTATAGCAATGTCATACATTTTGTAGCCATTAGACAAAAATTAAGGTTGAAAGGGACCTCAGGATTTGATGAATTCCAAGCTCCTGGTTAACTGTGTTTCTTGATGCAAATGTTTTCCAAGAATCACATAATGGTTTGGGCTGAAAATGATCTTCAAAGATCATCTAGTCCAACACCCTGCAGGGGTGCCTTCCACCAGACCAAGTCACATCCAGATTGACCCTGAACATTCCCAAGGATGGGGTATCCAAATTTTCCCTTGGCAACCAGTTTGTGTCTCACACACTCACCAATATCTTCCTTCTGTCCAATTTAAATTTACCCTCTTTCATTTTAAACTAAAGGAAGACAAAATTCTCAGTGATAACCCTCCAGTCCTCCCCTAGTCACTTCTCCTGCCTACGAGAATGAATGATTCCTCCTGATTACTGTAGAAATTTTCTGAAACATGAAGTTGAAGCTTAGTACCTGGCACAGAAAGCATGTCTCAATTGTTTATTCATCTGATAGCAGGCTGATGTCTTTGTGAAATGTCCAATTTTGGAAATTGGACAGCTTGCCATTATAATTTTCCACCCTCAGTACAACTGGCTTAAAATTGTTTTCTACAGTACTTCTGCTGATTGTCCTCACACAAAGAATTAGCAGTCATCAACCACAGCCTTCATAAACAAAGACCAAACCCTAATCCAAGAAAATATGCAGTATTATATAACCTTTTTCTTTTTTGAAAGCAATCTTGGAGATGTAAGCACCACATACCAGTGAGAACTGTGCTATTCCAGGGTTCCAGGTCTTTGTTTAATCTCAACCTTTCTGCTTAGTACAGCAGCAGTCTAGGTGAGGAATACCCCTTCAGTCAAATTAAAAAGGAAAAATAACCAGCTGGCACTGGAGGGCAGATTAAACAAATCATTAATTTGAGGGTCATCAATGTATGTGCCTATTTTTCACCAACACAGAGCATATGTGAGCAGGAAATCCAAATGACATCATCAGCAAAGCTTGAGTTTAATTTATTCATTACTTCTTCCCCAAAGGTTCTCAGTAATAAATGAGCAATTGCATATGTCTTCTTGTATACATCAGTTGTATACAGCCATCAACAATAAATTAGATACACGTCTGACCTGCATATTTAAAAGTTAAATGGAAAATGAGACATATTCTCTCACAACTTGCTCTTACACTGCCAGCTTACACCTACGTTTGTAAATTTTTGGTCAGCAGGGACAAATTTCCACAAAAATCCCATCCAGGAAGAGGAGAAAGTGGGAAGGAGGGGGATTGTGGGAAACAGCTCTGTGGGTACCAAGATGAGAAAAGAAGGGAAGAAGGAGGGGCTCAACTGAAGTTGAGCCTTGCTGAAGGGGTGAGGTTTTAATTTTGTCCACGTTACTACCCAAACATATTTTAATCCATAATTAGATAAATAACTACATGATAAAATTAATTAACATCATTAATTAATGTACAATTAAATAACTGTTATTACAGAATAGATAATTTAATAATAATTTTAATTATAATTATAATTAATATATAATAGATAATAGATAAATTGATTATTTGCCCAAGTTTGAAGCTGTTTTGCCTACAATGGTAATTGGTAAGTGATCTTTATATCTTGATCTCAACCAGGAGCTTTCACATCCCATTTCTTCCAATTTTCTCCTCTTGCCCCAGGATCCTGTGATCCAGTTGAGACCAGCTCCACAGCCCTGGGGAGACAGGTTAGTCCCACTGGCAGTGACTGGCTTGCCCACTGAACACCACTAAGCTGCTAAAATATTGTGGTCCAGAGAAATGCTGAGCCCAGTCTGGGTTGTAACAGTTCTTTAAATTAACTGGAAATCAATGTGAAAAATGTTAAACACCCCTTAAAACCCAAAACTGTGTTTTAATTGAGGAAAATTTAAACAACGTGAGTTTTTCTATCCTGGAATATGAACCTAGAAGAGACCCTGAGGCTTGATTCACTTCACCATGAGGTTCAGCCTGCCTTATGCTGAGGGCCTGCCATTTGCTGCTCTGCAATCTGCCTTTGGCTTCCACCTCTGGTAACTTCTCTCAATTATTTTCATGGCAAAGTTACTTCAAAGTCTCTACAGAAATATTTTCCCCTTTTTTGTTCTCCTGCTGTGTTTTTTGTGCTGCTCATGACACAGCATCTGCCAGTTCTGATACTGTTATTATGTATGGTGTGTTTCCATGAGAAGAACGAGTTGCCTGGAAATCACCCTGTATTTTCTCTTGCTCTCCTTATCCATTAACTTGTTAAAAAATCCCCTTTTTTGCCCTTCCCAAAGAAGAAACTTTCATTATGAGAGCTGAGATGTGCCATCATCTGGGTCATTGCTGATACAGCCTTGCAAGTAGGAAAGTTCCCTTTAGGAAACAGTTTGATCCTGGTCATGCCCATATCCCAGCAGAGCCCTGGAATTTTCCCAGGCAAACTACTGCACTGCCTCACTAAATCATCAGTTTGAGCTTTTCCACACTTTTCTTCTACCTCATTATGTCTTGACCTGTTTGGTTTGTCCTGGCTCACGACAGGAATAGAAAACCACTTTTTCATTTCCGTTTACAATGGTAATGGACAGAAAGTAACTTTGTGTTTTAAGTGGAACATCACATTTGACACCTAAAAGAACCAACAAATATCTTCAAAACTTACCATGAAATGTGGCCTCTGGCAAACTGATAACCCACTTTCTGTCTTTCAGATGGATTTAATACCTCCAGCATTAAAAGAACCAGAGATAAAGAATTTCTGACTTTTGTAGTGGCATAAATAAGATTAAAACCTGACCATTGTCATGACGATAAAATGAGAACCATCAGAAAGATATTAATTTAAATATTTTAATAATATACAAGTTATTATTCTCTTTATATCCAAATTATATAAAATGTTACAAATAATATGACATCATAAATAGTCACCTGATACTGCTTTTTTAATAACATCATTATTTTTGTGACACTGCCAGCACATTTTGATAACAAATTGACCTAATTAATTTAATTGATCAGACTGAACCCAGAGTTTCCATTTCAACAGAGCACTTTAACACTCCCTGGAGGTGTTCAAGAAATGACTGGGCTTGCCACTTAATGCTGTGGTTTAGTTGAGGCAGTGGTGATGGGCCAAAGGTTGGATTCAATGCTCTTGGAGGCTTTTTCCAACCATAGTGATCCTATTATTCTATTCTATACAAAACATTCCTTTCTTAACCAAAAAAAGGTACCTAAAGAATGAGGTTTATTCTTGCTGGAGGTGGTTAATGACACACAATTGAATGCTGAACAGTGCAATGAGTTCAGCCTGTCCTGCTGATAATTCATTGAATTAAAACCAAAGTGTGTTAGAAGAAGCCAAAAACTTTGAAAGTCTCCACACAAAGTCACTTCTGCCATGGATCCTCCAGGGAAGAGGAAGGCCCACCATCCAACATGTGTACAAGAGGACCAGGCTGCAGAACTGGGCTAAAGGATAGGGAACCATTTGGCCTTTACAGGGGCTGGGGTTTACAGGGTTAATGACGTGGCTGCAGCTTGAGCTTCCAACATTGAACAGTTCAGAGTGGAATTTCCAATGGCTGGTTAATACAGTCCAAAATCTGAGATAACTATTCTAACCTTAATTTGATGAAATTAAATCCTGACCCTTCCTTGTAGCTTCAGTATGAAGTGATGGAGAACATAGGGACAAATTAAATTTGACCCTTTGGGGCAAAATTAATAAAACTGAAATTCATATCCTTTCAGGGGCAGTTGTCTATTTTATCCCTCTGCCAATCCAGACTCCTAAATCTTTCTCTAATTGAGGCAAAACCTTCATCTGGAGCTTTTATGGGTTAGGAAAATAGAGAATGAGAATTTCATATTTAGAAATTATATTACATAGAGAGTAAACTGACTTTGGATTCACACATTTCCTGATTTATAAAGCATATTATTCTCTGCATTATTGAATTTCACAGAAGAAGAAAACATTTGGAGTTACTGTAGTCATTCCCTCTCTGAGAATAATGTTGCTGAGTTCAATATGCACATCTTTCTTAAACTTCCACAATAATAAACCAAAGGCTTTCCTCATTTCCCAATTCTTTGTTGTATTGTCTTTTTGGCTGGTATTTTTTTAATACAGTTTCAGAATTTCACACAGTGTGATATTCACAGGGAACATAAACTAATATTGCCCTGTGACTTGAACTGCAAAAATGTACCAAATAACTGCAAATCTCATTCTGAGTTTGCTAATATATTTTATTGACTCCCAGAAAATAGACTTATACTAGGAAATAACTTTCCTCATAGCAGAAAAGATAAAGTCTTCTATTTGGTGTGATGCCATAGCATTTATACAGAGGAGGGTAAGAAATCCATAAAACAAACCAGGATGGTCAGGAAAAGGGTGCCCAGTTTTTCAAGCAAAGGTCTGTGAGTTGTTTCATTTTTAACTTTCAAGGACTGAGGCAGGCAAGGGAGGTGAAAGGCTGCAGGTCTTGCTGGTTGAGGTCATTCACAGCTCCTCAGTTCCTTTTGCAGAGAAGAAAGAACATTAGGTTTGGCTCTGGAGAAGTGAGTCCAAGAATTTAAAATGCCTGGACTCCCTGCCCGAAGGAGAGAGAGAGAAGACACATCTGGGCTCTCTGATCTCTTTCCATATTGCTGCCAAGAAACTGATGGGTTGTATACACGTTCATATATGTAATTGTTGTATATAAAATGTCTTCTTCCTGACTAGAAGGGCCATTTTCTAGGATCATTTCCTGTACCCTGTGCCCTGTAACCCAAAGCTTGCCTGCAGAAGATTGTCTGGACTTCTGTGTGGAAGCTCTGAGGACTGTCACCTCGACAAGGAAGATCAATTCAATATTGAACATGGTGGCAACACAAATTCAGAACAGTGTGACAAAGAAATCACAACTGTGAGATCAATGTTGATTTGTTATTTATCTCCTCGCCCCTAAGCAGTTCCTGAGGAGTATCTTAAATTTCAAAATCTTCATGGTTTTTTGTCAATGATTGAACACAAATATGCTCATGTGCTTTAGAGGTTTACTATAACTGCCTTTGAAGTCACTTATAAAACTTCATTATAGTGAGTATTGATCAGCTGTTCATACACCCATATAGAGCAGACATGATTTGCACTCTGTAAAAGTGTGCAACGAAGCACTGATTTTCATTTGTTAATGATCCTTTACCATTGAGAATTATGTTCTTATAATTTTTCTTTATTTTTTGAAAGAGAGGTGGAGGAATTCTCTCTCCATTTAATTAGAATAAAGTTTATTTGGTTCCCAGATTGATATTCCTTGGTGATCTATACTGAACCTGTTGCCCATCTTAATACATTTGATAACAAAAAATGCTTTATCTGGAAATGTAGCTTACTGGCAGGTGTGATGGAACCACCAGTTGAGAAAATAAAGCTCAAAATAATATGGAAGTTTAGTTCTCTTCATCTGTTAACCCCAAAGGTCTAATTAAAGATACAATGAATAGCATGAAGAGAAAGAGGAAAATATTCAACTATTCAGTCTCTAACACATAAAGCAGTAAAACTCTTTGCTTTTCAGTCTAAATATTTTTTTTCTAACTATGAGAACTGAATCAATATATTGGGGACAAAATAAGGATATAAACAGAAGATGAATTTATGAGCAAAGTTCACTGTTCTGTCTTTATCAGACCCATTGGTTTGACTGAAATGTAAATGCACATGGTTGGCTACACTTGGCATTCACTGATACTCACTACACCTTTTCTCTCTGGCTCATGACCATTTGCATCTCACTTTTCTGAAAGTATGGAGAGAATAATTTAAAAACTTCTTATGGGCTTTATTTTGTATGTTCTTTTAAATTGTATATTCCCATGTAGTTGTATATATATATATATGTGTGTGTGTGTGTGTGTAAAACAAGAATTCCCTTAAATCTGCTATTTACTAGGAGTTCATAGGACATGACATCCCATCTTCAGCTTCATAACACATTTTGCTTTGCCAAGAGCTTTCAATTTGTTTCCTGTCTAAGTACCAGAAGCCTTTTTGGCAGTAGAAATTGGGATGAAACACTGAAGTGGTTGTGGCATATGATAATCTTCCAACTGTTCACAAATATATTTTCAAAGCAGTTTCTGCTGGACTAACAGCTCAGGATGGAAAAGCTGTAGGACACACAGTCACACAGCAACAACTAATGATGAGTAAGGATGGACAGGCTATATTTGGGATGGATAAAGGTGTAAACAGTGTAGTCATTCACTTTTCCAAATTACACCTTCTTTTCCAAATCCTCATTAACAGGAAAAGTGGCAGAAAACTGGAGGAAGAAATGAAAATGTGAAATTAATGGTTGTTTTTAGTATCCTTAACCATCAGCCACTCCAATCATTCAAAATTTGAATCCCTGCCTACACAAATACTTAAGGAATATTCTCCATGGAAAGCCTAAGTCACATATATTAGCTAGGTTGCTTGGATATTTTGCTCATGAATTTTTCTTCAATGAACATTATAAAATTCATATTTCTACAAGTAATGTCTGCTTGAACAAGTTAAATGTCATTATTTCATGTAGCCACCCCTTTTTTTAAAGGAAATTCCAGTTACTCAGTCAAAACAACAAACACATCTGACTAATGCTGAACAAACTGCATGTGCACTGGAGCAAAATGTAAATTGCTAAAGTGAGGAGATTATGAGATTCCTATGGGTAAATTTTTCCTTGATATATCATTTGAAAACACTAAGTGTTGCTTCTTTTTAAACACTTCATTTCTGAAACTCAGTGTAGCTATCTGAAGGACATGAAGGTTTAATATTTTTTGTTATGTACTTTAGCTCAGGAAATACTAAGTATATTGATTATTTAATGGCATGTAATGGCATATGCTTTCTACTAACCATCTAAACAGAGATCTTTTCCATCCCAAATGGAAGTGGATGCTCTATACCATAAGATTTAAATAGGCTTAAAACTTACACCTACTTGCAGGTTTCAGACTAAACAAGTACAGCTCCTTTTAAAGGATTTCTCCCCATTCAAAGGAACTTTAGACTATTAAAATTTTCCAGCAGGTAATGTCTAATTAAGCTGCTATTCTTCTATATAAACGTCTCTTGAATAAATAATATACCGTGCTGAAATGTGCTTTCTTTTTAAATTGAAAGAGCAGGTGTGAGTGTCATGTCATTAACAAAGGATTGCTCTCCATGCAGCCTAAGTTCTCCTCTCATTCCTGGGGCTCCATAGGTAAGCAGCTGGCTGAAGCCACAAGAGACTTTTTACCTGTTTGGGAAGATTTTGCACTTGTGAGGGTGTTCTGTAAAATGTCTGCACTGTACAGTATTTGCACTGTGCATTTTACATTTAAATGTCTCTGCTAAAAGGTGTGATCACACTTGCAATTATATTCTCTACCTTCCCAAGCACACCTGCCCTGCCAACCTTTTGAAATGTCAGACTCTGAAACAAGTAATGCAGAACATTTAGGATGATTCCTTTGTTATGAGACAGTATGGATTTGTTATTGGAAATATTAGACTGGGGTTCTTTCCCTAGTTTTACAATGTTAAAATCATTTATATCCCTATAGCCACCAGTAATAGAAATATCTCTTCTCAGACAGAGAGCCCAAACTGTGGCTAATACAACCAGTAACAGTAGGATTAATTTTCAGGGTGTAATAAAATTTAAAGGAAATAACTGGTCTTACTCGTATCTATTAAGATCTTTTCTCCATCTTTTGTGATTTTGGTGTTCTGAAAGTGTGGGATCTCTTGAATACATAATGCTTAAGGCCATGAGAAGTGGGGAGTTTCCTACCTTTGATATTTCCAAGATCAACTAAACAATTTCAGTTTCTTTATTGATTGCTCTAATGGGCTCTGCCACTTTAAAGCAATGAATTTTGTTATTTTTGATGTTTTATCTCTTAGCTATGCCCCTTTATACACCCAAAACCCTCCAGCAACAGGTTGTAGAAGGGAAACCTGCAAAGTCTTGCTTTAAAATGTGGTTTTTTTCTGTTATTATTTCTTAAATATGTCCAGCACTTAGATGGACAGGTTTTCTTTATCCTTTTAAAGTGCTCATTAAACAGAAAGCACAATTATAGCTGATTATTTACAACCATTAGCACCAGTTCATTTCAGATTTCTCACGATCTCATTAGGCTCCCTGGATTCCCCATAACTCTAGATAATAATATATATAAAAGACATTTTTTCGTTTAGAAGCCTGTTACCTTCATCAGTCTTTATTCAAAGAGTTTAATATGTTTGAAGGGAACCATCAGATGTGCCAACCATACAGATTTTGTTATTCTCTTTTCCCCTATTTCTAACAAAGTTTAAAACAGAACACACTGAACATTGAACAAGTTGGAAGATTGAAGCAAGCTTATTATATTTTGTGCATTTTATTTGGAGTTTTGTGCAAGTGTTATACATACAATAAAATTCAATACAATCTTGATTGCGTTAGATACTGTCAAAGGAACAAAATCTATCTGAATAAATGGAATTTTTGTAGTCCACCTGCACTCCAGTAGTGCCTTTCTGAAAAACTGGATGGAATATTTGGCAGCAGGAAAGTTAACCATGTCCCAAAGTATAATCAAACCCCAGAAAAAATAGAGATCACTTTAGGGTTTGGGTGAAAAATTGTCATATTGGGACATACCCCATCAGAGCAATGCCTGATAATTTGTTTCAGCATAATGTTATTACTAATGCTAACAATAACATTAATACATACGACTATGGCTAATTATATAATTATAAAAGAAACAGAGGTATGGAGCCCATAGAAATGCCCATCTGGGGCATTGAGAAATGTTTGTGGAATTTGCTTCATCTGGCTATAACAATGAAAAATATTTTTTCATTTTGGAAATATTTTTAAATACTGAGGAGGTAGCTGGAAAGGGAATCATCAGCAAGTCCCTTTAATGACCTCAAGAAGATAACAGGATGTCAAACACAGAAAAAATACTATATTTTTGCTCTCATGAAGCTATTTATGACTGCAGAAATAGCTCTTTATATTGCCATTGTTGTAGCAGGAAAGTCTTTAAGGTGACACAGCTACAGAGAAGGTGCAGAGTGAAAAGCTGCTCCTTGCAATTACCCACTCCATGAAAGCACTGGTCCACATTCCTTGCCCGTACCAGTTTGAAGCAGCTGAAGCAGAAATAAGGAAAAAGCAGAATGAGAGCTATGCTTTTCTATGTGCTCTATGTGCTTTTGTAGTATTTTTGTGTGTATACTTTTATTTACTTACATAGACATCTCTACATCCACACACAGATACACAGGCTCACACACACAATTTCTATGTGCAAGAAAACTTTCAGAAAAAACATCTTCTACCTCAGAACTGACAAAAGACTTTATTTCTGAAAACATCTTCCTGATACATTGTGTAGCAGAGAAAAAATGCCATTTTTTTGCCTATACACCTTTTGGATTTGAGTGAATTTATCATGATACCCCTAACTGACAAAATTTATAAACTTGCTTCTTCTAAGATAAAATAAAGAAGAATTTAGGTTACATTTACAATAATCAGTAAATAATTTCAAATACCTAAGCTATCATAAATTTTTGGGGCTTGGTTCTGGCCTGTCAAATTCATGATAAATGGCTCTGGACGACCAGTTTTGTCACCTCCAAAACAGAGATTATTCATCAGAAGTTGCACCATATTCATTGCCAGAATTCATAACCCATTGCACCCACTCATAACCCAGATTACCAAAAGCCATTTTAAATTCTACTTTTATTTCAGATTAAATTCATAAAATGTCTTTGAAGAAAAATTTCTATAGCTCTTGTTGGAATGTGACAGGGAAAGGTTGTTAAAGGTTTACAACTGTACAGAGAATCTTTAATGCATAGAAAGATTACTTGGGAGGAAGATAAGGAGGCAGTAATCAGTGCTAATAACACCACTGCTGTTTTCCCTGTTTATTCCACCTTTTCACAAGTTAAACCAATTCAGCTTTGCTTGCAGACAGTATTGGAGCATCTGCTCTTTTTCCTGCCTTGCATTATTTGTTTGCTGCTCTAAAATGTTGTTTCCTGACACCTAAAAATCAATGTCTTTGTTTCCTAGAGGTGCAAGTTGTAAATGTTTTACTGCCAGTCAGTCCTGATCCTTAATCTGTCCATTCCTTGCCAATTTTTTCATCTTATTTCACATTTTATTCTCAATATTTCTACCAAATTTCAGTAGGAAACAAAAAAAAAAAAACAAAACCCAAAACCAAAAAACCCTGTAGTTAGTCTTTCTGCCTCACACTTATTTTCTCTTCCATTTATCTTGTGTGTAACACACAAGCTTTCAGGAGGGAGCTGTGAGTGGAAAGATTTCCTGCTTTGTATTCATTAACGCCACTGTCATCAGTGGTAATTTTCTGCAGGAACTCAAGGACTTCACTTTTTGGAGCTACACACACTTTCCTGCCTTCAAATGAGTTTCCATCCATGACAGAATGAAGGTCAGGGAAAGATATTGGCAGTGCAGTGTCTGAAGGATGGGTTCAATTTCACAGAGCTGTTGCCACAAGTGGTGGCTACTTGGCCAACGCCTGACAGATCGAATGGCGGTGGAAAACGAATGGTTCTTTCTCCATTTCTGTTTTCCCAGCAGGACAGAGCAGAAGCTCATTGCAGAGGCAGAGTGGAAAGGTCACTTGTGCTGCAGTTGCTGTCAGGAGAAGTGCTGTCAAAACTGAGATGTATCTCTGAGCACTAACACTGCCCTGAGGGTCGGCAGCACGAGCTCCAGCCTGACAGTGCAACTCCAAACCTCTGTGCAGTTGCACGTACTTAATCTCCTCACCAGGAGCACGAATCTGATTATGTCTTATCAGCTGAGGGCAAGAGGCAGATGTTTGGGCTGCTCTGCTTTGTGTTTGACCCAAGTTCACTGGGAATGCAGCCTCTTCATGCTCACTCAAGGTGCCTCTGACTCATCTTTCTGTTTAGCTGAGCTCCTTCGCTCTGAATTGTGCTGCTTAGGGCTGCTGGGCCATCACAGGATAATGCAACCTTGGAATTATCAAGGTTGGAAGGAACCCTTCAGGTATTACTCTTCTCCCATCTCAGGCAGGTTTCCCTGCCTCAGAGTGTTTGTTAAGCTGGGAAGAAAACACAGGCTCCAGATCTGGAGACATTGTCTCAAGGGATAGAACAGCAATAGATGCTCATTTTGGAATTTTTTTTCCCCCCAAAAACCAGCCCCTGATTGCCAGTTTTGGCTGGATAAGGGCTCCTATGGAGCTAACTACAGTGACAGTGAGGACCACCAGGGCTATTTTTCAAGACATGGAAGTAGTGCTGATTTTAGCTTACATCCAAACTCACCTTTCTGCAATCATAAATCTTGGATCAATTTTAATGATTCCGGTAAATTGGTTAATCATTCTTTGACAGGAAAATTGACTGCTTCCTTTTATTATTCCAGCATGTTCTCACTGCAGCTATTGCCACATATCATGTATAATTTTATACAATATTTTCTACAACTTTATTATGAAATATTTAAGACTTTTTAAAAGTATCATATCAAATATCATAGAATCATTTATGTTGTAAAGGACTTTCACAATCCATGAGTCCAACTATTAACCTAATACTGCCCAGTTCACCACCTGAACCACATTCTTCTTGTTTTAGTCCATTAGAAATATTTTTAAATGTATCCTGTTCCAACTATGATGCAGTTTGCAAGTATTCTCTAGAGGTAAGAACATTGCCCTGGATGCAGTGCATGAAAAAAGCCAATTAAGTCTCCAATGAACACAACCCAATGCTTTTTAAGATTTCATGTGAAAAAAAGAGGTTAATTTTTTAAAGGAATTCAGTGATCAATTAGCTGTGTAGTTTACTGCATGACTCCCTGGTATTTTCCTTCTAAATCCAGTCTAAAATTAATCTAAGCACCATGACTAAACAGTTCACCTGATAACTGGTTTCTTAAGAGCTCCCCAGAAGTCAAATATAATTTCAACATAAAACTAGTAAATATAAAGTATTTTGAGTAAATATAATTTCAAAGTATATAAAGTCCAAGGAATTATGTGTAGGGATTCAGAACAGATCTGGCACCTCGGGAAAAAAAATTAAAATAAAAAATATATATTTTACATCCACAAGAAGACTCGGGAATCAGTTCCTCTTACAACTGTTTTAACCCACAGAACAACAAGGATATTTCTCCTCTTGAGTTTATCTGTGCTTCACAAAATCTGTGGAATTGTCTGAGGAATGATTGATTTGATGTCATTGGAAAGCACAAATATTCCAGTTATGATAATTTGTTATTTCCTGAACAACTGATTCAAATGAAACATGTTGTATAATTCTTTCAGATTTATTACTGGTAAAATTTCATTAATTGGATTAGTTTGATGTGAGCCAAGTTTTGATGGAATCACTCTGTAAGAGCAAACCAGGACTACCATGGAATTTTATCTCACTTACAGTTGCACAGTTCATTTGTCTATTTTTCCCTTCAGTGTCTCCTGCTGTGGAGATTTCTGGAGCAAACAAGGCAGTGTTATCATCCCTGTGTTATGATTTAATTAATGGAGTAGGAGCAACCTCATACCTCTTAGGAGCATTTTGTTAGAATTTTCAGTCAGGCTCGTGTGTGTGTGTGTTTTGTTAATTGGATTGGATTTTATTTTGTTTTCTCAAAGTAGAAGAGTATGGGAAGGGTCATTCAGTGGCACAAAGTGGCCAGGGATAAGATGGATGAGCTCTACCAATGGCCAGCAGTTGGAGCCCAAATTCAAACATCCCAGAGAAAGGACCAAGCAAATGAAAGAAAAACAGTTGGGTTGAGAGTAATATCTGAAGTTAGAAAAAGGGAGTTTCTGCAGAGGGGAGCTTTTGTAATTACTAAAGATTTAAATAAACAATTTAGTTAAAAACACTAAAAACAACTTGCTTGACTGCTCCAAGTATTAACTGCTGAAAGAAGCAATGTTCAGTGCTTAGGGTTTGTCCCAAGACAGGGGAATCCTGCCCTCAGCCTTCCACATGATCATTGGGTTCCTTCTTTTTCAATTGTGTCTGATTCATTCTATGAGGAAAGATAGCAATACACATTTTCCCTCAAAATAAACAATATGAAATATAATAAATATATTCCCGGTTGTGAGGCTCTCAGGTACTTAATTACCAGAATTATTGTGTTTAATGATATAAAGTGTGGTGGAAACGTTTGCTGTCCAACTGGCTCTGAGAGAAATTAGAATAACACTGAATCCAATATGATTTTGAAACATTTTCTTGTGAATATGGAAATGCTGGATAAAGAAACAGTAATTTTTTTATTTTCCTTTTAGTTTGATTTTGATATTGAAATAGCTGTGAAATACAGCTTTTCACTTTTTATACATCTTTGATGACTGATATAGAAACAAACTCTCATATATGAAGAAGCACCACTGCAATATTCTGGATGCAAACTGCAAATATAATAAGAATATCAATGATTAATTAAGAAATCCAGAAAAAGCTGCCAGTGAGGGAGGACCTAGAGTAGGAGGCCAAGTAGGAATCAGTGATTATGACCTGATTGCATTTGCAATCAAGAGAGAAAAGGTGGTCTGTACTTGTAATATGGTATAGTTGTATTAACCCTGCAGATAGATTAAATTTCCATTTTCATGGGAAATTAGAAATTATCAGAAGAGAAAAAGAACCTGAATAAAATGGAACTTTGCTGAAATCAGTAGAAACAACTTAGGAAATCTCACTATGCTTTTCAGGAGAAACTAGTGTGTTCTTGGTTCCATGACTTCTTGGGATCACTGAATCACAGGATCATTAAGGCTGGCAAACATCTCCAAGATGACCAAGCCCCACTTTTGACCAAATCCCAGCATGCCCAGTAAAACTCATCGAGTAGTGCTGCCTGAATGACTGAAGTCATTCCTTGAACACATCCAGGAATGGGAACTCCACCACCTCCCTGGGCAATGCCTGACCACTCTTTCAGTGAAAATACTTTTCCTGATATCCAACCTGACCCTCCCCTGGCACAGCTTGGGGACATTTCCCATTCTCCTGTCCCAGTTTGCTGGCACCAGAGCCCAACCCCACCCTGGCTGCCTGTCAGGGAATTATGGAGAGCAATAAGCCTGTGCAATTCTGTTTAGTTACTTCATATAGCAGACACGAAAGTGTTATTTATTGTGAGTAAGCATTCCAGAAATTTACTCTCAAAAATTAAGAAGTAAAAGCACAGCTGTGGGACAGAATAAGAATGGCTCAACTGGAAGTGAGCTACAATAATAGCTTGTCCAACTGTAACTGCAGCAATCTGCGCAAGTCATTTCCATGTTTTACGTATTTCAGGAGACAAAGGTTAAACTGTTGACAACTGTGAAGAAACAGCCTGTGAAAAGCTCAGCCTGGAGCAGGTTTATCCAACAGGACTGCCAGCCATGGAAAGGACCATGCCTGAGCAAGGGAAAAGCATGAGGAGGAAGGGCTGGCAGAGAGGAGCTGTCACAGCCAGATTGCAACTCCTGTTCCCACCACCCCTGCACCCCTTGGGGGTAGGAGGCAGAGGGAAGGAGTGAAATTTAGCCTAGAAAAGGGTGTAGTGGAGGATGGTGATTTAGCTTTTATCTGTTCCTCAACATCCAACTATTTTTATTTGGTAATGAGCTGAAAGACTGAAGATTTATATTAGATATTGGGAAAGAATTCTTCCCTGTGAGGGTGAGGAGGCCCTGGCACAGGGTGCCCAGAGAAGCTGTGACTGCCCCTGGATCCCTGGAAGTGTCCAAGGACAGGCTGGACAGGACTTGGAGCAACCTGGTAAAGTGGAAAATGTCTCTGCCCATGGTGGGGGGTGGAACTGGATGGGTGTTTAGGTTCCCCTCCAACCCAAATCGTCCCATGATTCCATTATTTTTTTGATTATGGGCATTGGTAAATGATCTCCATGTCTTTATCTTGACTCATGAACTTTTTCATCTTCTTTTCTCACCCACTGCTGTTGGTGGGGAGGGGGAAGAGTAAGAAAGCACCTGGTGAGTGTGTGGCAGCTCAGCAAGATCAACTCACCCTAACTGCACACGAAATTCTCTCAAACTTCGTGTGGAAATTCCTTGGAGTCCTACAATCTGTAGATAAGGCTGAGAATCATGACTAAACATGACCTGGCAAGCCATTTGTAACACAGACCAACCAAAATGGTGCTAAAGAACCAAAACCAACTTCAACCATATTGTCAAGGGGAGAAAACATGAGATCATAGAAAGGAGCTGTATATATTATTTCTCCTTTGAATAAGTATGGCAATTTGGAAAGACCATAAATTAAGGAAGTAACTCTAAATTGGCAGTGCATTGAAGAATTAACTGGTCTCTGCTTCTGAAGTCTCTGTTTTGCACAATAACCTGCAGTGAAATTACTTCACATGTGAAAAGCTTATTCACTTCAGTAAATGTCATGCTCTTAATACAGTCACTTTTCAAATACTATTATATCATAAAATGTTACAGAAAATAATAAGGCTGTTTTATAATTAGAACGATGCAGGATCACAATCTTAGATTACTCATTTGCTTGAACATTCCTTTACCACCGTCTGTGCGACATTTGAATGTCACAAAGCTCCTGTTATTAATATTTGCACAGTAGTGTGGAATAATAGTTTTTACATTTGCAATGAGCTCTTCTGAGATCCCATGTAAGCCCCAGATATGCTCAGTTCCCTGCAGAGTCAGGCACTGTGCTTAGGACTGGATAAACAGCTCCAGTGAAGGGGTAGGTTCAGGTTTTTAGGGGGAAGAGAACCAGGTATAAATCAGCTGAAAGAAATATATTAAAAGGTCCCAGGAATAGAGGCATGAAAGACATAAAAGACAAAGTTTTAGATGTCACAAGGAAGTAAATCCCCCACTAATTTGCTCCAGACCCACAAAGTGATGGGACCAGGTTTAAATAGGAGAATGGCAATTTGTTAGTCACCATCCTTTGGCTTTACAGCTGGATGTTCTCAGGCCTCAGAGAGCTGGGCTTTAGAAAAGGTGGTGGAAAATGATCCTAAATGGGTATAATGGATATGTGCCTAAAGAGATGTTTCAGTTTCACATTCTAGTGCATAGAGATCAGTCCTACACAGAATCACCTAATTACAGAATATTCTCACTTGGAAGAGACCCACAAGGATCATCAAAGCCCAGCTCCTGGCCATCCTTAACATACTACACATGGATTCTTTTTGCATCTTCAGCTCTCACCTCTTTGTTTTTTATTTGGTTTTCTTAATTTGTTTTTAAGATTTTTGGGTTTAATTGAGGTTTTAAAGGATTTGTCAATGGAGAATCCCAGGTTCTGGAGTGACATTACTGTCTAAAAAAAGGAAAGGCAATAGATTGATTTATGCAACTAAATATATACCATGATAGTTTTGGTTTTTTTACTTTGTTCATAGCTTTTTGCAGCATAAGAAGTTCCTGTCCTGTATTCATTTTTAACAGGTTACTGGAAAACTTTGTGTTAATTCAGGAAATGTTAAGACTACACCTGCCATGCTCCTACTGTGAATTCTTATCACTTTGACAAATACCACCAGAAATCTAGAAAAAAGTGAGTGTTCACTAATGTTCTTTCTTTAACAAGTCCTAAGTCTTGTTCACTAGGTGCAAGATCTAGATGTAAAACTTGTGCAATTTGTCACAGCACATACCTACATGCTTGACAAATTTACTGCTACAAATACGACAAATATCTGCATGCAGTAGTGAGAAGTGAACAAAATAAATGTTTTTGATAAATCATGCATTTAAAAATGAACACACTTTTTTTCCTTCTATGTATCTTGTTAAAAAGAGTGATAATTCATTAAACCTTTTAAGCCAAAGAACTTTTTCCCATGTGGACATCCACTTTAGCTCTTTGCAATGTCTTACTACAAACATGCATTAATTTAAGATTAACACGGAGGATCTTATTTTATTTCCAAGATATAGATTAAAATATCACAGGGTGGAAATGTTAGGGACAAAAGTTGGGCTCAATGATCTCTGTTGGTTCTATTCCAATTTAGGATATCCTGTGATTCCACAACAATAATAATAATATATATCTGAACTATTTATTATATGTAACTCTTCTAGTCTTCAAACACACTGAAATTGAAAAATGAAAGAAACAGAAAGAATGTCAAGTCTGCTGTGTTGTGTATCATTTTGCATGATGGAAAAACAGTTCCTTTAAAAGAAGGACCCTTCTTTCATTTAGTAAAACCTTATAAAAGAGAGCCCTTGTAAAACATGGTTCAGGCCTTGCTATTCTGACTAAGTTAACCTGTTAAGTTCCCATGAGAAAGAAGCATAAGAATGAGAATCAGTTTGCATAACAATCTATTCTTGTAAGGAGGCAGTTTGCATCTGTGAAAAATAAAAGGTCTATTCCGTGAGAATCCACAAAGAAAAAATGTAAACAGCTGTGGAAACAGAGAGCCTTGGCATGTACACACACAAGCACCTTCTAACCAATGAACTGAGTGGCAAGAAAGTTACTGACCAACTAGAATTAAACACGATAAATTGAAAACTCTATAAAAATGGGCTGTAACATTAAAGTGTAGCTTTTGCCACTGAAACTTTGAAGTGTTGTGTCCTCTTTGCCCGTGACTGTTGTGATTTCCTGAAAAATCTTAACTTCTAAGAAGTAAAAATCCCTCATCTCTGGCATGAAAGAATATCTGATAGATTTTTATTCAGACATCACACCAGAAAAAGACTGATTTTGTTCAAACCACAACGGAATTATTCTGAGGACTGAAAACAATTTAAAAAAATATTGACCCTCTCAAACTTTTAATTGACAAATACTAATTCCAGATGTTATAAATATATATATATATAATATATATAATTTGTATTTTACCTTTTTTAAGTAGCTGCTTTTGAATGAATATGCAAACCAGCCAATCTATAAAATGAAAAGTTTCTCAGGTTTTTAAAGTTACATTACTAAAGGAATTTACAAAATTAGATCTTTTTAGATCTTAATTTACAAAATTAGATCTGATCACTCATTGCTATGTATTTATAAATACTATAAATACATAGCTTTTAATTCAGTATCTTCTGTCTGCTTTGTGTGGGATGTTTTCTTTTTTGTTCCAGACATTAGGAATCTCACAGGCTCCTACTGCTTGTGACAAAGTGCCAGTAGAAACCTGCTGGAAAATTTAACTGGATTTTGAGTCTGGATAGGCAACTATTTGCAAGTAAAGTTCTCAGCTGTCTCTTTGCAACCAGAAAATTAAATATTTTCCTTTTGTTGTCAATATTTCATGGTAATTTTGATTTCTGACTTCACTTTTCCTTTTTAATTTCAACTAGTGTTTTTTCTCCCATGTGTATGATGTATTATCTTCTGTTTACACAGTATTCTTTAACTCACAGATCTCTACTTTTCATTATGGTTTTGTCATTCCTGACATATTTCACTTTGCTATAGGCTGTGTGGTGGGAATAAAGCCTGTTGGAAAGACTTGCTGTACCATTTTCCACATGGGTATTTCTGTTCAAGCCTGAAGTGATATTTAAATGCCTTCTCTTCTTCCAGTTTCATAATCCTTTTTCTGAAGCAGAATGTTGAATGACATTTTAATGTAGCCCAAAAGAGTCTTGAGAATTGTCATTATCTTTGGAGGTGCTGAAGGAAGCATAGTGCTGCCTTTCAGAAGGACAGGCTGGAGAGATGGCAGAGAGGAACCATCTGAAATCCAATAAAGGTGAATTCAGGGTCCTTAAAATACAGGGGTTTACCCCTGTTTAAATGTTTCTTTAGCAGCTTTAGCAATTCAAGGAGTTTCTGTTGTTCTTAGTACTCCAAGTAAGAAATTATTCCCAGTTGCATTTTCCTTGGTTTCCTTTCCCTTTTCTGTCATTTTTGAGTTTGTTTGTTTTTGGGGTGTTTTTTTTGTTTTTCTGTTGTTGTTTTTTTCCTCAAGCAAGCCAGGTGTTTCCTAGATCTTGGGAAATGGCCCATGGAAGAAGAATTCCACACACTGATACATCATATACCTCACTGCTATTTCTTTGAAATCACCTCCATCTACTTATACTGTAACTTGAATTCAAATACCTTAGAAAAACTTTACAAAACCAGAAATCAACCATGATCCAAATTGTGAGTGAAGTTTCTTGCCTAAGAAACCATCTGCGTTAACTTCAGCATATTTGATGCCAAATCATGGCAATGTGATTCTATGAAATTCTGATTGATTCCAGTGACTCTAAAATTGTTGTTTTAGTCAGATCTGATGGGGGGATCTGGTGAGATTCTCTGGGCACTCTGTGCCAAGGCCTCATCACCCTCACAGAGAACAATTCCTTCCCAAATGCCCATCTAAACCTACCCTCCTCCACTGGAATATTCAACATTCTTCCCTCTTGTAATCTCCTAGTTTAAACTGGAACTATGTGAACAGTTCAGCCACTTACGAAATCATATTCCAACAGCTCATCTCTGGAATTTTTTCCATTGCTTCCTGAACCATATGAGTTCTCCTGTGGTTTACTCTACATCATAAAGGGGCAAATGATGGAATTCTTACTATGGTGGAAGGAAAAACCTTTTTCTCAATAAGCCCAGTATTTTCACAGCACAAGTCTTGATCCTAAACTTGGTTTTGCACATGTCTGATGTGTAAGAGCCTCTGCATTTTTCATGGGCCCTCCAGCCTGATTTTATAAGGGGATTCTCTGGCGAGTGTGCAATTATCACATAGACATCAATAAAATTATGATCTTGGATTTTTTTGAATATTTTTTCTCAACAACTCTTTGTAACTTCTAGTTATTTGTACATAAATTTCAGCCTGCAGCGATACCTTCTACAGCTTTCCATGTGAAAACACACTTTTTTAAAGCTGTGGCACATGCACTGGAAGAGCTGGGGCTGTGGGCAGGGCCAGCAGGGATGACGCTCCTTAAGGAGCTAGGGGGCGAGGAGTGCCACTGGTCTGGTGATTGCCAAGCTGAGAGTGGCCAGGGCGAAAGCCTCTCAGAGTCCAGTTCCTATGATGCAGATGAACTGGAGCAGTATAGAGGCACAGGACCATTCCTAGGGGGTGGGGAAGGGTCGTGCTCTGAGGAGCTCAGGTCTGGCTCATCCACAGAGTGGGCAATAGAGACAGACCTGAGCAGGAGCGCTGAGGAGGAGAGCACCTCAGGGTCCCTCCAAACCGAGGCATGGCCCGAAGACACAGAGCTAAGCAGGATGACCAGGGAAGAGATTGGCTTAGTGTCCCTGCTACGCAAGGCGTGGACAGAAGACCAAGTTGGAAGCTGCAGCATTGAGGACGACAGTGCCTCTGGGTCCCTGTTACGTGGGTCATGGGCAGAGAGCTCAGACTCTGAGTCCTGCATATCGCTAGAGGATGGTCTAGATGAGCTGGAGGCAGCCTGGATCTGCCCATCCCAGGTGAACCCACCGCTCCTGTACATGGGCACAAGTGTCAGAAGTCAGGAGTCAGAAGAAGGAAGCCTGTCTGAAATGGAAGATACAGAGACATTTAACAGAGAAAGGCAGACTGTCCTGAAGGCCGCTTTTTGGGAGGACTTGGAGAGGGAGAGGCGGCTAATTGAGCGTTTGCAAGGCCTGGACTCAGCTGTCCCTGTGCAGCAGCCGCTCCCCTTCAGGAGGGCACTCAAGGCTCTGCGCAGGGCATTCCGGAGCCTCAGACACCTC
>NC_031777.1:4631849-4633459 GCF_001522545.3 Parus major | reverse complement strand
TCGCTGCTTTTCTTTCAAATAGTACAAGGAGCCATCCCAGCATGTCTCCGTGGTAATGCCAATGGTGTAACACCCACGAAGGCAGGAGCACTGGAATGAGCACTGGAACGCTCTCTCCTTCCTCTGGTGTGCTCCCCATGCTGTGTGTGTTTGTGCACAGGCCCCTGAGCCAGGCCCTGCAGAAATCCATGCCTTGGCTGGAGTATCTGGAATGCCTTTGCGTTGTCCCAGGCATCCATCAGAGCTGTTGGCATCCAACTGGCAGGCTTGGAATGGTTTGCTGCCCTTGCCAAACCAACTGGGTTTCAAGGTTCCTTCACCAATCTGGCAAGGCCCCTACCAAAGAACTTGTTTCTCTTCCTTGTGACCTGGACACGACCAGGAAACAAGACATGGCAAAGCAAGTGCCAAAGTAAGTCAGGGCTCTGGTCTGGGTAACCAAAACCCTGACCATGGCATTGACATTTTCTACAATGCTCAGGACAGGACAGGGGACTGAGGCAGTGGCAGTGTCAATCTGTAGAAGGCTTATGACTGAGGTACCCTTGTAGCTGCTGCCTCAAGAATTTGAAGAGTAAAAATAGGAGTATTAAGGGACTTCAATGCTGTAGGTGCAAGTAGGGGTAGATGTTATGAATGGGCCAGGATACCTGCTCCTTTTCAAAGGCCTTTATTGAAGGACACAGCTCTGGGGTGGGGGCCCAAGGGCTCACACACACCGCCACTGCTCCCACGGGATGAGACAGAGGAGGAGGACTTGGGCAGCTTTGTCACTAGGACAGAGCTGGGCCTTCCTTCCTCACAGGAGTCCCTAGGAAGACTGCTTTTCTGGCTTCTTGTCCAGGGGGGTCACTCCTTTCCAGTCCTCTTTAGGTCATGGAGACCACTTGGAAGCAGGCACAGGTGATGCAGGAAGACAATCTTCCTTCACAGCTGGCTCTAGGATATGTCTCTTTGACCTTTAATGTCCTTGTTGGCTCGTTTTGGTGTCTGGCGTGCCTTAGTTTGGGCATGACTCGGGGCCCACAGCGCCCTGGGAGCAGCAGTAGTGGTTCCTGACGGGGGAGAAGGGAGCTAGGAGTGTAGGGAATGGGATTGTTACATAATAAGAGGTAAGAAAGGGAAAGGGGGTAGATGTACATCTTATAAGAGAACTCTTAAAACACTTCAATAACAGGTAAATAATTAACATTGCAAACAACTATCATAACAGTTTATAATATTTGAACTAATTAACTAGGACCAACAAAGGAGAGCATTTATTTCTCACAGTAGATATTAATAGAGCTCCTACTTTGAATATAAGATTACAGGATAAAGGCCATCTTATGGCTTCTATTTCTGTTTGATTATTGAGTTACAAGATGGGGCTCAGCCTAGGCAATGACATAAGAAAGCCAAGTGTGAAAGGAAAAGGATTCTGAAGGGTTAAACGAGACTTTAATTTGTAAAGAAAAGTGGTAGGAAGCTCTTTTTGTTTCTGATAGATAATCTTATTCAGCCCTTGGTCTGGAATATGTTCCTCTGGAATATGTTTGTTAGGCAGTTGAATTGTAGCTTTTGCTAAGTTATAACAGGTTAAATAAGATGCTTTTATTGAAATAAAATTA
>NC_031777.1:4583822-4631295 GCF_001522545.3 Parus major | reverse complement strand
CCCATTCTCCAGCTAAAACTGCAGGATCCCACAGTCTGCCACGCTGGACACTGCCTGTCCTTGGGTTCACAGCAAAGCAGCTGCTTGGTTTGTGTTTGCAGCCTCAGGCTCCTGCTTGCTCCCAAATGAGCAATTGCCAGGAGATCTGTGCAGAGCTGCCCGGGCTCCCTGACCAGGCCTCGCAGGAGCTGCAGCACACGGGGCGTTAACTCAGCCTTGCGAGGCTGTGAATCTCTTGGTGCTCGCACAGAGGGGAATGGTGTGGGCTGAAAGGCTCTGTGTTTGCCAGGGTGTTCAAAAGGCAAAGGGAAAATCCTCCTGGACTCAGCCAAAGGTGACCTGCAGCTCACTGAGGCGGGTGCTGAGCTCCTCCAGCACCAATCCTGTGCTATGGAGCTGAGTCGTGGAATCCGGGTACCCAGAAAGGGCCCAAACACCCATCCAGTGCCACCCCCTGCCATGGGTAGGGACATCTGCCACTATCCCAGGTTGCTCCAAGCCCCATCCAACCTGGCCTTGGACCCTACCAGGGACCCAGGAGCAGCCACAGCTTCTCTGGGCACCCTGTGCCAGGGCCTCTCCACCCTCACAGGGAACAATCCTTTCTAATAGCTTATCTATACATATTTATTGTTTGAAGATAATGCCCCCATCTTTCATTAATAAGTAGTTCCTCATCACTATTAATATCCTCTTCTTCATTCATGTCAGAGTTGTGGTGTTTACTAATTCAATAACAGTAAATTACTAATATTCATGAATAAAATGAAAAAATACTAATCAATAAAAGTTATTTTTATTGCAAGAAATATGAACAGTGTTAGATAGCTTGGGAATGGGTGACTGAAACACTTTGTGTCTGTAAATACTGAAATTTTAGGTACAAAACACAAGTTTTGAGGTGATTATCCCCTCTTTTTCACGTCTTTTGCTTAAACTAAAGAACTTTGTTCTATGTCTCAGTGACCCATTTGAAAAACTGTTGTCACACAACGACATTAATTATGTTTTTAACTCTCTATTACAGATTCTTCACATAATACTGTTGCAGTAATGTATTTAATAACTGCCCACAAAATAATTCAAAGCTGAGAGATGTTTTCTCCAAATATAGACAGCTAAATAGTGCATTTAATTCCAGTTGTAAAACCTCTGATCAGCAATTAATGATGGTGTGTTTGGGAAGAATATGCTTAATCATGCTCTTTAAATTTGCATTTTGGGTTTGCAAATCCAGAAGACTACAGACATTTACGAATGACATTTACAGCCTAAAAGGCAGGTTTTGCATCACAACAAAATTAGCCTAAGAAAAGGGAAAATAGTATAAAAAGAATGATAAAAGAAAGCTGAAAAACACAACAGCTTTTCTTCATGATTTTTTTGGGGTAATATAAATAATTCTAAATACTGCTTTTCTAGGGATTTAATTATTACTGACAGACACCAGCAAATGAGGGTTGATTTTGAAAAGTGGTCACTGAGAATCCAGGTGGGCCTCAGGAAATAAGTGAAGCAAAGACACAAAACAGTAAATTTCTCTGAAAATTAAAATATCCCTGTGATGGTGTTGCTCACAAATTTGTACTTTATAAGGAAATTATTCTTCAGAATTCTAATTATTCCATAACAGTCCAAATTGTAGTTGTTCTTGGATCAACTGGGGTTGTAAAGCCAGATAAAAACACACAAAACCAAATAGTTATTTCCTTTTATAGTTCTTTACCTTGTGGTATATATAATAGTAGTACTGCTTCTCTCAGCATTTATCTCCTCAAAACTTCTGTTTTGACACCTAAAATTTCATTATTTGAAGGCATAAAGTGTTTCAGTCATTCATTCCCAAGCCATCTAGCCTTGTTCATATTTGTGATAATGACTTGCAATAAAAATCACTGGTATTAGTAAATTACTGTTATTGAATTAGTAAAGATCACAACCCTGACACTGAGTTAAAAAACTCCAGAGATGAGCTGTTGGAATACAATTTCATAAGTGGCTGAAGTGTTGTCGGGGGTTGGGTGTCTTTCCTTTTGTTTTGTCTCACCTATAGCTGTGGGGAAACCTGAATCCTGGTACTTCTTGGGTGCTGTGAGCAACACAGAGTTTGGCTGAGCCCAGGGGGGAAGGTGGGTAGGAAAAAGGGAGCAGCAGGAGGAGCTGGGGGCTGGTTTCTTCAACTTCAGAGTGAAACACTCACAGGGAGCTGTGGTTGCTTGGGGAGAGGAATTTGCCATTACCCAGATGGAGCTGCTTCTTCTTTCTTCTTCCTTCTCCTCCTCCTCCTCCTCCTCCTCCNCTCCTTCTCCTTCTCCTTCTCCTTCTCCTTCTCCTTCTCCTTCTCCTTCTCCTTCTCCTCCTTCTCCTTCTCCTTCTCCTTCTCATTCCTGCCATTCCAGCTGGCTATTGCTATCTCCATATCTCTGCCTGAGAGCCCTTTCATTTCAAAATCATAGTAATTCAGAGGGAGAGGCTCTACATTTTCATTCCAAGGGAGGCTCCTGCCCTCCCTAGCAGACAAGTTTTCACACAGTTCTAATTTAAACTGGGAAATTGCAAGAAGAATGGTGAGTTCTCCAGTTTATAAAGGGTAGGTTTAGATGGGCAATTGGGAGGAAATAGTTTCCTGGGAGGGTGGGTAGGCCCTGGCATAGGATGCCCAGAGGAGCTGTGGCTGCCCCTGGATCCCTGGAAGTGTCCAAGGCCAGGCTGGATGGGGCTTGGAGCAACCTGGGCTAGTGGAAGGTGTCCCTGTCCATGGCAGGGTGTGGCACTGGATGGGCTTTAAGGTCCTTTCCTACACAAACCACTCTGGGACTCTGTAATTGTATGATGGCACCAGAAAGAAAAAAAGTATTAAGGATTCTTGGGGATGTTATTGCTATTTTTATCCTGTCCTATAGACAGGATTTTCACTGTTCATAAAGTCTTTACAGTATTTATTATGCACATCTATTGTCAGCAGATGAATTTTAGAGTTTGTAATCCCATCTGTTACTCACTTCCCTTGCTGCTAGGATTATTTCCCAGGAATAAGGAGTCTTAGATTAAATATCTGTCTTCAGAGTTTCAATATCTGCTGACTTTAGACAGCATTTTTTATCTCTGTCACTTTTCCTTTAGAGAGAATCTAAAGAAATTGGCATTTGCAGAGGTTAAAAGAGGCCCAGGCACCGAAATTTAGTTCAGGCATCATGCAGAAGGGAGACACAGGTCAGGCTGTCCTACCAAGAAAGGAGTTCACTACAAGAGCCTTCAGCAGAACAGCTCTTGGGCAGTGAACTCATGTGCCCTTTTACATTCTTTTAAGATTTAGCCTATTTTTCCTACTGAGGAATCTCCAAAGGAGATTTTCTCCAGCTCTGAGTTAGCTTGCACTCGATGTTCACAAGATATGAAATCAAATGTTAGTGCAGACGTAATGACTGAGAAATTGCATGTTTGCACTAGTGGATTGCTGTTCATTAGCACACTCCAAGCACAAATCCTCACCAATCACTGCATATTCACCACGGCTGCTCTGCTGAGTCCCAAATGGATTGCTTACCAGAGGAAAACATTATCCTTTATTCCATGGTCATGTTTCTGTGTTCAAAGGCTGATCAGGAGGTTTCCTGTCAGACCAGAGGACTGGTCTGAGAGGGAGAGGGTTTTGTTTTTTTAATTTGTGTTTCTGACAAATTGCTTGCAAGTTTGAAACCGATATGAAAGTTTTGTCTTCATCTTGATAAAGTCTTCCGATTTCAACACTAATACAAGCTGCTGGTTTTTTACAACTGTTTATTCTAAAACCAAGCATTCTGATTCACCATCCTAAGAGAGAAATTTAAACCAAAAAAATAAGTATTTTTAAAAATTATTTTAAAATATTTATTTATATTTTTTCATGATTTATTTCTGCACTGCTACCATCTTCCTTTTCCAAGGGCCAGATGGCTGCTGAATTCCACCCCAACATGGATGCAACTGTGTTTCAAATATCAAGTTCATTGCTGACTCAGTGTGGACAGATGAAATTACCAAATCCTGAATGTGGGCAACAGTCTGATAGCTGGGGAGGGGCAAAGAACCTTGTTGTGTTGTAGGCAGATGGGTCAGGAAGGCTGAAGTCCTGTTTGAACAGGGTTCCATGGGTTACAGTTTTAGCAAGATACCAAACAGGCAATTAAAGACATTTGTGAATATTCTATTTAATAGATATATATGCCAAAAATAATCTGTTACATTGTGAAAAATGACCCTATTTCCTGCGAATTTACCATTCCTGTGTGTATTTCTTTGTGTGTTACACACGGACACATCTTTCATTTTCAGTATTATAACTCCCACAATGGGTTTTTTTTCACTGCTATTTAAGAAGCCAAGTAAAGTGTATTTCTCAAACTCCCAGTGTTCTTGTTGCTGTGCATACCTGAGTTTACAGCCTCTGATGAAGCCAGAGCTTGCAACCTATTTTGATATTCACGTAAGGCAAGCTATCTTGCTAACAACACAATGTTTCTTTTTGGTTTGAACCCACAAATCCATACATTTCTGATTTGATTCACCTAATTTCTGAAGCTGCTTATGCCAACATGACATATCTTTTATTTATTTAAACTAGTTATTAGTTACACAGTAATAACTTTGGGTTGTTTATATGTGTTTGCAACATGTTTTTTTTACTTTGCAGCACTTTTTATGTGGGTGTCATTAAAAGACCTGCTCAGAGGAAGATGCCATAGGGAGTTCTGAAGCAATGTGTCCATGAGAACAGGACAAACAAAGGAATGGGAAAAGTATAAAAACCATCAGTGATTTTTTTTGTTGCTGATTTTCGGTTTTTATATTTTGTAGGATTTGTTTTGGGGGTTTTGGATTTGGTTTTGGTTTGTTTTGGATTTTTTTTTTCCTCTTTTTTTCCTGTCTTTTAATATTAAGCTAGAATTGGGCAAAATGAAGAATTTTCACTTACTAGTTATTGAACTCTTTGACAGGAGATGCAATCTGGTGTTTGAGTTATATTTAGCCTGTGTCAGTACTGATGGTCTGCATCATCAGAGCATGTGATTCCATGCAAAAGCAGCTCACTCAGAGGACAGGAGGCAGAAGGTGGAGAGTGTTTGCAGAACAAGGATCTCTGCATTCCTTATGCCAACTTTGCTCTTTCTTCAAAAAACAAATAATCTTCAAAAAGCAAATAACATGACTGCAGACAGCAAAATAAGTGAGTGAAGAGAGAAGGAGACAGATGGTAAAGCATTTTTAGTACTAATGATGGGAGCTTCTAGAAATGCCACTTGCAGTGTGAATCACCACCTTCCTACATATATTTGATTTATTTTAAGGGAAAATAATACAGTTTAAATAATTATAAATAAATAATACAGTTTAAATAATTGTTATGTGGAGATTAATTCATGAGTGCAGTAGACCCTTTTTTACAGTCCCATGTGTTTGAAATAGCTGGAAGTTTTGTGGACATTAGGTACATAATCACCTTTGAAGGTGTGGACTTCAGGACCCCACATTGTACAAACACAGTTATCAATGCAAATAATTGTTCATGCAAGTATTGCATAGATTTTCTAAGATGTGTGATATGCAGGAATGAAGAAAACATTACTCAGGCAGTCTGAAATAGGCTTATATCTCATGAATTAATAACCTAGTGGGAAAAAAGACACTTTTAAACCTCTTTCAACCTAAGGTACATTAGAAATGCTGGTACTGTTTTTTACAGGGGAGACAGGTGTTTATTTCCTACATTTTAGTTGTATGCCTTTTAAAACTTCACATTTTACTTAACACATTTTCTCCCAGACGAGAGCACAGAAGGTTTTCCTTAACTGCCAAAATCACAAAGAAAACATGTTCTGTCTATTTTTATTATATATAAAATATATAGATATTTATATAGACCATAATTCTTTCTCTGGCATGCATTTGTTTCCATGGAATTTTATATATTTTGCATATCCATATCTAGCTCTGGGCCTGTAGTGACAAGTCTGGGTAACACTTTTGACCCAAAAGAAGGTAAATTTGGATTTGTGTAGAGACCATGTTGTTTATTATGACAATGGGGAGACTACTCAAAGATAGCCACAGGGGTGCTCCTGTGTCTTCCTGGAAGTGTCCAAGGCCAGGCTGGATGGAGCTTGGAGCAGCCAGGGATAATGGAAGGTGTCCCTGCCCATGGGCAGCTCTTGGTTTTGGAATGAGATTATCTTGAAAGGTCCTTTCCAACCCAAAGCACTCTTGGGTGCGATGACTTCTACATATATTCTGTGGATGTATGTACTTATATAAATTCATCTTCTGAATGTGTGACCAAATATTTACATTAAATTTCAATTTAGTTTAATTTAAATATTTTAATTTAGCTTTTCAATAAAAACTGAATCTAGGTTTCATTAGGTATTTCTGTTGCTCCTTAGAACAGAATCATGTTGTTACTGTCTGCTCAGAGTAGGTAGGGAATCTGATTTTAGTAAATTGAATGTGGGCATACTTTCAAGTAATATAGTTATTAATATCAATATTTATTTTCTCCATACATTCAGATAGGGGAAAAAAAAATCTGAATTCTTAAAGACAACACAAAGTATAGGAAATACAGAGAAAAAAAATCTATCTGGAAACCTGACAGAATGTCTCCAACACATTTTCATAAAAAAGATTTGTTAAGTCTAATTTATTAAACTGTCTGTTTAGATATTCTCAGAGCACCTGAAAAGCTGGGGCTGTTTTGTGAAGATTAAAAGACTCCATTTAATTCTAAACCATTTTTTTCCTCTACTGTGATGCAATCCTTTGAGGAGTGTGGTATTTCCATTTGACGGCTGCATCAACTGCAGCATCCCAATCGCATCATTGATTGATTTTACTTGTTTTTGTACAAGGAGAATCAACTTCTGAACTAATCACTATGAGCTTGCTAAATGGGCAGCTGGAATTTGCAGTGCACGTGTAAGACAGACACTGACATGTTTCTCGTGGTTTTTAAAGAGAAAACAGGAGTTTGCTTGATTCTCTGCACTTTCTGAACATCAAGTTTCACCTGAAGATAGAGAGAATATCCAGGATCAAGGTACTTGGTGTTAAAGGCAGTCTCAAGCTTTTGGACATTGACTCTACACTGGCACATGGAGATCCTGGAATTAGCCCGTAGCAGTCTGGCTTATGGGCAGTAGGCTGATGGGCATAGTTTTATGGAAGTTAATTCACTGTGGATTCCTGAATATTGGATAGTTTTAGTAGTTCTGAGTAGTGGCCTTTTATTGCTATTTTATTTTCTCAGAGAGTTTTGATCATTGCTAAGCCTGGACTGAAACACGAGCTTAGCTCCACACACAATGAGCAAACTTCTTGTCATTCATAATGAAAAGTAGTCTTTTTTCCATGAAAAAAATATGAGGATAAAATTAGAGTTGAAGATAGAAACCAAACTTCTTGGTAGCAGTGAGGGCAGGATTTTATTCACTGTATTGATTCTTCTCCATAATGGATCAGCTTGTTCTTAGACCTGTTACCAAATGTTCACAGATGTCTGGTGGTCTGACAGTATTTGGAATCATATAAACACTTCTTCAAATCCAGAACTAAAAGCATCTTCTACTAAATCTCAGTAACATGGTGTTGGGAGTTGGGTTTCTTTCTTCTGTACTTAAGGAATTTTTTTACATAAGTTGCTAGGAAACCAAGTATTGGGTACTTATGAAAGTGGCTGAACTCATGGGGATAGGGGAGGGGACACCTGGAGATTTGGTCAGGCAAAAAGGCAGGGGCTGGTGAGCTGCTAGGGTTCTCACTCTGGGTTCTGGAAGAGGACAGACAAGTTGTTGCTTACTGTGAGGAGAATTCATTGTCACTGCCCAGTCTTGGACTGCCTCGTCCTTCCTGTGGGTGAGCCTTTGCTCATAAGAGCAGCCATTGGGACCTTATTAACACCCTGCCTTACTAAAAGAGGCACTTTATCCCTGTCTGCTCAGGTGCCCGGGATCTTGGGACTGTCCCTCTCTGCCGTGCTGGGAGCCGGGCTGCTGCTGTCCTGCCTCTGTTGCTTCATTGGCACAGCCCTGAGCTTTTGCTGCACTGTAGCCCCGCACGCCCTGCCTGCTGAGATGTGCTGTCGCTCCAGCTTGCTGTTTCTGTAAGTCCTGCTGCGGCACCCAGATCAGCTGCTCCAGGGGTTTGTGAAGCAAAGCCTTTGTCCCATCCCTTCCCGTCCGGGCCGAGCCGCCATTACCGCGTGCTCCCCGAGCCCGCGCCACAGCGCCCCCTGCAGCCGCGGGGGAATCATCGCCCCCGCCCCGCCCGCCGGGAGCAGCAGCGCCCCTGCCGGCCGTTCCCGGAACTGCACCCAGGGGAAAGTGCCTGCGGCCGAGAAGGGTCACTGGGTTCCTGCTCTGTTTGGTGGTAATGACGGAGTTGTTTGCTTTATTGTACATACCTGTAAAGAACTGCTATTCCTACCCCCATATCTTTGTCTGAGAGCCCCTTAATTTCAAAATTATAATAATTCAGAGAGAGGGGATTTACATTTTCCACTCTAATGGAGGCTCTTGCAGACACCTGTCTTTCGAACCAAGACACATGGTAGTAGTAGGAAGTGATGCTCTGCATAGATAGGATCCTCTTAGGCAAAAGGAGCTTTTAGAAAGTTAACGATACCCATCTTTGTAGGTAGTCCTTCCTTTTCTGGAGAAATATTGGAAAGGGAAAAATTTTCCAGGAAGGCAAAAAAGATCCAACAAGCCAGCTTCCCAGAAATTCTCCACATAAATCCCTCCTTAATAAGTTCAAAAGCAACATTCCTCCCTTTGGTGAAGCATTAAAATGTCCTCTGACTTGTTCCCATATTCCCTGCATAGTCAGTGCTCCAATGTTCAGAGCTGTGGCAAACAATGACAACAAAAAAGCAGCAGCAAGCCTTTATAGATGGATTTTTGACATGAAGCAAATGCAATTCAATGCTGACAAATGCATGGTGTAGGAGCTTGGTTGCCAATAGAATAACAAATAGAAAAAGAATTAAGTGTACCAGCCTGAGAGGGCTGAAAATCATCTTAGCATGTACAGACATGCAAAGGCTTCACAACCCCTTTGCCCTCTTCTTGCTGTGTCTAGTGTCAATCTTTTTATTATTATTTGGCTTTGTCCTCTTAAAAAAGCCTTTGACTTTTATTTGTTTGTTAGTTTCTGAGTTCCCTGTGCCCTTTCCCTTTCAGGACTGGGTGAGCATAGGTAACCCACATCCTCCCCTGTGAGGCACTTTTGCTTTGCAATCTTATTATCCATCAGTCAACATAAAACTAACAAAGAATCAGGTTTATAAAATGCTTAAACATAATTCTAGTAATAAATAATTTTCAATTTTTTAAAATGGTGAGTCACTGAAAAAAGGAACTAGAAATTGAAAAAGAAGCACACCTGTCTAGGCTATAGTTTAGTGAACTCTGAGACATGTAAAACTGTGTGGCAACTAATATTATCCTGATAGGAAATATTTGTTTTATTAAAGATAATCCAACTAAATAAATCTTGCTATTAGGATATCCAAGTCTTCACAGCAAATCTGAATCATGGGAATGTTTTGGCTGATACACATTTTTAAGAGGCAAGTCTTGCCTTTTTTGTCTGCATTTAATTTGCATGCTGCAAATGCCAAGAGAAGGCAAATAATAATTCCTTAATAAACCTGCTAATAATCCTTCTTTAATTAAAATTATTTGTTGAAATCTATTTCTCAATAGATGCAAACTAGCATCTTGTATAGTTCTTCTTAATATTCTCTTTCTTGCTTAATGTGTTTTCTTTTCTCCTGGTGTGGTAGTTTGGCATTTAGGAAAAAAAAGTGGAAAACATCCACAGAAGTGATATCTCTGAGAGAGGCTGCTGGGAGTCTCTTCTCTGCTCCAGATCAGGCCAATAGCTAGCCAGTTCTGAGACTGACAGCATTTTGCACCACTGAAAATATGTTTACCTTTGCAAATACCACCTTTTAAACCTGAGCTTGGGAACTTCTTGTCTCTTAGTTTCCAGCCTTGAAAGGTATCAGAGCTCTGCTGCAGTACATACATAGGCAAAGGGATATTTAAATTCAGGGAGCCAGTACATTTATCTACAGTGACTCTACACTTAATTTCTACAAACACATTTTTATTTCTATGAAAATTATGGAAAATTTGAATTTTATACAATAAGAATTTCCATCCAAAATTCCTATAAATACTCAGAATATTTAATATATTAACATAACTTACTTCATTAATAATTAAATAATATTTAAGCACATAGACAAAATAATATTAAGCACATAGACTAAAGCAAAAATGTTATTTCTGATATCCAGAAATGGCTATAAAACAGCTGAAAATCTGCATTGTGAAAGCATCACATATATCTGTGAAAAAATAGCTGTTTTGAAAGTTTGGTTTTATAAAAGAGAAAAGGAACTCAGCCATTTCATTAATGCAAAAGAAAGTGTACTATTTAAATTGATAGAGTTGTTTTAATTGTTGTAGGGTTTTCACCTATAAGTAAAAATATAATTTTGATTGCTCAATAAATTAAGAGTGTCTAAGCTCTTGTACTGATGTTTTTTTCCTTGATAGTGGATGAGGATCACATCTGTACCTGACATTTCCCATGGAAATGGTATTTCACATTTTGTTGAGCTTTTAACATTATAGTCATCAAATTTAATGTCATTTGTGACACTTACTCAAGAGTGGGACTAAGTAAAGCCTGCAGAAAATGTACTTTATTAAGGAAAGTGGTTTGTTAGCCTGGAGAGATAGAAAACTTTCACTTCCATGGGTTGGTTCTGTATTTCTGTCATGTAGTAGTTAATCCTTGGCAGACACTTGACAGAGCTTGTTTCAATATTCCTCCAATGATTTTTTTCTATCATTTTCTTCTAAATTTTAAATAATCTGAAGTTCAGAAATGCTGGACTCCAATTTTATGGTTCATATTTATAGAACATGAAGTAGTCTGTTGGATTAGGGGAAATTTGTGAGCAAACTTCCAAAGGGGTCCCCCTAGAAAGTAGATTTGAGGGGCACCTCCCCCTACTGGCTAAGGATCAGATTTCCTTGGAGAAAAGTGGAAAACAACTGTTTATCTAACAAATTATTCACTAGCATAAAAAAATTAATAACATTAAACAATAAAACCTGTTGCTGTTCGAGGAGATGGCAAATCTAGAAAAGTCCTTGTCATGGGGTGTAGCTGGGCTCGCTCAGTCTCATATCAGTCCCTCCGGTGCTGGAAAGTGCCGAGGCCCAGGCCCCGGTGGGCCACAGGCGTGAGCTCCCGGGGTTTGTCTGGGGTTTCAGTCCACAGCAGGTTTGAACAGATCCAAGAAAAAGGATAAAAACAGTCCAGGGAACTTCTCTGCCTCAGCTAGCTAAAAACTAACAAAAAGCAAAGTAGAGCTCTGTCCCACTGTCTGTCTGTGCTGCAGACAGCACAGTCCAGAGCAGCATGTGGGGCAGTGAGTGCAGTTTCTGAAAACAAACTGCACGCTGCTTCTTCCCCACTTGGCTCTTGGAACCAGTCTTAAGGGTGCAGAGCTTAATATCCAGCATAAACAGAACACACAATTTTCCACAAGCATCATAAACTCAACCTAGGACATCCCTATGTAGCCTCCTGTAAACTAAATTACAAAGCTTTGTTTTCTGAACAATTTTCTGAACAACTATGGCCCAATCTTCAGGAATTCTGCACTGAGGAGCTGGAGCATATCCAGGGAACAGAGCTGGAGAAGGGTCTGGAGCCCCAGGAGTAGCTGAGGGAGCTGGGAAAGGGGCTCAGCCTGGAGAAAAGGAGGCTCAGGGGGGGCCTTCTGGCTCTGCACAACTCCCTGACAGGAGGGGACAGCCAGGGGGGGTCAGGCTCTGCTCCCGGGGAACAGGGACAGGAGGAGAGGGAACGGCCTCAGGCTGTGCCAGTGGCAGATCAGGTTGGATATTGGGAGGAATTTCTTCCTGGAAAGGGTGGGAAGGGGCTGCCCAGGGCAGTGCTGGAGTCCCCATCCCTGGAGTTGTCCAGAACACTTGCAGACATGGCACTTGGTGTTTTGGTTTAGTGGGCATGGCTGGATGTGGTCAGATGTTGGACTTAATGATCTGGAAGGCTTTTTCCAATGTTAATGATTCCATGATTTTGTGATATGTGATCCCATGGTTCAGAGCTCTGGTTTTCTCCCCTCATGTGGCAATTTCTACAGTTACTTTACAGCTTTGAGCTCAGCCCTTGAACTTCCCAAACAACTTCCTGATGAGTTGTGTGTCCATCCACTCCCTGAAGTTTCTGCTTCTGATCCAGGTGATCTTAGATGAAGTGCCAGCAGGAAGGAGTCCCACTCTCTCCACCCTAAGGACAACCCCAGCAACACCTTCAACAGGTTTTGAGCTGTACCTCCTAACTTTATACATTCTTGTGGGCAGCAGGACAATTTTGATATTTAATTAAATTAAACAAGCCAATTTACAATCTAAAGCATAAAGCTGAGGTGTACTCACACTAACACACCTTAAGTATGATTATGTGTTACTCTGGGTAAGAGCTGCGTTACACAAAACCACAAGATTGACATTCATGAAGAAACTACTCATTATTTTTTTTTTATACAGTGCATTCATTTTTTTTATTAATTTTTATTATTTTTTATACATACAATCCATTATTTCATTCCTTTTTCCTGTAACTGGCATCGAAGTAACTGATTTAAGATTGACAGATAGATTGTTTCTCTCCCACCCTTTTGCAAAAGTGTGACATTTGCTTTCGAATTCCACTAAGGCATCATAGTAATATATGTGACTGATAGAAATTTCCCCTTGGCTGAGCTTTTAATAAAAGCAGGATCTTGACACATTTACAATATTAAGGACCAGCATTTACTTTTCCTTTTTCTTTTCCTTTGCTTTTTCTTTTTCTTTTCATTTTACTTTTCTTTATTTAATAAAGTACTAATATTCTATTTTTTTTTTCAGCTTTCTTATTTTATATATACATGCATATATATATATACACACAAATAGCATTGCAGCAAATCTTTAGAGCTGAAGAGCCTTCAGCTTTCTGCAAGTTAATCAATAACTATGCCACAGAGAAATCTTAGAAATCTGGTCTACTTCTACTATTATATCAACAAGCATATGCTGTTTACTAAGTCTAACTGCAAGCTGATTTTAAAAGACATGGTAAAAGCCACCCAACACAGCATCTGTTTATCAGTAGATTCATCATTTTCCCATTTGTCTCCTATGTATTTTCCACCTAATTTGTATATGTCTGAATCCAGAAAGGCAAATCTGAAGATTCTGTTGCATGCAAATTGCAGAGCAATATACAGTGAGATAAGTTCTCCTTAGGAGGCGTCACAAAGCCACTCGTCATTCCCCTGGTTCCAACACAAAAAAGTCCAGATCTCCATTCCAAACTCACGTTCACCTTTCCTTAGCCACTATTTCCCTAGAACGGAACAGATGCATGAAGTGCACTGGTAAAGTCTGGTCTAAAAATTTAAGAAAATACAGAGAAAACTCATTTTTGTGTCTTTCTGAGGTAGACATACAATGAATAATCCTAGGTATTCACCTTGTGAACCAAAAGATAAACAGAAAACAGGTGGAAAGAGGAAAAATTACAAATCCAAGGAGAATGGGAAAAAGTTATCAGGTCTAATATTACTCAAATAATAGAAGCTTGGAACTCAACCAATGAGTACATGCCATTTCCTGTTATATTGCACTGGTCTAAAGGGAACCAATCTTTGTCATTTTGAAGATGATCTGAAATCATCGTCATCATCATCATCATCATCATCATTTCCCAGATGTGTTGGAAACCAATTCCAGCTTACACATCACATTTGAGGAATAGAACTTGTAGTGCCAGTTCAAGCTCTGAATTGGCTATTACGTTGCCGACCTGTGAACTTGAGGAAAATGTGTACAAAATCTTTAGTTTGCTCCCAAGCTCTTGCATTGTGAAGCCATAAAAAGAAAATAAAAAGAATAACACTGTTAAATGCCATTAAAGCACTCAGGGTTATGGATTATTGGGCTATTTGGGATGAATATATGAATCTTTTGCATTTTTAATGATTATCCATCATAGCAAATGTAAGTCTTCTGTTGAATTCAAATAACTCTGGTATCCTGCCAAAATCTATGTGAAATTGCAATTAAAGACTTGAGGTAAGAGAGTATCCATCTTGAATAATTTTAATACATATATGTATAAAAGTCTTTCATTGAGTCTTTCATTAGTAAATTTGCAGATGACACTAAGCTGGGAGCGTGTGTCCATCTGTTGGAAGGGAGGAGGGCTCTGCAAAGAGACCTGGAACAACAGGATGGATGGGCAGAGTCCAATGGGATGAAATTTAATAAGTCCAAGTGCCGAGTCCTGCATTTTGGTTACAATAACTCCCTGCAATGCTACAGGCTGGGGATGGTGTGGCTGGACAGTGCCCAGGAGGAAAGGGACCTGGGAGCACTGGTCAACAGCAGCTGAACATGAGCCAGCAGTGTGCCCTGGTGGCCAAGAAGGCCAACGGCATCCTGGCCTGGATCAGGAATAGTGTGGCCAGCAGGAACAGGGAGGTCATTCTCCCCCTGTACTCAGCACTGGTGAGGGCACACCTGGAGTTCTCTGTCCAGTTCTGGCCCCTCAGTTTAGGAAGGATGTTGAGATGCTTGAGAGCCTCCAGAGGAGGCAACGAGGCTGGTGAGGGGCTTGGAACACAAACCCTGTGAGGAACGACTGAGGGAGCTGGGGTTGTTTGGCCTGGAGCAAAGGAGACTCAGAGGTGACCTTATCACTCTCTACAACTTCCTGAAGGGTGGTTGTAGGCAGGTGGGATTGGTCTCTTTCTCCAGGCAAGACCTGACAGAACGAGAGGACACAGTCTCAATTTGCGCCAAGGGAAATTTAGGTTGGATGTTAGGAAAAAGTTCTTCACAGAAAGAGTGATAAAATACTGGAATGGTATTTTATCTGGTATTTTTATCTGGTATTTTTACTGGAACTGGAACCTGAGGAGGTGGTGGAGTCCCCATCCCTGGATGTGTTTTAAAAAAGCCTGGATGTGGCACTTGAAGCCATGGTTTAGTTGAGGTGTTAGGGCCGGGTTGAACGAATGATCTTGGAGGTCTTTTCTGACCTAGTCATTCTGTTGTTCTGTGTGATTCTGTGAAAAGTATAACATATATATATCTCATCTGCCATGGAACAACGCTTAATTTTAGTCACTCTTGACATAGCAAAAACTTGAAGTGCTGTTATAGTTCTTGTAAATATTTCCTAATGCAAATCAATGTGACACAGCGATCCATGACAATAAAATGTTTTTAAGTTCAACAGGATGAGTTCAATCAGAGACCTCTGAAAGGTTTGGTTATATTAGGAGATGGAAGTTAAATGACAATGCAGGAAGTAAAACACTGGTTGTGAAGAAGAATAAATCATGGGCTCCCTGAAAGTACAGATTAGCCTTAACTCTGAAAGAATCAGAGACTCAAAAAATCAGGGAGTGGTTTGGCTTGGAGGAGACCTTAAGTATCAGCTTGTTCCACCCCCTGCCATGGGCTGGGAAATTTACATGAGGACATATAACTCTGGAAAATTACACTACAGCTTGGTGCAGTCGTTATGATTCCCTATATTTAAATTAAAGCCCCATGACATTTGGTAGCTGCCAAATTGAAATACTAACTCCAAAAGTACTTTTTAGGGGTGTAAGTTGTGGTGGGGAGTTGCATTAATTGGGTTGGCTTTATATCAGAAGGGAACAGCATAAAGGACTTCCTAGCAAAGTGCACGCTTAAAGAATCTTGGAACCTTTGGTTTGCTTGTTTGGGGTTTATTTTAATATCTTAGCAAACTTTCATACATTTCATAAGCTGTTTTATGAAGAAAATTTCATAGGCATTTTGAAGTCTTTTAAACTGTGAGTTTACTTAATGCTGAAAACATCATCTATGTTCCAGGACCTTGGAAGACCTGAGTTTGAAAGAACCTTTGGAGACCATCTGGACCAACGTCCCACTGATTCCACAACCTTTCTGGATAACCTGTTTCCATATTCAAACACTCTCACAAAGTAAAAGAGAAAAACAACCCAACCCCAAATTTTCCTTATGATTAAATGGCATTTTCAGCATGTGCTGATTTGCCTCTTGTCGTGGCACTAGGAACCACTGTGAAGAAAGAGTCTGGCTACTTCTATGCCACTGCCCTCTCTACTTGGAAAGTACACGAGTATTTTCTAGTAAAAACAATAATGAGAACAAATGCAAGGAAACAGTGTGTGAAATAGCTTCTGGTATTTCATCATTCAAACGCATAAACTGAAATGATAAGGCTCCAAACAGGAGGGAGAGTTGAATACTGAAGGAGGCAGGGAGAAGAGTTGTAGGAATGAGCAATAACTGTAGTTGTAGATTTTTTGGTTTTATTTTTTCAGTACAGAAGCTGCAGTTAGATTTTCCCTGCTTGAAGAGAACATGTATTACAGTACCATGACAGACATTAATCTGAATTTGGGAATAGGTGGTAGCTGTGGACACAGAAAACTGTCTTAAATGTATTGAGAAAACATCTGAATTTGAATAAAATTTGGCCCTAGTGTTTGAAAATAGAGGAAAGCTTTAAAGCTTGAAGGTTATTAATTGCTATACAGACAAATTCAGTGAGATTATGACCTTTCCTACAGAGGTGCTGATAATGAGCACCTCCCTCTGAGGGAAATGGGAAAGCAAAGTTGTTTTCTCTCCCTACAATCAAAAGAATTATTCATATGATAGCCCTCAAATACTATTTTTTTTGCTACAAGATAATAAAACATAGACTATTCTCCCGTTAATTATTTTACCTGTAACATTTCATGGACAAAAGTACTTTCTAGAAACAATTGTTAACTTGAAGAGATTTTTCTTTTTGTTTAACATTGCTACTGTTAATTGGTGTGACCATTTTGTCACCCAGCTCTTCTCTGACATATAATTTTATTTGTACTTCTGACTAAGCAAGGTGCTCAAAATACTCAAAAAGAAAGAAGGGGGAAAGTATCTTTCTATCTAGTGGTAAATAAAAAACTGCATAGAGTTTGTACTTAGTCATCAAAGGGGGAAGTTGTCAAATCTTTCAGAATTAAAGTGAAAGAATAATCAGAAAGCTATCACTGAGTCAAAAGAAAAAATTGGTAACAAAATCCTAGAGATTATCTGCGATCAACTCCGTCTTTTATTGCTTTATTCAGTCCAGATCTGTGCCAGAAACCTTGTTAAAAGTATTAGAGCCATTTCAAATGTATTCTGAAGAATAGAAAATAAGCTCATAATTTTTATGCTGGAAAATGACCAAATCAGAGTTTTTTTTCCTGTTTCTTTTCTTAAATATATTGCCAAAAAAAGGCAGTAGAAATTACTTACCATTATATCAAGCAGTTTATTTTTAAAGATAAAGATTTTGTCATTAATAACCTTACAGTTAATTGTGAAACACTGAGAAAAGCATTTTCTCAAATATATCCAATTTTCCTGTTTCCACTGTGTGTATTATTTTTATTCTAGGCATTTAGATGCCTGTCCTAAAAGCTACAAACAACAAAACCAGGCATCCACGTTGTGTTAAAAAATGAAATTATTGAGATAATCAGATAAAATCTACAGAAAGTACTTTTGTGATGTTGCACTTAGTTTAAATGAGTAAAATTAAAAAACAATAAACAATAAATAAGTTACTTAAAAGTTGTTTAATAATATAAATGCTATGCAATCAGTACTGATGGCTATAGTGTAAGTCATTCATCATTCTATAATCATAGCAATTGTTTCCTAAAATGTCCAGTGATGGAATTATCATTTTACTAGACAAATGTACATTTGTAGAAGACTACCAATTTTAGCAAGCCATAATATGGACTGACAGAACACAAAATTCATCACTATATTCCCATGATTGTCTGATAAAATTTGTATTATACACTGTTATAAATATCCATAATTGCATTCTCATTTCCATTGAGGCAAATAAAAGACTTTTACCATCAAGGAAAGGTATTGTGAACTGATAATGGAAACAATCTGATGTTTATTGAGAGATGGCAATCAGGAGGTGTGCAAAAACAAACCCCTTTTTGAATATGCATGAATGTGGCTCGAGTATCAGAAATTATCACTTCTACTGTAAAAGTTTAATTACCAGAACAGTCATTCTGTCAACCACAGACACACTGGGATGGTAAAAAATTCTATGAGAGTTGATTTTTTAGTGAGACAATTTGTTTTGCTTTGTCCAAGCTCACAAAAAATGGGGAAGTAGAAGACATCCCCAAAGCCCCCTCTGTCTACGTAAAGTCCTTGTGGGAAGGTGTGGATCTGGAGTTTTACCCACCTGCTTTAAGTGCAGTTCTTCCAATAACCAAAATCAGTGAAAATTCCACTCACTAATCCAGTGGCTTCAATCATTCCCGAGTGAAAAAACTTCAGAAAGACAACCTAATTAAGTTTAATTAAGGAAGAAGAAGCCTCGGGCTTATCTGGTTCTTGGTAAATGTTGTCTTGAGACCTGATGTGTCAATGCCATGTGTTGATGCTGGTTTCTGATAGGATTTTATTGTATCTCCAACTGCTTTGAGATAACTCACTAACATCAAAGTCTCTTCTCCTTTGGGGGAAGCAATCTTTATAATTGGAAGCACTTTCAGAGTAATCATCCCAATACAACATCTCCAGAGTATCCAAAGGCTATGTTCTTCCACTTGACTGCATGACCCACTTTGCAAACTCGGGAATCTGTTGGAGGCCTTTCCACATGTGGTATCAACAATGTAACAGGAGACAGCATCCTTAAATGAGTAAGAGCACATTGGAGTCACAGGTTGGGGCAGTTTACCAGTCTGGAAATCATCCCAAACAGCAATAACATCTATAGGTCAATAGGGTTAATTTTTTAAAGCTGCTTTGGGTAGGGAAATTCAGACTAAGAGATTTTTATATATACATACACACAAACCTATTTCCTTATATATCTATATTTATGTATATACCAGAAACACTTGTCTTGGGACCACAATGTCTACAGGGTAGAAAGGACTGTCCTCAGGAAAGCTTTTTTTTTCCTATGGAAAACTGATTGAGGCAACCTGGGACACTCCAGGAAAGGAAAGGACAACTGGAAAGGAAAGAGCTAAAGAAGGCATTGATAAACCCACGTGGAGCAAGCACTAAATCTGACAGACCTGAGCCAAAAAGGCTGTGCTTTGAGAGAGGCACACGGCACTGAGAAAGGCAACAGAGTACAGAGCATTTCCAAAACAGCATTAAAGAAACTTTAAAATGGTTATGTGTGGTGTTGGTCTCATACTGAGCACCTACTTGTATTTAATTACACTGTTAACTGAAGTAACACTGACTTTTTGCCTCCTAAAGTTTGCCTGTTGGTACACATAACACCACATAATTTTATCTCCATTGTCATGATGGGATCAGTAAAGACACTGAGAACCACCATCCATCTTCATCTCTCCTGAACTGCAAGGCCAAATATCAGCTGCTCATTCTTCAACAGCATTGCTTATTTCCTAAAATCATGGGAGCTCACAGAACTAAAGGAGGCTCAGGTCAAATACTGAGATCAAATCAGATAAAATAAATGCTTTTCCATGTAATACAAGTGGTTTAGCAGTTCCTGTCAGCACAAGTGAAAGACCTTGGAAGGAATTAAATAACCTGCTTAGCAGCTCTTCAAACTAAGTAAAATCGTATTCTAGAAAAGAATAGAGAGTTCTGGAGAATTCACAGAGAAAATGGGAAATTTATACAAATTCATTTACCAGAAAAATTATCCAAGGATCTATAAAGAATCTGCTTTAGATATTTAGATGTCATCAACTCCCTTTGTTTTCTAAACCAGCTGATTTCTGAGTGGAAGCATTCCTGAACATGGACCAACACTTCGGAACCCTTTTGACAGCCAGCCACGTACTCGTCAGATATTCTCCTGTAGATGGTTTCTAGCAAGTGCTGGTGGTGCTGGATGCTGTACAGCTCAAGTGTGTACAATGAGCAGCTCAGGAAAACCTGCAAACAATGAATTATGGCATTCCAACCTTGCTGTGTTGGGCCATAAATCAAGAGCCGTGGATCCTGCTGAACCAGCAATGTCCTTAACCTTGCTAAATTCCTGATGTGTAAATATGAAGACTTAACAATGTGGCCTCAGAACAAATTTCAGGGTCAAATATAACACCAAAATTATTCAGCAAGGAGGCAATTTTCTGTTTCCAACCGGTGGTACCATAAATGAGGTGCTGCTATTTAGCAGGCAGCGGGCCAAATAAAATCAATTCTGGCTTAAGCACCAAATGTTAGCAGACACTCCACACTTAACGTCTCGTAAGTATCTTTCCAGAGTAGAGACAGATTTATCTAAGTCATCAGGAGCTGTTTGATACACCTATTATATTTGGATGTCATCAGCATAAAGACAGTAATTAAGATCGTGCTTACAGAACCAACGACCCTGCCGGGAGCACAAGCCGTGCATGTTAAACAGGACAGTCCTGCCTGGGAAAGCCTGGACTGGGATTTCCAGACTTTGTCACCACCCTAACAATTGTAACCCAGAATTTTAAAAAATAAAGAAAAAAATAACTGAAAAAAATTAGCCATAAATTAATTTTCTTGTATCCTATAAAAATACAAAATGTAGAACAGACGATTATTATTCAACCCTATCGTGGGTCAATGAAAACCTGTGGTTTATGATGTCAGGTGTTCAATTTTTTGGTAATTTTTTTTTTTTTTACATTTATTTTACTGTCTGCTAAATAGTGCACAAGAAATCCTGCTCTCTATTCACGTTGAATTAATCAAAACTCCTAATAACTGCATGGAGTGAGGGAAAATTTAGAAAAGGAGCACAGAGTATTAGGATTTATAAATGGCTTGTTTTGCAGCTCTACTTAATTATTACCATCTAATTAGCTATCCACTGTATAAAAGGGGAGATTAAAGGGATATTTCTCCTCTCAGGAGTAAAAAAATCTGTTTAGAATTTTGAATTTAGCTGTTGAAATGAATGACCTGTTGAAATTTGTTTCAGGCTTTCCTACAAACGATTGCTTTATATGTCACAGGTATGAGCTATTCAGCACTTTTCCACATGTTCCCAACCTTCAAAATGTGAAGAAAAAAGGTTTAAAAGAAATTTGGAGGAATAGATTAATTTATTCTACTCCCTTTTTAGTTTACTGGTGGGTTTTTGGTTTGCTGGAATTTGCATTCTTTTAATTAATTGCACTGGGAGCTGTGCAGAGGAGAGGGAATTTGGGGAAAAGCTCATAAACAAGCAAGTAAAGCAAAAGACTCAACTTGAAATACAGAATTAAACTTCTGAGTTCTGTTTCCTTCTCTGTGAGCAATATAATGTGTATTTAATGTATTCATCACTCACTTTAACCTTTATATATTCACATGAATAAAAATGTATTTAGTCTGACAGCTTTTTCAGTTTTATATAAATAAAAAAATGTATTTTTAAATTTTCTCTGCAGCTGAGCAGAAAGGCTCTTCCTGAATACTCTTTCCTTCTTAGTGGTGTCTAGATATGAATCTGATGAAAATCAGGATAAAATAGGAGCTTGTTTTGCACAGAATACAAAATTCATCAGATTTTTCACAGGTTTTTTATTATTTTTCACTGCTGCTGTGCCTGTTTATTTGAGAAACCTGGCAGTTCTTTCAAGTTGTGTTATATATACACCACAAGATACCTCAGGAGGAAAGAAAAAAAAACCAAAAAAGAGGAAGAAAAACAAATGGTGTTGGGTCAAAATTTTTAAAAAAATGAGATGGAAAGAGGATGGCACCTTCAACTGCCCTAAAACCATGGGAATACCATTATTTAATGTTGTGGAGCCTCTTCTTTTTTCCTAGATAATAGTAAGGGAAATCCTCCCTTTCCCTTTCCCTTTCCCTTTCCCTTTCCCTTTCCCTTTCCCTTTCCCTTTCCCTTTCCCTTTCCCTTTCGTTTCTTTGGATATTTTTTCCCTTGAGCCTATTGCAATTTGAGAGCCCAGAACCAGAATCACTGTCTTGGTATCTGAGAAGGAAAATTTGAGCAATTTAAAGCCTCTGATATGACACAGCAAGGGATCCAGTCCTTTCTTTGGTTTTCTGAACTCACAGCCCCCAAACAGAATTGCTAAAAGATTTTACTATTTCTATATTTATTTAATTATTTAATTAATTGGTTTGGTTTAGGTTTTGTTTTTTGTTTTTTTTAATGTCCCAAAAAATAATCCTGGTGACAATCTGAGTTTTTATTTCATGGAGAATGTTAACTAAGGTTATTAATCTTCGTTTATTGAATTATTGTAGTTCTCAATCTTTAAGAACAGAAGGCTGAGAATGGAGTTTCTGTTCCATTTATACAGGGAAATAAAAGTAAAAATGAATATGTCAACAGTACCCATAACTGCTAAGAAAGTCCAGTTTGTGCAGCACTTTTTATACAAACTGACTTTACTAAATACTTCCTTCAGAAGAGAACACAATCTCTGTTTAGAGAAAAAACATCCCCTACATCCAATAAAATAAGCAGATTGTTGTTAAAGTGTTACCAAATTTCTAATAATTATGAAGTATTTTCATGTTAAGTTTGAGAAACAGCAACATAAACTTTCCATGCCTGGAATAAATTTAGTTAAATTCAATGTAATGTGAATATCAGAGAATTATTCATAACCCTTACAGAAAACTGTCTCAACGCTCCGAGGACAAAGTACATTTTCACTTCATCTTTATTCTCCTACAGTACACAAGGGCAAATGAGGATTTATGAGAGAAATACATGAGGAAATAGCTTAAGTGAGCCTGACTCAACAAATATTTATATAAATACATACAAGGTTACTAACATTGGGCTTGATAGTGAAGATTAATTTCTAGAAAACAGCAAGAAATATGTTTTCTCAGGCTTCAACACTGGCAGGAGTTGCTATATTTTTTAAATTAAATCCAGCCAAGTACCTGTTTTTTAGAGAAAGGACTGTGAAGATCTGAATCATGACTTTGTAATTCTGTGAAAAATCTGACAAATATTTGGTGTAAACACCTTCCAACACCTTGTCTGTGAGTGAAAAAGTTTGAACCATTGGTTCTACACTGCGCTACATCTAAGAGAAGGACAAGGACTATGAGAGGCTTGGCAAGTCGATTATATGAGATCCTTTAGAAAATCAGAAGGAAAAAGTATGGGTTGGTAGGGGTGGAAATAATTCCAGGTGGATTATTCCCTCATTCTGATGCTATAGTTATATTCCCCAGCTCTGGAAGGACCTATAACCTGTTGACCTACTTGTGTTTCAGGGTAACTGTGTGCAGTGTTAATAAGATTATTATTATTGTTGTTGTTATGTTCTGGAGGTAGAACAGCCTGCTGGATTAAAGTGTGAAGTCAGAATCCCTTCTTTTCAAATACGTTTAAAGTTAATTCAACAGAATGCACCTTTAGACATAGCACACAAATCCAACAGGCTTCCAAAATGACCATGCAGAATATTGAATTTATATGTGAATTGTACAGTTCTGTTATAACTATGTTAAATATGTTACACAATGTTAAGAAATCCAGGTCTTTAGATACCCCTACAATTTTATTTTCCTCTCTCTCTCTCTCTGTCTCTCTTTTTCCTTCTCTGCTCTCTTTTCTATCCCCCTTAGGTAGGAACACTTATCTTTCTTTATCAATAAACAGTTTTCAGATATAATATTTGCCAATTTCACACTTTATTTTTGCCTGAGAAATCTATCAAAAAGAATTCTCTCCAAGTCCCCCTTTTACAGCGGGATGGGACAGCTACTGACAGTGTTCTACCTCCCATACCACTGAGGAATTCTCTATTCCAAACCAAAACTCCAGAGATATTCCAGACAGTGACCTCGCCTGCACGCACTGACAGGGCCATGAGTGCCACATCTAAACCGTGAGAAAACACATTTCCTGGTGCTGATCTCTCAAGGTTTCCATGAAGACCCAGAAAGAGTGTGCAGACATTGTTTGGATTTTATGGTTTTGGGGTTTTGTGAAAGTCAGGATGTTCATCTGGCATGAGAACAGAGGTCAGGCAAAGAATTAGAGATTCACGGAATAATTGATGGTGGAAAAGCCCCCTAAAGTCATCAAGTCCAAACATCAATCCAGTGCCACTGACACGTGCACAGCTAAACCAGTTCCACAGCCACACATTTTCTGGACACTTCCAAGGACAGGTACTCTACCAATGCCCAGGGCAGTGTGTTCCAATTCCTGAACATGCTTTCTGTGAAGAAATTTTCCCCATATCCAACCTGAGCCTCCCCTGGCACAGCCTGAGGCCGGTCCCTCTCCTCCTGTCCCTGTTCCCTGGGAGCAGAGCCCGATCCTCCTGGCTGTCCCCTCCTGTCAGGGAGTTGTGCAGAGCCAGAAGGTCCCCCCTGAGCCTCCTTTTCTCCAGGCTGAGCCCCCCCAGATCCCTCAGCTGCTCCTCATCCGCCTTGTGCTCTGAAACATCACTTTAAAATAGTTTAACCCTGAGTAAATACTGCTCTGCTCCATGGTAAACAGTTAAAGGAAATTTCTCTTATTATGTTTATGTCTACCCAGACAGTGTGGACTATACAACTGTGCAGATCTTTGCAAGCAGTTCTTGCTAGGTGCACTTATTTTAGATCTGCCCTTCCCCAGATCAAGATTTCAGTTTTACACATTTAGATATCAAATCTGCAAAAACAAATTTTTCCTGGCTTGCAAGAGAAGTTTCAGAAGACTTTGGTACCAGGAGTGTTTCACCTTTCAGAATGTATAAATTAATAGCATTTTGTGTCTTTAGTTTCTGCATCTTAACCAGCAAACCCATAAAGGTATTTATAAATTTATGTCTCTGACAGAAAACTCTCTGAGTGTTCCCTGATTCTCTGGCACCGTGTCTGTCAGAGAGGTAAGACAGTCTAGCCTCCTAATGAGGATCCTTGCAGTACAAATCAAAAGTCTCTGAAAACTCTGTGAGAATCAGCTCCTGTAATGCTTTGTTCTCCTGAACTCCAAATAATGCTTTAATCTTGGATTGGCAAATTTTTGAAGCTTTTTCTTAGTTTTAAAAGCCACATATCACCGTCTTGAAGGAACATTGGCAGTCTCTGAATAAACTCATAATAACTGTCATTTGTTATGAAAACAAACAAGCATTTGTTTCTTTACAGAATCCTAAAGAAAGTGAGTTGTCAAATAAACTAATTGGGCTCATATATCTGAGTATAAAAATATCACAGAGAACACCCCATGTCTAAAACGTCATGTGAGCCATCAGACCACTGGTGAAGTCAGATATTGCTAATCCATTATGCAATATTTTCATTTTCTTGTTAGGTAGCATCACAAATATGCTAATTTTCTACACTAAATGTCACTTTCCTAATCATGCTAGTGTGATCTATATCAGTTTTTCTTAATTTCTCTGTGTTTATCTTATTTCTCATTTGTATAGGGACAAAAATCTAAATCCTGATGATCACTCTAGCAGCTGCTTCATTACACTTTCTGTGTTTGGTATCCTGATAGCATTTTACTGCAGCTGATTACTGTGTTTTAATGATGCAGTAAATTCAGGAATACTGTAGAGTACGTGCCTTTCTTAGAATAATAAGTGCCTTTCTGAAAAACAAAAAAAAAATCAAAAGTCATTCTCTATGTTCTTATTAACTCCTTCTCTTACCAATTTTAACAAATCTCATGTGTATGCAAGAAAATAAAATTTCTGTCAAATTCTTTGAAAAAAAGGCATCATCTTCTTCTTAAATTTACATTTTGTTCTAAAGAATCAAGATTTTAGTTTAAAGGGCTTGCAGCATCTTGTTTGTACTCACAGAATTATTACTACAGTGGGCTACAGAAAATAACACTGTCACATCAGCACATGGGTTTTGTCATGAACACTTGGTAAATTTAAACCCTCCAAAAATGTGAATCACTTTTGCAGTTTCTGTAGCCCTGTAGTTCTCCTTTTCTGCCCATATTTAAATCAGAAAATCCCTGGAAGTGTCCAAGGCCAGGTTGGACAGGGCTTGGAGCAGCCTGGGACAGTGGAAGGTGTCCCTGCCCATGGCAGGGCCACAATGAAATGATCTTCAAGGTCCCTTCCAACCCAAGGTGTTCTCTGGTTCTGTAGATGATTGGCACAACTCTTCCCTGTGCCCAGTTTGCAGAGGAATTTAGATCAGGGCTGACATACATGGAAACCTGAGTGTAAGCCCTCAGAGAAATCTGTGGTACAAAATACAGGCGATACTTAGGTGTGCATCATATCTCGTTGCAGTTGGAGGGGGAAGACTTGGACCTCAGTTTTAGAGACAGGTTCTGACATTCTGTCTAAGCCCATCTTAAATTTGCAGCAATTCCACCCCATGATCTGTTTCTTGCTTCTGTTTATTACTGAATATCAAATTTCAAGTTTTCATCTTGTGTGAACAACATAGTGCCCAAACTGACATGTCCAATAAAGAAGGAAGCATTACTTATGTTTGATCTTAATTACTCGAGTTTTTGCCAAGAGAATACTAAAGCAAAGTCAGCAGATAACTCTTTGGTGGATATTAAAGATGTTTATTTCAATTTATTTATCTAAACTCGTTTCTGAGGTCACCATTCGCCTTGTAGCCATGTGGAATCAGAAACTTATTTCTCGTACTTACTCACTGGGGTTTATTTGATTTCAGATTGGCTTTCACCATTTCAACAAGGGAGTGTTATTTCTGCCTGAATTTCAGAGGGCATAGTATTAAGAATTACTTAACAATTGGCATGTTCTTTATGATAAACCATTAGGGAACTCTTCCTCCTCTGAAGATACAATATGTTGGGGAAAAGTAAATCTGTTACCGCTCTCTTGCTTTGCTAGCTTCTGCAATGAGTTGAAGATTGGAGTTCTGGGGGTTGATAAGGTTGGACTTGCTGATCTTGGAAGTCTTTTCCAGTTTTAATGATTCTGTTGTTCTGTGTCATGCTGGAGGACTGGGGTTTCCTTAAATGAAGGTAACCTTGGAATACTGACCGGTTTCCATGACTATGTTCATTAAGAAATCTTTCTATTTAATATTTCCAATTGTTATTATTTTTAAAGATTCTGCAGTTGTGTAACTTGCTGAAGCTCTTACGTCACTCTGAAATAAATTGTTTTGTTGTGTGAAACATGTAACCTCTGGAACACATGATCCTTTGTAATGTAAATGTTCTGTAGAGACAGACCTGATCAACATATTCCTCTCTGTCTTAGCATAGGAAATATTCCAGGGTCAAACCCTGACCCTACCTGCACAAATCTTGCTCACAAATGCACCCCCTGGCCTAATGTTCTACAGGGACACAAAAATAGTCACCAGCTTAATTGCTGCCAGAGAACTATAATTCAATCTTCATCTTCTGGTACATTTAATGGGTTCAAAGTCTACTACTTAAAAAATAAATATTTGTCAACAAGACAAAGTGTCAGTGGCTTGACATCCATTTTTAGTAATGTGAAGGATAATAATTTTCAAACAGGTTCCTAATTATGAATTCTGCCCAAAACACATCCCATTTAATAATGTAAATGGACAACTCTCTCTCCTTGTACATGTTTTTAGAGCAGGAAGACAGAAGCTGGATAACACAATTATGAAAACAGAGAAGTTTTCAGTGCACCCTTCTGCTTTGAGTTATAAATAACATACAACTCTGCTTTTTATAGCTGCCTTCCTAGAGAAAAATCTCATCTAGGACAAGTGCAAACTCCTCAGCAGTGAACATGTTTAAGACCTCAACTGAGATAAAGCATCAGGTTAGAAGCAGGAAGATGAACTGGCTGGTTTGTACTCATGGAGGAGGAGATGGAGAAATTTAAGTAGTTTCCATATATTGATGTTATTTTTAAGGGCCATCTAAAACCCTGAACTGTCTCATACATTCTTCCAGGCATTAATCATCCTAAGAGCACCTAAAAATTCAACTTTGGCATTAAATTTCTTCAAGTAGCTTTTATTTGTGACCTGAATTAACATCTAACATTTGTTTCATTATAGAGTTTGCCATATATCAAGGCTTCTCTACAGATTGTTAAAAGTTCAGCCTGGCATCTGCTTTACCTGGCATTCCACTGATTTACATTGGAAGTTTTTCAATAACAAGAATTTCTCAGACAAGAAGCTGGTATTAAGTCTAGCAAGCCCTAGAAACTTTGTTTTGCTAATAACATTAACAATAGATGTTGCCACATTCTATATTTAACTCTTAGTAGTTGATTTGGAAAAATTACATGAGTAAGAGTATTTTGAAAGTAATTTTGAAACCATAAAATTAATAAAAAGTATAACTCAGAACCAACAACTGATATTTTACTACAGTTTTACGTGTTCTCTGAGTGAGCATAGACACCTCTCTTTTTTTTGAGCAAACTTCTCCAAATTTCCAGTGGGTTTGGAGCTGGACAGGGAAACATCCTGGTTTCCTTTTAGGTTGTCTAGTCAAGTAAATATGCTTTTAGGAAATTCATTTGCTTGTGATCTTCCTTAAAATCTATAAATAACATTTATACTGTGGATATTAATTAAAGGAAGTAATAGAAGTGTCAGGGCAGGTCCAGAGGAGCTCCACACAGAGGTCAGAGGACAAGAACACCTTTTTCATTTTTAGGAAGTCTGAAGGAATTGAGGTTCCATAGCTTAGAGAACAAAAGGCTCCAGAGGGATTCGTTTGCAGCCTTTCCATGTGGAAAAGGACTTTAAGAAATATGGTGAAAGACTTTTTACCAGAGCCTGGGGTGCCAGGACAAGGGACAATGGTTTTAAACCAAAAGACAAGGGATAGATTTGCACTGGATTCAAGACAGAATTTTTTTATGATGAGGACACAAACAAATGTAGAGGTTTCCCAGAGAAGCTGTGGCTGTGGCACTTCTCTGGGAGTGGCCAAGGCCAGGTTGGACAGTGCTTGGAGCAGCCTGGGTCAGTGGAAGGTGTCCCTGCCATGGTAGGAGGGGAGGATTAGATGATCTTTAAAGTCCTTTCCAACCTAAGCCATTCTGTGAATTCAGTTTTCCATGGTAACATCCACTGAGTCTACCTTGGAATGTGATTGTCACAGATAAAGGGTGTCCAAAGTTGCTTACAGCCTAGTCAAAAATCAAAATAAATAATACTAAAAAGGAAGGTTTCTACTTTTATATTTTACAGATAAGACAAACAGGAATCTTCCAAGAATCCCTCTTCTCTTGAGGTCTGACTTTGAATTCTCATGGAGCAGAATATTGCTGGTTACAATTCCAGTGCACAAAGTCCCTGAACTCCGTTTCTCTTATGTAATTCAGGCAGTAAATGTGTCATTTGAGTATTGCTGTCTATGAATTACACCTGTGTCATTCACAGACTTAAATGGTCATAGTCAATAGAGGTGGATTAATAACTGATATGCAGTAACAGCAACCTAGACTACAGAAGTTAATATCTGGAGAAATACACTTCAAATAATGTAGCATGAATCAGTTGGTAATGTCATGTCTTATTTTTCCTGTTGTGCATGTTTTGCTAAAATAAAAATTAAAAAAATTACACTCCTCTCTGTACTCTTTAGAGATCTTGCAATATTTTTTCAATATAAATATGGCTTTGAAGTCTAAGTATCTGCTAATCTGTAATTGGAAAGCTCCAAGTTGTGACCAGAGACGCATTAATTGTTAGTTATCCTACTCTTGGTGTAACAAGAATCACTAAGAAATGTGGGGGAGGGAGATGATTAAGGTTATTTCCCCCATTTTTCACCCAAATAAGCACATCAAGACTAACTCACATATTGCCTTGATTTTCTGGGGATATCATCATCTTTCAGTTTCTCTAGCGTTCTGGATGCTGAAGAAGTGCAAGGCCTAAACACAAAAAAATGCAACTACATGTTTTCCTCATAGCTTCTACCTAAGTTGTATTACCTCCTATGAATAGCACAGGGCCTTATAGAGGAATTAAATGTTATCCCAATTTACCAGGCAATGGAAAGTAAGACAAAGAAAGCAATTATTCCACATTTTGTAAGCCACTAAAAGAGACAGAAATGAAAACTTTAGACTTCTGCTCCTTTTCCTGCACAGTTGTACCTGATGGGTATCTCCTTCTCACTAAGGATAAAATATGTACAATTTATGTATGATCTGTGTATAAACATGTAAATGTAAACATTAATCTTTATACAATTAAATCAGCATAATATATTTATATTAAAATGACTGAAAAATAATTAATCAAAGTGCAAATTTTACAGTATCACAGAATGGATTGGGTTGGAAGGGACCTTAAAGCCCATCCAGTGCCACTCCCTGCCATGGGCAGGGACACCTTTCGGTTGCTCCAAACCCCATCCAACCTGGCCTTGGACACTTCCAGGGATCCAGGGGCTTGGATCAGCTGGACACTTCCAGCTTCTCTGGGCACCCTGTGCCAGGGCCTCCCCACCCTGCCAGGGAACAATTCCTTCCCAATATCCCATCTAATCCTGCCCTCTGGCAGTGGGAAGCCATTCCCTGTGTCCTGTCCCTCCATCCCTTGTCCCAAGTCCCTCTCCAGTTTCTGGAGCTCCTTTAGGCACTGCAAGGGGCTCTAAGATGTCCCTTGAGCCTTCTCTTCTCCATGTGAACACCCCCAGCTCTCCCAGCCTGGCTCCAGAGCAGAGGGGCTCCAGCCCTGGGAGCAGCTCTGGGGCCTCCTCTGGACTCTCTCCAGCAGCTCCATTTTCTTCCTGCGCTTCTGCCCCCAGGGCTGGGGCAGCTCTGCAGGTGGGGTCTCACCTGAGGAGAAGGGCAGAGGGACAGAATCCCCCCTTCCTGCTGCCCAAGCTGGGGGCTCAGCCCACAGCACAAGGGGTTCTGGGATGGGGCAGGTCTAGATCTCACCCACAGCACCTCCAAATCCTTCTCCCAGGGCTGCTCTAATCCATTCTCTACCCAGACTGGATTTGTGCCTGGGATTGCCCCACCCAGGTGTAGCACCAGCACTTGGCCTTGCTGAATTTCATTTGACCACTCAAAAGCAAAGTCAGAAAACATGAACAGGCTTAGGCTGTTAACACCTGCCTACAATGAAAAGGAACATGAAAAACTGGAGAAAGACTTTGTAAACTCCCTTTACTTGTCTTTCCTCCCTGGTATCGAAAAGAAACATTCTTAGACTGAGATCTATACACAGAGAGATTTACGTCTGGATTTTCAAAGATTTTTAAGGAATCTTTGTTTGGAGTTTTACTTCTTAAGTAGCTATGGAAAGGCAAGCTAGAGCACTGTGGTTTTGATGCTGAGCAGCTCCTCTAATCCCAACCTGGAAATGCCAGAGCACATAGCAAGTCCTGGGAAAACTTCTGTGCTGGATGTTTCTGAGCAGGAGAGATGGAACTCTGTCTGAGCAGGGCCCTTACAGTGCAACACCTCAGAGCACTGAGCAAACAAGAGGTGAGTACAAGCAGCTCTTGTCACTGATTTCCTTAATCAGAGCAGATGGCCACTGCCATTACCTCATTACTGCTAATTAAGGGATGGAGGAGAGCTTGTCTTGCCACAAATTGAAAGTAATGAGCATGAGTAAGATGGTGGATATTTATCATGTAATGATTCATATAGTGATATTGAATGCAGTCAAAATATGTGGAATATATTAAAGAAACCCTGAAGCTTTTTAATTTAAGAATTTTGTTTTCTTATGCAAGCAGGGGGAAAAAAGAAGGGTTAGCCAAATTGTGTTAGAGTTCCTTTATTTGTTTTCAGACCTAAGGGACCTAACCCACATCTCTCATGCCTTTGGGTTCTATATACCCTCTTCCTTGTGTATAAAAAAAAAAATTGCCTGTGCTTTGCTTCCCTGTTCTTATTGATGTTTAATGATAATGTAGTACATCATTGAGCTTTCCTAATGTTTTTTTCTATACATTCTACTTGTTCAGCCAATTGATTCTTTAGCAGCTTTTATCTTCTCAATCCCAAATGCTAGCTGATCTATAAAAGCCAAGAATTGGAAAGTGGTTGGGTTTTCATGACTGCAATAAATTAGCTGTGAGCAACTAATTTAGTTCAGAAAATGTAAATGCATCAGCAACACTCTGAGCTGCTGAAGCGTTGTCCACTGAAACCAGGGGAAAGTTGATTATTGACTGGGACAGGCTTTGGAGCAGACCTTTAGCAGAGAAAAAAAAAGGGCAGGACTTAACTAGAGAAGAAAAAGTAACCAGCTAACAGATTTACTTATAATTCCCTTTCTCTGCTAGCCTAAGCAGAGTTCAACCCCTCTATTTCTGTTCATATTTTTAGGTTATGTGATAATTCCTACAAAAGGCCCAAGGAGGATTGTGTGTATCTGAATCTTAGAAGATGACTGAAAAATGTATTGCAGACACTACAAAAAACATTCAAAAGTACTATAGCTTGTAAAAAAAAAAACCCCAAACTAACCACCCTTCTCAGCTGTACTTGATACTTGCTGCAAACTATTTGAAATCTTTGTCAGAGAAAATTTAATTTGCCAATGGATTTTTTTCCCCTAAAAAGTGGAGCTGTGCAGCTCAGCTCCAGGCATTTCTCAATAAATACACAGGAAAAAAAGCTCAGGTGATTATTTGAGTGAGAAACATTTTCAAACTATCTGAAGAATTTCAGTATAGGGAAGAAAGAGTAAAAATCCTGAGGAAAAAAAATCAGTTTGGTTTTCTGGTTAAAATGTTTTCTGAGTAGACAGCTCAAAAGGAGTCAGGGGGGAAAAATAGTTGTTTTACTGATAAACATATTCTAGAACTGTAGATTTCTCTCCCAGTCTATATTTTTATTGTTTACCAAAGGGATAATGTGTTTTTCTCTTTCTTTGTATTTATCAACAATTAAATTTAATCATAAGAGGACAGTTTTATGCTTACTGACTACCAAAGCTAACTTTTATTTTTAAAAACTGTCCTCTTCAAGAGTGACAAAAGGTGAGTTTATTTTTCCAAGTACATGCCACATATGCATGAGAAGTTAACTGTCAAAACCTTCCTAGGGATTCTTTCAAATTATCTATTTTATGCTAAAAAGTTCAAAGAGGCTTTACAGAAGGAATCTCGAGGGATGGGATTTTAGAACCCTTGGGTAAAAACATTAATGAAGTACCAGAGGTTTCATACCCAAAACCATTTGAGAAGTTAGCTTGTTGTTATTCTCTCATTGCAGCTCAAAGCCTATGTTTTGTAAGACCAGGATCTGAGGGTTTAACAGAACAGGTGGAAAATATATTTGATTTTTAAATTGCACTGAACTGCCATATTTAGGGATTGATGCAGAGAAACCACCAAAAAGCCTCGCTAGAACCCAACCAAACAGTTCTAATAAATTGTTGATCTTTTTGTATCATGATTTTGCCAGGTTTTCTTCCTTGGTAAATCCAGCCTACAAAGTATGTCCTTGTCCAACAAAATCATGGTACTGAAAACTGGGTGGAGGCATGCTTCATCTTAAAGAAAGCACATTTTTTTAACTTTATCCACTGCCTAAGAAATAATGCAATTAGTGAAACAGTTCTAATCTTTTCAGGAGGGAATCATGGCACTAGATAAGATTATTTTCACATCTCTTAACTAAAAATTCTTTACTCATCCAGGCTGGCATTAACCATTTTACAAAAGACACTTTAACCTTATTTTTGTCCAAGTTTAAAGCTGTGTGTTTCTAAACACTGACAGCACATAAATATTCACCTTTGTAAAATTGCAATCTCTTTTACAACAAGCATTCTATGTCACTTTGCCTGGCAAACTTTGACTTTCTGTCCAAATGATCACATTAATCACTTAATAGTCTTGTGATTACCATTGTAAAAGGATCTGAGAGTCATTTCAAAGACTCCCTTCATAAAACTGAGTGCAGTGGAAGTTGTAAACTGGCCTGGCACATGTGCCTGATTACTTTTGTAATGTTCAGCTCTTCCGTGGCAGGGCAGGACATCCAGCAGGGCTACAGCACCAGGAACTGGTTTAATACAGGAAAATTTCCATGGCAGTCTCTTGGACCTGTGGCAATCCTTGATGAGGCAGGAATTGTAGGGATTTGGAGAGTGTGGTTTGAGGAGTGGACAGGAAGTCAGCTTTCTGAGGCTTTTTTTACACTTCTATGGGTGCTCTTTAGGCTGAGCCAAAATCTGGCTTCACAGTTTCAAGAAGGAACTTCTGAGTGCCAGTGGGACAGTTTGATGTTGAACCAGGGGCCAGCAGATCCCTGCTACTGCCAGTGCTCAGTTACTGCTGCTTTTCATTTCCTGGCAAAGATGGAACAGCACATTAGGGCTGGACACACATCCTGCTGGAAACAGCACAAATGTCTTGGTCCTGTTCTTCACCTGTAACTCATCAGCACCGGGGGGCACTTGTAGGAGGAATGTGAATGATGTAGCAGGATGCTCTGCCAAGGTGGGGGCAACACAGCTTGGATAATTCCCTGTTTGCCAAGTGATCAGAATAGAGATGGGGATCACTTTTGGGGTTGAAGGAGGCTGAGACCAGCCTGACTCATCTATCCTGAAGTTAAACACCAGGGAAGAACAATGTTTCCCGAGTTCCTGATGGAGGAACCAACAAATAATAGTGCTGACAGCTGATCTAAAGCTGCTGAGCTGGCACAGCCTGGGGGCATCTGACTGGCAGTGCTGTGCTTTATACTATACAAACCCAGTCCCAGTTTTTACAGGAGGGATCTTCAGCTCTTTCTTGCAATGTGTGTGGAGATTCTTCTCTGGAGTGGGAACACCCCTCAAGGTCACTCCTCAAGGCTGAACTGAAGAGATTTGCCCACAGTCATTGGGATGGGTGTGACATCAATCTCTACTGAGAAATGATTCTGCCAGATTTAATATCATTGCTTCAACAAATAGTGCACTGTAGAAGTAGTCAGAGCCGCCTATACTGTGCAGTAAATAATTCTGATTAAGATCTGTAGTCTAATCATTATAATTAACATCATCAATCTAAATAAACCATTTATTTTATTTATATAAACATATCTGATTTGCTCTCCTTAATCATATAAAGGGGACAGTCATATAAAGGCTCAATTACACCTGTACAACCACTGCCCAAGCCTGGGACTGGTATTGGATCCAGGCACAGCCAGATTCCCCTCTGAGAAGGATGTCCCCCCTATATTGAACCCCTTTGTGTCTGCTGCACATCCTGGTAGTTTCTTTGCCTGGCTCATCCTGGTGTGTTTTCCAGCAGTGCCAAGAGCAGTCCCTGTCCTCAGGTAGCCCCTGAGAAGTGGAGAAAATAAGTTATCTATTTGCACTGATTACATTTTAGGGTTCCCCTGCCTGCCATTGCACTTCTGATTCTTCCTGGATTTATGTTCATGGTGATTAGCCTTCAGTCTCAAGCCCTAACAATTACATTTTGTTTCCAAAACATGCAGCCTTCCCATTTTTACATTCAGTCTTTCACTGAAAGTCTTGTGGAACGTCACTAATGGAATATTGTGTCATATAAATTAAATGGTGGAACAACACAGTGACAGTAGAACACAAAGAATGACCCAGGATTAGAATTAAGCAGATGGCTTTCATTAGAACTACAACTTTTTAAAGGTTATTTTGAAAAATCACAGAACTAAAAATGAAATTGCTTATTTGTTCCTTTCTTTCTTGCCGATTTTAACAGGTAGATATAGATGAATATGAGAAACATTTGTTATGTTAACTGCTCGGTAAATTGTGAAAAAATTCTCAGTGTTGCTGAGAATTCCTGGGAGGGAGAGGTGAAAAATGAAGTCTTTTTTTCACCCCTCCCAACCACAGATGCAATGTGAAAGATGGTGTGAATAAAAAAAAAAAAAAAAAAAAAAGAAAAGATTTTCTTATTTTAAATAGCATTTATAGAAATAATTTCCCTCGTGTAGGAAACCTGAGGTTATGAATCAGTGATGCCCTGTTGTAACATCAGGCTTTTAAAAGCAGAGAGTCACATAAGACTTATGTAAAGCTTTTGTGCATCTCTCCTTCCTTCTGGTGACCTGCTGTCGTGGCAGGAGAATTCCTTAGGTCAGAAACATCATTGTGGCACTCTGGGAGCGAGGTGGGGCTACCTCTGCCCTGCCAGATCAGCCCTTGTGGCACTGGGGTACAGTTTTGTGTTTCAGCAATTCCACCTTTCTGATATTGTGTTAATCCAAACCCCTTCCATGAGTTTGGCATCCCTGGCTTGCTGGAATGATGTCAGGGGATATCTCTCTCATTATCAACACCTTTGCAGCTCCAGATCGTTGAAATGTGCCAAAGCAGATGTTCTTAAGACATCGATGGCTTGGGAAGAAAAATGATGGAGGAAAGCTAGTAGTGGCAAAATCCCAAGTAAGTATATTTGTCAGCTCTGAAGGAAGATGAAATCATGGAATAACAATATCTGCAGGTGCCCAGATCAAGAGACATTGGTCCCAAGTTAAAAAACCTTTTCTATCCCTGTGAAGAAAACTTTGAGCTGGTTTACAAATAATAGTGGGGCCATTTGGCACAGATAGCTGAAAAAACTGCATTTGAGGAGGGAGGGAAGAATATAGTCAGTAAACTACTTTTTGTCAAAATTCTGTGAATTTTTTTGTCAAAATTCACGGGATCATTGAATGGCTTGGGTTGGAAGGTATCTTAAAGATCACCCAGTTCCAATCTCCTGCCATGAGCAGGGACACTTTCCACTAGAGCAGGCTGTATTGTGTTACAGCAAACACATCCTTTCATGTTCAAACCTTGTGATCACAAGAGCAAATCCCAGGGCTGCTCGTGGATCATGGCCAGCACCTGTGGATTTCAGTCAGTTTGTAGAATTCATTCATTTTCTGGAGAGGTCCTAAGTATTCAGCAGGCTGCAAACAGCAACTCTCCCTTATGACTTCAGCATATTGATTTTTATATTTATGCCATAGATCCTGCTCCGTTCAAAGAGAATTTTCCCCCATTATACTGTAAATAATTGATATGTCCATTGATTTTGTTTAATGTTTTTTTTTCTGGATTTGTTTTCTTTATCATTAACTTAATGTAACAGTGGGAACAACATATTGTGACTGTCATAAAAAGTTACTCAGGGGAAAATACAATTCTTCCAAGTCTTTTCAGAAGTCTCATTACAAGTGTGCTTTTCTCTGTTGCAGAAGTTGGATGGGAACATAAGCACATATTTTATTCTTTAAGTGTTAAAAAAACAAAACCAAAACAAACAAATGAAAAGACAAACAAACAAAATAAAACAAAAAACCAGCCAACCAGCCAACAACAATAACAAAAGCACACAAAAAAAACCCACATCAAAAAACCCAAACAAACAAACAAAAATCCAAACACCAAACCAAAACAAAGAAAGAAAAAGCTGCTGCTCTGCATGGTAATCTTATCCAAACAGAATCCACATGATCCTCTTTGACTTCAGAATGCTTAAAAACACCCCAACAAAAAAGCAAACAAACAAGCACCTGCTGTGCTTTAATTGCATTTTAAACTACTCATTTCTTCATTTTCAACTCACCTGTAGCAGCAACAAGTCGAATTCTGAATCAACAAAAGACAGGGTGGTTCATGTAGTGCGCTCAGAAATACTCTTCTCCAATCTGAATGTTCCAGGAAAAAGGGCCAATGACACAGGGTCAGATTCATGATCCAGAGAGATCCAGGTTCTCTCACCTTTTCTGTTTTTCCTTTTACTCCAAGACCAGTGAGCTCTTGCTGTGGACTGAGTAGTCTTCATTCAATGGGCACATTTGTCATACCAGCCTAAACAATAACAAATTCCATGTGTGAGCCCAGAGCATTGTTATCCAGCAGCATTGGCTGGACACTGAACAACTGCATGACACTGGATGTATCCCAACATTTTCCTGTGATCAGATTCATCCTGTTTGCAATTCTTTGCCATTTTTACACAACCTCCCTGCATTGGAGTCCACATCAGGAAACTCAGGTTTTGTCAGCTGCTGCTAAAATTAGGAGTTAGGACTGGTGGAGGTTCCTTCTCCCTTTGTATTTTAGAACAGGTTTGTGCATAGATGAGACGATGATGGATTGTGCAGATATTTTGAACGAGTTGCTGTTAGCAGGCTTGTAAGTCAGGCTAACAAAGGAAAAGCAGCAATGAAGGAACAAAAATCCATGATACAATTTTGGCTTCCTTCTCCAAAGAATCCAAGAGCCAAACAACTCAGAGGCCTTGAAACAGTGACCTCAAAACACTTAAGATGAAAATCTTGGCAGTATTAAAAATGTAGGTTTATTTTACAATATATTCCTGAAAAAAAGTACAGAACTTTGAAGAGATGATTTTAAAATAATCTCTATAAGGATCAGATACATTTCATTTTCATATTTGCTATGTTTTCTGCCTTTTTTTTTTCATGTTTGAGACTGAAGCAAAGGCATACTTTCTATCTATTTTGTTTTGAGCTTTCTTTTCCTTTTCATATTGGCCTGACATGGTGCTTTGTTGAAGAGTGACTTTTCTTGTGCATTCACTGTTCTTCTCAAACTCTTGTCTTGGTTACAAATGTAAGGATATAAGCCTGAAAACTCCTGCTGCTCTGTATTGGGTCATGATTTTGCTCCAAGTCTCACAGGTAACCCACAGTTCTTGGATTTGGCAGCATGGAAGTGCAGATATTCCAGCTATTGATTAGCTTCTCAGAAAGTAGCTGTGGAAGAAAAGAGGTGGAAAAAAGGAAAATGGAAGTGATTACAGGCAGAAATATGCCTTTTTTAACAAGGAAATATGGTGAGGCAAGTGCTAGTTTAATTTTTAAAAAAATAGTAGAGACAAAGGTTTAAAAATAGGAATCAATAAGGCAAAGTTATAGAATATAACTTCATAGGTGTTTCTTGGGATTAAAAAAAGGTCACCTTGTTATATAGATTTAGTATCAGTTTATATAACTGCACAGGGAATTATGCACTAGAAAAATAGTCCTGGGCAAATGAGTTTATATTTATAGAAAAGAGGAATAAACATGTTTACAGTCAAGCCTACTTTTTTACTTGAAAAAAAAATCCATTCTAGGTCTACATTCTAAGAAAAATATGTTTCTAGCTCTCTAATTCCTCTTACAGTTTTGCAGTTTATTTCTACAGCCCAAATAAAACAGACATCTAAGTGACTCTTGATATTTTTCAGAACATGGTCACAGTGAGAACTGGTTTACAGCCAAGGAAGAGGAAAGTGGAGAATCATTTTAAACACAATTCAGAATCACTACCCTGATTGCAGGACAGGGAAAAAAAAATACCCTCTTTGGGTTGTGTCAGCATCAATTTAAATTGACACTGCAAAGCTAAGGAGCCATCTGGAAGATGGAAAAATGAGTTTCAGCAGTCCTTTTTGACTGGACAGGAGCAGGAAGTGCCTGGAGAGGAATGGCTGATCATGACACACCCATTGCCAGCCCATTTTGGGAAAGGATGAAAAATCCGACTTTTATGATTAACTTCTTGATATCTCCCCCGAGTGGAGGGACAGTTACTCAATTATATCCTTGTGATAAGATGGGAAAGCGAAGTAAAAATGTGTTTCCCCTGGCAACAGGCAGAGCTGGCCACGGCTGATTTATACAGAAAACATTAAATGAGAACAGCCCCCACCACGAGCACATTTTGCTGTATGTATGGTGGCTGTACAAACAAGCTCTATTTATAATCAGCAGGTCACTGATGAATAGAGGTACTTGGTTTTGCTTACAACTTATAATTAACATTTTATCATTTCCTATCAGCTTCTTATGCTCAAAGGTGCTATCATGGGCATTTAAATGATGAAGGTAGTTTGCCATAGTCCCTGCAGCCATGAACCATTTTAATTGTTGATGCATGTGGAGAGATGATTGATGTGAAAAGGAATTTAGAGCAGTAAACTATTGCACCTCAAACATCTCCATCCCGTATATCACTCTACACACAAAAGCTCACCAGATTAGCCTTGTTTAAATATTATTTGCATTTAAATTGCAGGATAGGTTATAGACTGTGTATTTTATGAAGGAGCATAAATGCTAAAGCCAGCAGTTACATATTCCTCTAAACACTGAGATCCACGGGTGCACTTTGAAGGCTGAGTTCTAAGAAGACTGCAGATTCAAGGACATGAGAGGAAAATCTCATTTGATTTCTGTAAAGTTAGGGGCTGGGAGATGGGGCAGGCATGCACTGACTCTGTGTTCTGAACTGTGAACAAAGGGAAATATTCCTTGTTCTGAGGAGTGCCTTTGTAAACACATCTTCATTCAAGTGTTGTACAGCCTTAATAGAATTTTTTTATGCACTGAATTGTTCTGTTCTTTTGCAGTTAACTTATAAATGCTGTGTAGAAGGGGACTATGCTGATAGGCTGCTAGCAAGTCACTTCTATCCAGAGCTTCAGTAATGAAGCCTCTAACTGTATATTGATGCTAAATACCATTGTTAGGAAGCCCAATTATATTTTTTTTTCCATGCTAACTGGGAAGAAGTGCAGTAGGTCACTCATTCTGAATAACAAATCAGCTTCATAGCCTTCTCCAGAAATAATTCATTATTCAAAAAAAATCCAATTTTTATTTTCATTTTGTCTGAAGGTTGTTGTAAGTTTTATAAAAGCATGCTTTTCTTTTTCAGGGCCTTTCAAATTCAATGCCAAGTGCCTAAACTGTGCATAACCCTTGTAAAAGAAAATAATTTCCATGTTAAAGGCTGTAAAATGAAAAATAGAACTTAAATTTCTCTTTGTAGGTTAAAATCTGTAGGGTTTCACTCTGTTGTGCCAACAAAGGACAATGTATCATAAAATGACTCTTAAAATTTGTTAGGGAAGGGTATGGGAATGCTCTTGGAAGAATGATAGTATCAAATACCTCCTTTGGAATCATGTCTGCTAATTCAGAGTTTTATTGATGATATCCTGGAAAACCCTGGCTGACAAAGAATCTGGTCCTAATCCAGAAAATAATGAGAGAATGGAGTATCTGTAGGGGGGAAAAAAGTGCCTACTGGCAAAGGTTATTATTGAAAGACTTCATCAAAAGAATGAAGCTGTGTCACTGGCATGCTGGCTCAGACTTGCAGGGCATCAGGAACAGAGCTTGGGAAATCGTTCATGATGAAGGAAGAGCTCATTTAAGAAAGATGAGATCTTTTTTCCATGAAGTTAGAGAATCACTTATTGGAAATGTTCAGCAACAAAATTGTAATAACTCACAAGCAGCTCACGGGAAGTTCTGCCCCATCAGACACTAAAGGTTTGTGATGTGTAGAGCAGAGGGTTTGTGATGTGTTTGCTCAGGCCATCGGGGTTCTGCATCTGCCCACAGCCTCCAAGACAAATAAAACAAAGAAACAAAGAACAAGAATCAATGACACCTCTCTATGCAACATTCACAGTAGCTCCATGATTAATAGGGAAATGTTGCCATGGTCTCATATTTTCCCCTTGTCATTCCTCTGTGTGCTACCTTCCAATTTATTTAAGGTCTGAGCCTCTCATTCTTCCCACACCTGATGTTGGTGAGTTTGTTGTCACTGCTGGAATGAATTCTAACCATTCTGAGCACTTTGAGGATGTGAGGTAGAGCCCAGAGCTGGACTGAAGACACGCTGAGAGACTGAGGGAATCAGGATTCCTACATCTGGGGTTGTTCTCCCCAGCTTCTTCCTGCAGTATCTCCCTTTCCCTCCATGCCCATCCCAGTCCCTTTGGCAGCTCAGAATCCCAGGCAGAGTATTTGGAACAGGCTCTGCTGCCCCAAGCACACACCAGAGTTGGTATAACCCAGCAGATATGATTTGTGATTTCATGTCTGTGTTTACAGAAGGTGGGGGGAATACTTTGAGCAATACATGTGAAATGTTTGTGTAACTGTTGAGACTCAGTAAATGATTATTAATCCTGGTAGGGGTTCCAAAAAAGTGTCTGTTTATTTGTATCTCAGAGCTGCTTCCCAAAATAATAGGCAGCACATAAAGTCAAGGGCACTGGGTTCACTGATGCACCAGCTGCTCTCCCAAGTGGAATTCTTTACAAACAGCCAATGATCTGCTCTGCTCTAAGAAGTTTAAAGCATTTTTTTATTAAAGTAGGAGTGCTAGAATTGTGTATATCTCCTGGTATTTCATTAAGGTTACTGGCCTTGTGTCCAGCGGGATAATAAGATGCCAGAAGGCTGCAGGAAATGCAAATAAAAATGATACGTAGTCCTGGGACTGTTATTTGCAATACTGCAGTATTTTAATTCTCCAGCACTAGCCTTGCCTTGAGAATAGTAGGCTAAAGCTGAGAGTTACTGATACATATCCTCAAACACAGGGACAAGATTCTTTTGTATGCACTTTAAACCATTTATCTAGTGCTCTGTACCAGGATGGTTTGGAGTAGATTTTCACATTGCCAAATTTTGGATTCCTCTAGAAAGCTCAGTTAAGAAAGCCAGCATGTTAAAACACACAAGTCAAACCTGCTCTGGTTTATTCTCAGGGGAAGCCTGCCTTTCTCCTGTTCCTACAACAAGAATGAAGCTCCTGAATATTTAAAATTGGGAATAATTTTCTGCTTCTCCCATTAATTATTTCAAATGTTTTGAACCTTAGACTTTCTTGTTTGTATGATGTATTTAAGTGGTAGATTCTGTTTGCTGTGAGGGCAAGACTACAATGATTGTTATAAGTTAATTCTGGCACAGCATTTGTTCAAGGAATGGCCCATTTTACAGTGTTGGTAATGGAAAACTGATTATTTTAACTCAGAGTAATTGTGAAGTGCTTTTGTGAGCTGTGGCAATGGGCAAGAACCAGTAAGATTCTAAATGTGCCAAGCATGGTGTCTTCTCCTGACAAATAAATCTGCCAGGTTAAATCTAACCTGTCAGACCAGACAGCACTCTGCTGCACAGAGCACTGTCAATTCCTGTGTCAGACTGCAGAAATCACCTGCAAATTTAACTTAATCTTTACCCTCAGAATTGTTCAAAATAATAATAATCATATATACCTGATTTGGATATAATACCATCCAGAAGCAAATAAAAATAATTCAAATATCTTCCATGGAAGCCATGTAGGCTGCAGTCTGCAGGGCACATTTTCCTTTCTTTGGCTATATTGTCATCTTAAGGAAGATGTCACGATGTTCAAGTGCTCCTAAGAGTTGTGTTTGTTATAGGAGAGAATGTGAAAATTGTGCCTGGAATCAGTTACCAGGAAGCACATTCATTGTCAGAGAGTCCCTTTGGAAGTTTATCAGGTAGAATATTTTTGTCATCAAAATTACTTTCATTTTCAAATAGAAATATTGTTTTTGAATGGAAAAATAGTCTAGAAAGGCAGCACAGAGGAAAATTTAAAGGAAAATCCTATAAGTCAGTATATTTGGTAACGTCTCCTCCCTGGAGGTGTCCAAGGAAGGCTGGATGTGGCACTCAGTGCTCTGGTCTGGGTGATAAGGTAGAATCACAGCTTGGACTTGATGGTCTAGGAAGGCTTTCCCAACTTCAATGATTCTGTGATTCTGTGAAATCCTACTCTATATTTCCACTACAAATGATTCCCACCTTAGTGTAAGGACTTCGGATCTTACCAGGGTTGAAATATTTTTTGATAGTAAGTCTTGCAGCAATTGTGGTAGGCAACATAGTGTTGCATCTGATAGGATCCATCCAGCAGAAAGTAGTCTTCTGGTTAGCATTGTCAGGGAAAAGAGAAAGTTAATTTCATAAGCTACTCAGAGGTAGTAAAGTTAGTAGAAATTAAGGGAATGTTCAATTTCATTTTTAAGGCCTTGAGAATGGCAGAGCCCTTACTGACCAAAAAAGGCCATTAGGCCTGGAACAAAGGGCCACCCCTGTCAGGGAAGGATGTTTTGTTGTGGAGCCCGCCCTATTCACAGGGTACTTTATTTTTCCCCTAGATCACTGGAAGAAATAGGCTGCTGTATCCAAAGGCCACTTTTAGGGACCTTAGACTCAACAGCTCTGATCAAATGGATAACAGAGTTGGACCCTGGTCCCCACACTCAGGCAACATCCCAGGCTGCCTTCAACTCAGCCCCTCTCATGAGCACCAGTGGGATCTGTACATAAATCACAGAATCCCAGAATTGTTTAGGTTGGAAGGGACCTTAAATCTCATCCAGTGCCACCCCTTGGCATGAGCAGGGACACTTTCCTCTAGCCCAGGGTGCTCCAAGCCTTGTCCAGCCTGGCCTTGGATCCAGGGATCTAGGGGCAGCCACAGCTTCTCTGTGCCTCCCCACCCTCACAGGGAAAGATTTCCTCCTAATATCCCTTCTAACCTACCCTCTTTCACCTTAAAAGCCATTCCCCCTTGTCCTGTCACTCCAGGCCCTCATAAAGAGTCCCTCTCCATCTTCTTTGTCAGCTCTTTCACCTACTGCCCCACTTAATTTGAATCATCCCAGTTCAGAAGCACCAGTGGGATTGGGACATAAAGTTCCATTTATTTAGAAAGCTGACAGCCATATTTCACACTTGGAACTGGTAACCAAAGGCTTAATTGGCAGCTATTCCCATGGCCTCTCTGGACACCAGTCTGTGTGTCCATGTGTGCTCTGCACAAGCAGCTGTGAACATGTCACAAACAACCCTTCAAAGGGCACAGATTTCAATCTCAGCACCTAATTAAAGTCTGTTCAGAGGGTTTTATATCAAAGACCAGCACTATTTGATGTAGGCAGCTTTTCCTCTGCGCTGCTCTGATCACCCTCTTTCCAATTGCTTTAGTTGTTTGCTGTATAATTTTTTAATAGAGCTATGACCTTGCAAGTTCTTGTGTGAGTTCTTAATGACACGACCAGAATCAGCTTTCTCTGGTTATTGCACACCAGCCCAGATACACAGCTCAGTCGTGTTTAATTCAGGGATATATCAGCATATCTCCTGTCAGTGAAGCCCCACGAGTGTGCCCACCTCTAATTGGTCACTGGGACAAGTGGTTTGCACACACAGACTCTGCTTATGGTATGGAAATGGGTTATTTTAGGTTTACAGATTAGTGGGGGAATGAAAGGTCACATCAGCTGTTATGTAAAATCCTATCTGTGGTATGCACCAGCTTAGTTAAAAAATAAGGAGTTAAATTAAATATTTATGTAAACTGTAAGCCCTAGCATAATCCTTTGCAATTCTAATTTACATTGAATTAAATGAAGAAAACTTAGAAAGGTATTTCTAAATTACATTTGCAAGAATATACAGGTAAAAAATTAATATATCTATGTAATATAATATATTCCATACTTATTACATATTACATATCATTAAATATTAGAAATGGGAAAAAAAGATAAAAGAAAAAGTGTATTTAACCATCCTGTCCCATAATGGGAAAACTTCTGAAGGACTTCCCTGTAGAACCCCTTCTACATTTCATTCTTCCACACATTCCCATAAAACTGATGCAATGCAAAATGAAGTAAAAAGGATTAAACTTCATTTTAAGTGCCTAAAGAGATAATCAGCTGAAAACTTTGTGTTCTGGATTTAGGATTTACCCACCACAGAGAAACGTGCGAGCGTGAAAGTTTCAATAATCTGAACATGTTATTTTTTTTTACATTTCCATGTTCAAGCATCATGCAGTATTTGTTTCCCTAGAATAAAAGCCATCCCCTCCAAATTTAGTCTGTTTGTTGCTTTTTCAAATGCAGCATGTTGGCACATTTTTAATATAAATCAAGTTACACCAAACCCAAATGCCCCATTACACATCACATTCAGGAATGACAGACAGCAGCAGCCCACTGAAACAAGTTACTCATGTAGCCATAAGTGGATTTAATTTATAATATGCTTAAAAGTGGTGCCAAGTCACTCAAAAAATAATTCCTGGTTTTCTGAGATCTGTGCCTTCTGCTTCATCCTCCCTCTTCAAATAGAGAATTCCTAGGAATTTTTGGGTTCTAACCTTGACCAGACAACTCATTTACAGGATAGATCTTGACAAAATATATTTGCAGAGCAAGTATGGTTGAAAATGTTTTCTAATTACTGTAATTTCTGTTCAATTTTTGAGTGACTTTCTTCAATAAGTTTTTCCCTACTGGTAAACTTTCTTTCAGTACTTCACTGGTGTGTTCGTTGCTTTCTGCTGCTGCTGAGGACCAATATTTTCTCCAGCACAGTTACTGATCCTTCTTTCGGTTTTAATATTCTTTTTTGTGAAGAAATAGGCTTAGCAGGATTTCAGAGCCCTCAGCAAATCCAACTCTCCAGCTACCAGGATGATGATTTTTCTGCCTACACTTTTCTGAACAACAATATTTCTGCATGTTCCTTGCTCATACAAATCACCAGAAAGTTTTAAGCAGTGTATTTTTTTTTCCAGTGCTTCTGAGAGAGGGATAGAATTGAACCTGAAAAGATTTTAAGAAGTTTTTAAAGGGCCCTACCATAGTGGGAAATAAGTTCATAGTGGGAAATAAGTTGTTTTATTACTGGTTTCATACCTATAATATTTTTTATCTTATTATTTTGGACATTTTTCATGTGTAGAAGTAAAACCACCTTCTATGTACACATTACTCTTTATAGTGTTTACCATTTTTAAAAATTCCAGTATTTAAGGAGATGGGAAAAGCAGAATTAGTGCTTCTCTAACCCCCCAGGAAAAAGGCATAGGTTTTATTCCACAATTTTATTTTAAGCTGGTCAAATTTATAATTTACAGTTATAATTTCCTCATTAAGAAATGGAAATAATTTTCCTATTCCTTTTCCAATATCAGAAGATATTGGAAATATCTTCTGATATTGGAAAAGGAATATTCTTCCAATATCAGAAGACATGTAAGAGGGAAGAGAAATCAGAAATTTGTCAAATGGCACATCAGACAATACAAGATGTCAAGTTAAGCAGGACAGGCCTTTCACAGCAAAAGACTTGAAATTATGAGGTTAAAAAAGTGTCCTCATCTGCCATGGTCAAGATTGCTGAACCTTTCCTAATATGGATCTGAACTTTTTACTTTATGCTATTGGTTCCATTCTATAGGAATGATAGGTTCTGTGTGAATAACTACTACAGAAAACAGCTCCATGAAATGCGTTGTTTAAATGTGTTTCTTTAATTTGTTAGAATTACTCTTCAGTGTCATGTTGCTTTTAATCTAAAAACACAAAAAGACAAGGTCATGACCAGCTTTGCCTTAAATAAAAGCTACTGAGTACCTTGCAAATTCTTCCAAGCTTCCTTTGTCTCCTGTGATATTAGAGGAGGCAGATGGGATAAAGGAGTTCCCTGTGTCACTGAAGAGAAGTGGAGGGTTACTGAAGACACCCAGAATCCATCCTCCCTTCCTCCCTTCCTTCCTCCCTCCCTCCCTCCCTTCCTCCCTCCCTTCTGCCACTTCCTTCCTTCCTTCCTTCCTTCCTTCCTTCCTTCCTTCCTTCCTTCCTTCCT
>NC_031777.1:4577767-4583602 GCF_001522545.3 Parus major | reverse complement strand
CCTTCCTCCCTCCCTCCCTCCCTTCCTCAGTAGGGACAGAGCAAATTCCATTGTTTTTATGTCATCCATAGAGAAATTAAAAATTTGGTTTAAATGGATTATAAATATGATTATGGAAGAGATGAGAAATGAAATCTAGAAGCATTCCTGGTTTTATTTGTGGGGTGGTTTTTTTCCGCTTTTCCTGTGAAAGGAAAATCCTATCTTTGTATGCATATCCCCTTCCTGCTTCTTACTGTGTAAAAATCCTAGAATATTGGTGATTTAAAACCTCCTCATTGAATTGAATGACATAGCTCTGGTTCAGCAGCCTCTTCTAGAAGCTTGTTTCTAGATGTATAGAATAAATCATAAATAACTGAACCCTACTAAAAACATAATACTGAGCCTAAATAAAGTAATAAATTGCTGTCCAACAAGCTTCTGTAAAGCTCCAAACATTCCCACTGGGACAAATCTTCAGTATCTAAAAAAACCCAGGGGTTATTGCTTACAGAGCTCTGGAATCCTTCTGCTGAGGATGTGTTCAGCATTCATTTGAAAAGCAAGCCAAACTACATCATAAATTTTTCAAGAAAACAATGGAAACATGGGATTTATGATCATTGACTCTTGCTGAAGGCTGATCCCGTAGATCTGTATTTGTCATTTCGATTGCACAAAGTCATTTTTCAGTTTTTCATGGCTGGCTGAAGGGTTAGAGTGCCAATGGAAACATCACATTGAAATAACAGATGTCAGAAATATTGCACCAGGAACCAGGAGCTACTTTAACAGACCTTGTAAAATATTGCTCTTTCTTATAGTGAACATAGGGGTAAGAGCATTTTTTATTTGCTTTTTAAGTCAATTGGCACTTTGTCTCAACTGGAACCATAGGCTGAGGTTGTGAGGGAATTTCAGTTTGTGCCAGTGCATGTGAAGTTTTGTTTTCAAGGCAGTGAGCTACTTGCATTGGCTTTTGCTGAACAATAAATAAATTGGCTATTTAAAGGTCCTTGAATAGTAGAAAAGCATTGTATCACTCCTTTATAGCTGTTTCACTGAAAAATATTTAATTCTTGTCCTCTCTTGCATTCATCTAAAGAAGGGATATTAATTTTCTTTCCAGTTTTGCTTTGCTCAGGGAATATTCCCCAATGCCTTTCTGGCTTGAGCTATGCTTGAAGGTTTTTTCCCAGCATAAGTATGTCAAACAAAAGTGTGAAAAATAATTTCCCTGTCAAGTGCATTTTCACTAGAAAATAACAGTAGGAATAAAGAATATAGCTGGAAAAGGGTGTTAATGGTTAACCAATTTAATACAGTATCTAAGTTTATAGGTCTTCTGTTTGATGAAAATATTGAATTTTATTTAGGGTAAGGGATCAATATTTGCCCAGTCCTGCATTAGAAAATGCAATTGTTCATATATATCAAGGAAAGTGCTATCACTGTTGAACAGTGATCCAGGCAAGAAGATTTTTTTTTGTTATTATTTTTTCTCTTATAAAGAGATTTGATTCAGAGTTTGTTTGGTATGGATTTCATAAAGAGGCTGATTTTGAAGGGGAAAAAAGCAGGCTGGTACTATGATGAGAGAAACTGAGAAACTAAAGTTGTGTAAAACAGAGAACTTCAAGTTCCTCTTAGCAGAATAAGTATGAAATCAGGAATGGAACTAAATGCTTAACCTCAAAAACTTCCTGGCATTTTAAACATTTCTTTGTTGATAATTTTGAATAAGGTCAGTACAACCTTGTAATATAAATATTGAATATTGTAACAAGACAAAGGCATTGCTCCTACAAAAAGAAGCAATATTTCATGTGGTGGTTTAACCTGCAGGCAGCTAAACCCCACAGAGATATTCATTCATTCGTTTATTCATTCCCCAGCTGGGGTCAGGTAGAGAATCAGAAAAAAGGAACAACTCCTGGGCTGAGATAAGGGAAGTTTAAAAGAAAGGAAAAGGAAAAGGAAAAGGAAAAGGAAAAGGAAAAGGAAAAGGAAAAGGAAAAGGAAAAGGAAAAGGAAAAGGAAAAGGAAAAAAAGGAAAATGAACCCTTATTAAGATAAGGGTATCAGGCCTTCTACCCTATATGGGGAACTGCCCTCTGGCACCTGGAGTAGCAATTTTCCTGGAAGAAACATCTTTGTGATTGTTTTTCTTTGCAAATCTCATACCCATGACACATCCCACTTCCTCACATCCTCTCCATGGTCCCACAGGTGAATCCAGAGCATGGCTCATGGTATGGATCCACTGCAGCTCCTTGAGCAGAGGAACAATTACTCCTGACAGCCAAAATTTTCCTCCATACAAATGGGAATAGGACATATCCTGTGGGAAATGCTGGAACTCCCATGCCAGTGTCTCCACAGCCAAGAGAGGGTGTAAGGAGGAAAAGAGCCTTTCTCCATATTGCTGGATTTGGCCAACCTGTTGTCCCTGTGTTTGTCCCTCTCCATGTCATTACCCCAGTGAGCTGGCACACAGTGACAGTGTCCTCCATACATGCACATGGATTACATGCCCTTGACTGCATCTCTGTGTTCGGGTAACTCCCCACAGTCCAGGTCATCCTAAATCACCCTCAGCATAGCCACTTCCCTCTCTAATGCTTCCTTCCATGGTGGTGCCCCTGCCTGGGTGACAAACAGCATCTTCTTTAAAGGGGTGCCTGCCTTCACACCTGACAGAAGTCACCTCCAGAGGCTGTGGCTTGTGCTCCTTTTCCAATCACTTTGGCATTGCCTCATTCCCTAGAAAGTGATCCCAGCTGCTTGGTTCCCTACCTTGTCATAGCAGGCTGCTAGCCCTGTTGTCCCACATGGATTATAGGTGAAATCTTTTTGCCTGTCTCACAGTTCACTGAAGGATGAGGATCATTTCTACAGAATCAGGAAGCACAGCAATAGGAATATGCTGGTTCAACATCACAAGAATATCCAAAATTCTGAACAGCCATTGTAACTAGCTTGGAGAAGGGAAAGGTGGAGAAGTGGAAGGAAGTGTCCTCCTTTGACTCCCCCATGGATTGGTTCTGAGGAGAAAAGGTAAAGAGAGAAACTATTAATAGTTTCCAAGAGATATTTCCTGAAGTGCAGAGCTGATGGTAATGCTGAGTCCAAATACCAGATTAGTGTCACAACCAGTAATTTTATCATATCATGAGCCAGTGTTACACAGTACAGAAAAATAATAACATTAACCCACCCCCAGAGATGCCAAACAACACAACAGGGAACATTTATGGGAGGTGAGGTGCTACATACCACAACTCTGGGAATGGGCATAGCAAGTCTGAGATCAAATAAATAAAGATTGTGACCAGCAACTATTAAAATAATATAATGAATTATTATAAAAGTGTGAGTTTTTTCTAACACGCTGTGGTCAGATTTATCATTATCTCAGCACTTCATGCCCCATATTGTGTGTTGTGGTTTACCTGGCAGACAGCTAAATGTTGAGCCAATCACTCATTCCCACTTCAGTAGGATCAGGGAGACGAACAGAAAAAATCCAAACTCCTGGGCTGAGAAAACAATTGTTTGAAGTAAAATGAAAGGGCAATAATGATAGTGAAAAAAGAATACACAAGGTGCTGCACAGTGCAGTCCCTCACTACCCACTGATGGATGCCCAGCTGAGTAGTGGCTGTGACTCCCCCCTTTTTATTTTTCATCATGATGTCATCCAGTATGGAATAACCCTCCAGCAGCTTGGGTCAGCTGTCCTGGCTCTGTCCCCTCCCAGCTTCTCATGCACCCAGCCAGCTTTTGGCTGAGCAGCAGGAAAAACCAAAAACTCCTTAAATCAGTGTAAGCCCTGCTCAGGAACAACCAAACCATCAGTGTGGGATCAATACTGTTCTCATCCTAGAGTCAAAACACAGCACTGAACCAGATCTCTGGGCTAAAACAGGTTTCTGTTAGATAGCAGTGCTGTGTTAAATGGAAAACAGGCAGGAGAGTCCCAATCCAGCCAAGAGCTTAGTCCTCAGCAGAAACACAACTCTGGGCTGAACCTGTAAGAATTGGACCCTCAAGGGGAATCCAGAACCTCTAAAGCCTTTCTAGTGTTTGGACAGTGTTAGGACAAGCCATTTCCACTGATTTTGAAGGTACCAAACAGAGCTCAGGTACAGAAATATCTCATTTCTGAGTCCTAATTTGTCTTGCCTGTTTCCTGCTTGCTGTAACCCCATCACAGAGTGACCCAAGGCAATCAATCCTAATGGGTGTCCTGGTGAGACCACACTCCTGCAGCACAAACCTTCCCAAGTTACCTAACTGATGAGGAAAACACGTGAATTTGCACTGTTATAATTTATTAACCACTGCATCTATTGTTCCTCTCATTACCTGAGATCTACAGATGAATATATGGGTTAAAAAGGCAAGACACATGTGCATTATGTTTTTAATCTGAGTGGCAAGAAGTCTGGATGTTTATCCATATTTTTGCAAGGATCCTGTATATTCCTAAATGTCACTTGAATGCTTATGGTAGAAGGGTTACAGTAGGAGTTCCATTTTTTCTTTTCCATTTAGAATACTATTTGAACACATTAATAATGATTCTGTCACATAAGGCAAGAGAAAGCAAAACAAAATAGTAAAATAAATCCCTTTTCTTCCACTAATTAGAGGGGAAAGTTTCAGGTTATGTTTTGGGACTTTTTTAATGAGAAACAGTTTAAAGAAAGCTTCATGGGATTTTGTGTGTTTGTTTTGTTTTGTTTTGTTTTGTTTTGTTTTGTTTTGTTTTTTCTGTTGGGGTTTTTTCCCTTATCATTTAAATCCTCATTATGCTTTTACAGTAGGAATCATGAGGTAGAGAAACATTCTCAGATCTTTAGACGTGTAACTATTTCACTGCCTTGTCCCTTTTCTGTACAGGTGTTTATGACTTCCCCTGTCAATAGAATATAAGAACCTGTTGGTCAATGTTCAGAAGTTTTTTGAAAGAGGATTAAATTTTTGGTAAGATAGGTGGCAAGACAGAAGGCAAAAAATGAAGTATTGCCTTGTTGAAGAAGACCACCATATTGGGTATGAAAGAATCCATATAGAATCACTAAAACAGGAATTTTCACCCTAATCTATGATTTGAACTCAGATGTTACACTTACTGTATATACTAAATTAGAGAAATCTAAGTATATAAAACACATACCCAGAGGAAACTGGAGCATTTGGTATTGTAATACTGAAAAAAACCACTTTTCTTATAGATGAAATGAGAAAATTTGTCTTACTTTAAAAAAAATTCTTTTTAATGAAAATCTGAAATGGAATACTCTTCAAATGTGTCAAAAATAAATCATACTAAACAAATATGTGCTGAAACAAAGCCTTTACTGTTATAAATTAATATAAACTTAACCAAATTACATAATTTTATTGATTTTACTTTTCCAGGGTATTTTATTTGTTTAGTTTGAATTGTTTTAGTTTTTATCAACCAATTGTGTGTGTTCTCTGGATTGATTCCTGAAAGAAATCATGTTCAGAGGAATATACATAGCCAGAATAAAAGTAATAAAAAATACCTTTAGAAAGATTAGTGTGAGTGATCCTGAAAGTAGAGACTAGGACTCTTCTAGAGAGTCTTTCCATACTGCTTGGAATGAATCCTTACCATCTCAGAAACTACAGCTTTTATCCTGAGTTTTGATCCTGAGTTGGTGATCCTGGAATTTTATACACACATTGAACTCCATAAATAATTGTTTTTCACAGTTTCTTTCCTTTCTTTCCTTTCTTTCTTTTCCTTCCTTCCTTCCTTCCTTCCTTCCTTCCTTCCTTCCTTCCTTCCTTCCTTCCTTCCTTCCTTCCTTCCTTCCT
>NC_031777.1:4389460-4577742 GCF_001522545.3 Parus major | reverse complement strand
TCTTTCTTTCTTTCTTTCTTTCTCTCTTTCTTTCTCTCTTTCTCTCTTTCTTTCTTTCTTTCTCATTTCTCTGGTTTTACAGGAATTTATATACCCAACCCACATAAAATATGATTATATAATATATTTTAAAAAATCACTGAGGTATTCATGAACTTAAGCTGCATTTACATTTAGTGTATCTCACCCTGTAAATCTGGTGGTCAGGGAAAAATCCAAGGTTATGATAGGTGCCTCACCATTTGTGTCTTTAAATTATAAGCCTTTACAGTGATTATTACCTTTACAGCAATTCTTTCATGTGCATTTCATATTATTTTGGAAAAGTATCTCAGTACCCCAAGTAAGACTATTACACCAGTGAATGGAATTCTAATTTCTTTGTTTTTCAGAAAAGAGTATTTTGGTTTCTTTAGAAAGAGAAAAATGGGACAAAACATTTGAAGCAGAAAATTTAAGTGGGAGACGGGAGAAAGTCTCATGTTAAAGCAGCATAGTTTAATTGTTTAAAAAATTTTTACTTGTTTCTAAGGAGAGATATTTTAAGTGACAGCAGAGGAAAACACTCTGTCATCTTTTCTTTGCTCATGTAAAGAGTCTCCATTTCTAAATCTAATCAGAGGCTCTGCATTTTTTGCTGGGAATTTTTATTTTAGCCCTTGACGTGAATTAAACACACTCTTGCATTTAAATAAAGGAATTTTTTAAAAAAATCAGGAAAAAAAAGCTTAAACAGTAAAAAACCCCCAAAAAACCCTAACAAATAAAAACACCAATACATTGAACAGAGATCTGTTGCCACAACAAGGAGACTGCAAAGAAGCACCATGAGGCAACACCAAAACAGGGAGTGTGGGGCATCAGAGCCTAGCCTTGGCTCCATCTCCCAGCCCATCCCAGATCAATTCCTTGGTCACAGATTACTGCTGCTGCTGCTGAGCAGTTACAATTAAATGTTCCCTTCAACATAAAGGCCCAAAGAAAGGAAAAGGATGTAAAAATTTTAAAAATCCTCATATTCCTTACTAGAATAATTTTAAATTTTATTCTGCAATTAAATATTTTGCCATTGGTTTCCTTTCTTAAAAAGAAACCTTTACACTGAGTCAGTTAATAAATAATTGCATATTATAGATAGCTTAATTAATGACATTCCCAGGTTGGAAAGGACAACATTCTCAGGCACAGGGTAAGATTGTTGAGGTGGCTGTGCAGGGACAGGTGTTAGACTTGGTAGACTATGATCCTGGTGGGTCCCTGCAAACTCAGGATATTCCATGTTTCTGTGATAATAATTTTAAACATCTTCACATTTTTCAGTTCACAAGTTTCTGCTACCTATTATGCAGCCTCCATTATTCTTTCTTTACCCTTATCAGGCTTCTAGACCAGGAAAGCAAGAGTGTGAAGTTTTCTTTCCTTGAGTTACTCATAAATCATAGGACATTAATTGTAAATGGAAGAGAAGGAAAAAAAAAAAAAAAACAAGGAAAAAATATACCAGTGATATCTTGAGGAACAGAAGGCAATCAGAAGTCAGGATGCAATTATGGGACACAGGGAAATGAGCAGAAAAATACAGTGAGTGAAAGTTATCTAATGATTTAAAAAAAAAGGGAACAATGAGCATATTCAAGTTAAGGTCCATTACTTTTGCCTGGTGGGTGTTACTACCCCACTTACAGTCAATGAAATTACTCCTATTGACTTGGAAGTATTTTCAATCAGGCCTAAAGCATAATGCCTGTAACACTTGTTAATCTAGATGTGCATGATTTAATAAAGTTGAAGGTTCTCTTTTAACAAAGAAATCTAAAAGTTCTGAATGCATTTTCATATATTTCAGGATGTGTCTAACCCAAAACATAGAGCAGCAGCTCTGCAAAACAATGCCCTGAGGCGGATTGAATCCTAGCACATAAAACTCACCAGCTCCTGTAGATCACTTGTGCATAGGAATTACAGACACTGCTCAGAATGTAATTTCCTTCAAATTCTCACCGGAAAATAAATTACTTCAGATCGGATGAAAGATCTTGCTAAAATAGCCTTTTGCAAAATGAAATTCCCATGGCTAGGCAGCTCTGAATAAGTTCTAGTTGGAAATAGGGTATTTTTTTTAGTATTCTGTAATTTAATGATTTTTTAAAATTTTTTTTCTACATTATGTGATAACATAGTATCTGTGCATACTGAGACTTAATGGCAAAGTATGATATAATGAGTCAATATATATATATTTTTCAAGTAGCAAAAAATTGTTCCTGCACTGACAAGAGCATCTTTTTGTATCTATGTTCATCTGAAACACACAATACATTCAATATGTCACAGTCTGAGCCATTCACTCCAGCACTGTTACTATATTATTCTGATATATCATTTTTACTATCTTGCTACTTGCTGAACAATCATGATGGAATATAAAATGTATATGCAAGTTCACAATACTTTTCTAAACATTTTTCTAAAGCCATTGCTTAAATCAGTTGAAAATGAAATGCCACTTGTTAAAATAATATTTTCCTCCAATGACAGCTTTAGGCAATTTGATGGTGCATGAAAAATTACATCTTTCAGTTCTGTAGGAATATCTTCTCATAGCACTCATATATTTTTTCATCAGACTCTTTTTAGAAGAGGAGAGAGATTTCTAGCAAATAAATATTTGCTTTCAAAGGCACGGGGATTTTTGACATGAATTTCTTATTTCTGTAGTAAACAGAGAGTTTCAGTTCATATGAAACCACGGAAGCTCCTGATTAGAACTGGTAACCACCAACTTTAGGGGAAGTCACAACCTGTGTTTATCTGATGCTCAGTTTGACCAGGTCTGACAATATGTTTTAGATGGAAATAATTCAGGAAGAATTTGAACCATCAAGCAGAGATTTACATATGTGTAGTGGTGTTACTAACCCTAATCCAATAACTGAATGGCTTTTAGTACGGTAGTACTGGAGACTGAGAACTTGTGCTTTATTTTTTCATCTGAACTGCTGGTAGACACATTTAATATGCACATTTATACAGAGGATTGGCAGGGAAAAAAAACACCTTTTGTTTACTGACACTATTTCTTTAGAAGATCAAAAAAATTGTATGAAGAAAAATCGCCACCATTTTCTTTACAGAAAGGAATGGAATGTCAGTAAGGGTTTACTTTTGTGCTGCTAATGTTCCTGCAAACTCGTGCTGATTCACAAAGGTCTGCTCTGGTTGAGCTGGGTAATAAACTTAAATTGGGGTTTATTCAGCCAGAACAATGCTCGTGACTAGTCTAAATTGTAGCTGTGCCTCACATCTTCAGCAGACTTGGCAAACTATTTTTTCAATATTTTTGGCTCCTTTCCTTCCTTTTCACACCCAATGATAGATACTCCATCACTGTTCTTAGCCTGAAAGTTGTCAGTTTTAAACACCCAGAAGAAAATTTAACTTTCCTGAAACTGAAGAAAGGCAATTCTTTAACTTCATGGCTTTTTTGGTCTGTCTTTATATATCTTTTTTCACGTATTAGAGGAAAGGTTGTATAGCTGAAGCAAAAAAAATGAGCTTTTGTCAATTACACAGCACTTACACCAAGTACTTAAATTAACAGTGAACACAGGATAATTAAAAGTGTTATTCATATGATTTCCCCTAAATAATATCTTTCATGTCAGATGTATGTACATTTACATAAAAAGGCAATGCACCCTCTCAACTCAGATAAATTTATCTGTTCTGGCTACTGCAAAGAAACTACCAGCCTGTATTGGTTCCATCTTTATCTGTATATTTAATATTTTCTCCAAGTTAGAACAGTCAGATATAGACATCATTCCACTCCCAGTGCCATGCTGCTCTGGCCTTGTTTCAGGTTGAGCAATGTTGAGAACAGGTTCCCCTTTTTTGTGGGAGCAGAGCATTCATTCTGCCCATAATTTGAGCAGCTATAATTCCAGAGAATTGCACCACAGCACTCCTTCCACAACTCGAGCTAAAGAAAAGTTTCAGAATCGTAGCATAGAGTCACAGAATATCCTAAATTGGAATGGGCCTACTAGGATGATGGAGACCAACCCCCAGTCCTGCACAGACACCCCAACAATCCCACCCTGTGAATCCCTGAAAACATTGTCCAAATAGTCCTGGAGCTCTGGCAGCCTTGAGACTACTTTAGCCTCCTCTTTCCCACTCTGCCCTCTCTCTTCTGAGTCCTAAGGGACTCAGCTAATGCTAACCACACACAAAATGAAGAATTCCTAAAGAAATTGTGTTAGGAAGACTAAAACAGGCAATGGGACAAAGACAGAAAAGGAGTGGTAACCCACACTAGGTAAAATTCATTTCCAGATCTTGTAGTGTGAGAGAAAGGCACATTTTTAGTCACAAGTTAAGGAAATCTGCCTTGACTAAGTGTGATCAATAAATTTACTACACCTGCAGAGCACCACTGTTTTAGCTTTTGTGAGGCCTTTTAAATGTTCCTCTAACTATACATTGGTGATCAAACACTGAAGGTGCAGGCACAGTATTTCTCCAGGCATGTCAAGGTTCCCTTCTGTTGTTGGGAGACATTTCTTATGAACAATTTTTAATTAGAGAAAATTCAATAATTAATTTAGTGAGAGTTACCTGGATTATTTCAAAGTCCTTAGAGAGACTATGAGATCATTAATTCTCTGTAACTTTCTCCTGCATATTTACTCTAGGAGGAAAACAATGGTCTCTGTAACAAACTTCAAAGGGCAAGAAAATTATTCACTTTCATGTCCATTATGAAGGAAGTAGAAACATGTGGCTTAAACCATAATCTCTTTGTGATACAACTTGATTATTAAAACCATGTTTAGTTAGTGTGCTAGTTTTGCATTAATTGACATTTGGTGAGGAGGGAAGAAGCCACCCACAGAAATGATCTTTCTGAGACAAGCTGCTAAGAGCTTCCTCTGTAACTGGAAAAAACCAATAGCTGTCTAGCTCTGAGAGCTGACAACCTATTAAACCATTTAGAAGGTAGATCCGCCTCTGTGAGGTTCACATTTTAAAGACAGGCAAGGCTGGGAAAGCTCTCTCTTGCTTCTGGCTTTGAAGAGGTAACTGGGTGCTGTTGGGTCCGGCCCCGCTCTGCCATGGTCTGGCTGGGCCGGGCCCCAGCGGTGACCGGGTGGGGGACAGGAGGCTGCGGGGCCCTGGCCGAGGCTGGGCCGGGCCATGGCTGCTAACATCTTGCTGACGCTAAGCCCTGCCCCGCTGCTGGCCTGAGCCAAGCTGGGATTCACCGGGCCCCAGGAGCAGCTTTGGGCTGGGCCAGGCCCCTCCACCGTGGCCCACGCGGCCCCAGCAGCTGCCAGGCAGAGCGAGGGGAATTTCAGCTCGCAGCTGAAACTGAACACAGCAGGGGCCAAGACCAGCCATGCAGCCAGCCAGAGTGGCTGCCACCATTCTGGCTGGGCCCCCTGAGATCTTGGCACAGCCATTAGCACAGCCTGAAATCCATCACCGTGACTGCTTCGGCCACTGCCCGGCAGAAGCCATCATGACCATCTGCAGGCCTGGGTGAGATATTAAATCTTTCACTGCGCAGATGAAACTTGAAAAACATTGATCCTGTCTCGAGTGAGAGAAAAGGACAGAGTGAAGACACATAGAGGACAACATGAAGACACCAAGGTCAACAAAGAAGGAGTCAAGTCCCAGATGGGAGAAGAATGAGATCTTAGTATTGGCCTGAAAGTTCTTTTGGTAAGGCCACAAAAATGGACTATTATTATAAATTGGCATGACAAAATTGAAGGGACAATTTAAATAATTATTCATGAAAGCTAATTTTATTAATTCAGCAAGCTGTAAGCAAGCAAAAACCAGATGGGGCGGCCAGGGGACACTTCCTCTTAGCGTCCCGCACACGGCGCGCGCCTTGGCTGAAGATTCCTCTTTTTATAGTCCCTGTATCGGTGTCCTCCTGGATCGCGTCAGCGCCCACACCACCTGTTGCTAGGGGGTCTTCTTCTGTTTCTTGGTGGTCATGGGTAGTCTTCCTCAGTCCATGATTGTACATTGGTCTTAAGCAACCCCCCTCTTAATAAGATGTTGTTGTACCTCTTGTTTATGCAACCAGATACTGTGGGTTTTAGCTTTTCTGCAACTTCAGTACTTTCTTGCTTTTGCAACAGGATGTTCGTGGTTAGGTGTTCCTGCAGGTGTTAGCTTCTAAAACAACTTCAGCAATCATATTTTGTTTTAACAATTATATATTTGATTAACAAAAAATTGCAATCTATTACACTATGATACACTAAAATATCCCCTTTAATTCATGAGAAATGTGGCGGGATGCAGTGTTCAAACTGTAGATGTGAGCAGAGGCATCCATAATGAAGCAAAGCAGATCATAAAGTAGCCATGATCTCATGAGAAGAGAGATATGAGAGTGATGAAGACCCTTTGCACCCAGGGAAAGAAGACCTCTGTTCCCAGAGATGAAGATGATCTCAGAGATAGATGAAGAGAACGTTTGCTTTTAAACAGCTCATCCTTAAAATAAATAGTACCCCAAAAAATGACATGGCCCATTAACTCAGCTGTGGGAAGGCTGTGAAAATGGGAAGAACTTCACAACTACAGATCTTTTCCCAGGCAGGTGCTATTCATGAAAATTTAAAAGCCACAAGAAAACTGTTTCTTGTGGAGAAGTCTCCATGCCATGGTGAGATAAACTCCTCTTCCTACAAGAACTGATGAAAGATTTTTGTATAAGTGGTCACTGATCGAAAATCCCAGGTTTCATCTCTATGTTGTCAGTTGGGAAAGAAAAGAAGTTGTGGAGAGGGGAGAAGTATTCTGAAGGTTTTATTCTGATTCTTATTATTCTTTTAGTTCTGTTAATAAAGTTTTCTTTATATCTTTTGAATTTTGAGCCTCCTTTACCCTCCTCCTTATTCATATCTCACAGCAGGAAATGAGTACATAGTTCTAGTAGGTGCTCTGGAAATTTTAGCCAGCACTAAACCCACCACATGATTTGGTGCAATGGCCAGGAAACTCAAACTGGTGAACCTAAACCACTACAGTTAGTTAATGTAAGAGTTGGGAAGCACAGGAATAAATTATACAGGAGGGTTCAGGCACTGAAGTTCTGTGAGAACAAAACAGACACACCAACCTCTGCCAGTAACTGCATTTGGATAGTTAGTGCTGTCTTGCTGGAAGAAAATGGGATAAATGGTCTTCCAGCAGCCCCATTTTCTGTCACTTTGGATGTGCTGGGCTTTATGACCTTGTACAATGCACAAAAATGGACAAGCATGGAGATAAATCCTTAGAGACAACATACAACAAACCAAAAAAGTATTGTTTATCCCTCCATGCATTTCATTACAATAATGCCATGCCCTGTTGGCAATAGCAGACTCAGTGGGACAGTTAATGCATGTTTGTTGGCAGATTTTGGATAAGCTTTATCTCTCCCAAGAGGTCTCAATAATTCATTTTCTGGCAGTGGGGATATATTGCCGTGGGTTTGGTTTAATGTAGCATGAGGTACTGTGTATATTTAGAGATTTTGAATCACCAAATGATTCTTAAGTTTTCAAATCACCAAATCTTTCCCTTTTCCATGTGAATTAGTATCCTTGGTATTTAACTGCCAATATTTTTCAATACTACATTTACATGTGTATGATGGGATCTGATGGGTTCCTATTCCCATAAAATAGAGACAACTTGGAAACTTATTGGTTCTTGGAGGACTGAAGTAACCCAAGTTTTTAAGTACTGCACTGTCCTAGTTTTATCCTTCCTAATGTTTTCTTGTTTTACATCCAGCTCTGTTGAAACAGAATTCATTCGCTTGTGTTTTAGGGCATCATTTTTGCTTTGGTTATTGTTGAAATTTATTAGCCTTCCCTCATGGAGCAGTGATAATATTTTTATTTGTGAGAGTTAGAGTTTATAAGATGTTCTGGAGGAAATGTTTATTGCCTTGTAGGCTGCAAACTACAGTGGAGCTACCTCATAACTGAGTTTTCTACGAGTGCTTGTAGCCACATTCTGGTATCAATGACAGCATCAGAAAAGAGAAGAAACACCGCTGGCCTGATGTGGATTCTGAGTGTGAAGCTGTTCTGGGCCTGAGCTGAATTCCAGCCTAGGTTGTACAAACACTGTCAGTGGGTGAGGAACATGCACATCATTCTTTCTCCCTTCACTGGGTTCTTTGATGATAAATTGTAGATTATAATTGATTGATTTGATTTCAAATCTTCCATGTCCTGCAGGTGCTTTCTGTTAATTGCTCATGAGATACTTTCATCAGTTGGATACAAAAAGAGATAGTCTGTGTCCTGTGAAGACAGAGAGGCACCCTACGAAGTTCTAGATGTATTTTTCAAACACTGTAATAAAACTGATGGCTTCCTTTAATTGTTTTGGAGTTTTCTACTGATCATTAGGGTAGGCTTAGGGTTGTATCTCACCCTGATGGATGGGAGTAACAAAAGTAAAATATCTTCTAGACAAAGCAATGTTGCCAGTCCCAAAATATTTTTCTTAATGATTTGCCAAATTTTGGTAAGGTTAAACTAGAAAAATATATAAGACTACCTTAGAAATGCACAAAATGCTCAATCTGGGCCATAAGCTATGATAGACTTTTTTCTGTACTTCAAATAGTATTCCATATTGCTAATTAAATAACTGAACTTGCTCCTAACTCTACTCAGATTGTTGTTAGGATGAGTCTGAACTCAAGTATTTCATGTACAGAATTCATAAATGAATTCAGAATGTTCATAAATGCCAGGGCCTTGAACAGAACTTGGCGGTAACTGCACCGAGCTTTAGAAAAGCATCCACAACAGTTCAACAGATCTTTAAAAAAAAGGCAAAATCACTCCCTCATCCCAAGCCAGCTTTCACGAACTGTGGTCTGTATAAGTGTCTCTCTACTCAAAAGCATGTCACCACTTCAAAAATACAGGTGATTACTTACTTCTGACAGAGACCCTGACATTGTCAGTTGGAAAATGTGATGGGCCAGAGGTGCTCTGGAGGTTCGTGGTCTCGAAAGGAAACCTTGGTTTAGGTTTGGTCCTTAATAAAGCTTCCTGTGCCCATGGAAATGCTTCATGCAAAACAATCCTCTTAACAAATTTCTGTGTGTCTTCCACAAGATCCCCCATCAACCATTAGCATGCCAGGCTTTGGCATCTACTCCAAACAGCTTTAGAAGGGAAATTAATCTCAAGCAAGAATATTCTGCCTATGTGCTGTTTTTACAATGGTGGATTTTGGTACCTTTTGAATGGATTTTTTCCAGATTATATCAAATAATTCCCCTGGGTTTTTCTTTCTTTTCCTTTTAAAAAATAAATATCTTAGAAAACAACTGTTTTGTTCGTAGTGGTTTTGGGCTCTGAGCAATGAGAAGCTAGAGACTCTAAGGCATGCTGCAGCACTGAAATAACTTGTTACTTCTTAAGAAATACATAGGATCTCAAAAACTGAACTCTAAATATTTAAAGAAATGCACAATGTTCTGATGTTAATGAACAGCCTTCATTATGAATCAATATGAAATTGCAGAGAAGTTCTTCCACTCCAGAGCTGTTTGCCTCCTTTGTGGTGACTTTAAAATGGGTTGAATTGAATTTCTGAGCTCCAACAGCTGCCAGGACTGAATGGCACAGTGGCAGTGCCAGTGTGCTATTTGCAGGCAGCACATCGAGTGTTTTCTGTGACAAGGGGCTGTGCTGGAACAACGGGGCCACTTGTGGCACTCAGCCACTCATTTGGACTCCTACAGGGCTTTGTTACTAAACAATGAATGAAGTAATGACAAGCTCTCCTGCTATTTGGCTTAACAGGAGAGCAGAGAGAGGCAAATATGTTTAATAGTACAGAAAAAAAAGAGTTAATGAGATACTTTCTTAGTTGTTGGCAAGTGAGAGCTCTGTATTGACAAAACCACCATCAAGCATCAGGCAAACAATCACTGCATTCCTGTGTTCACAATGGAAGAAATTACCAAGTAATAGCAGTGCTTTCAACAGTGCTAGAGGAAAGCTCCCTCTTCATCCTCTACAGCCACTTTATAATCTCCTGACTCCTACAAAAGCAACTGCAGGACAGGGAGGCCAGAGCTGGAAGGTGCTTGGAGCAGCCTGGTCTGGTGGAAGGTGTCCCTGCCCATGGCAGGGGGTGGGACTGGATGAGCTTTTCTTTCCAACACAAACCATTCCAAAATTCCATTATTTCATTATATATTTGATTATAGACCTCACAAGGCCCGGGTTTTTGCAGACACATAATGGACTTTGGACATACCCAGACATGGATTGGACATATCCAGAAGTTTTCAACAATTCTCTCTCTCCAATTGATTTGGATGCTAGATGCCACTCCAAATATTCCCAACCTTGAGAGAAGATCAGCTGGAGAGTTCCAACAAATCCACCAGTCTCCAGGGGCAGTGATTACTTTTAGGCTGAATTTGTGGCAAATTTTTGTGCTGCTGGTGGTACCACAGTGAAGGCATAATATTTTCCTTTGCTTTTCTGTCTGGGGGACAGAAAAGAGGGGACTGCTCTTTTCATTACTCTTTCCCATCATCAAACTGGCTTAGGGTGGTGTTTCTCCTACCCAAATCCTCCTGCAGCTGTGTAATCCAAATTAGAGAAGCAACATTTTTCTCATCCTATTTAAATAGCACAAAATGGGTCCATTACGTACCCCTCTGGACTTCCTGGAAATGAAGCAGACATTAATTCTGAAAGATTAATTGAAACATTACCTCTGGCACCACTATAGGTACTTCAGCTCTTTATTGATTCGAGTTTGGCATTGACACCCAGCTTCCATTTCAGGTGATGATGTAGAGCCTGGTGAGAGAATAAGAAAGATCTTGTTACTACAAGAACAAGGAGTTACTAAGGTGAATATACATGTGACAGATACACTCTCTTAAATCTTCCCACATAAGAGACCTGTCACAGTTGTTATCATTCACCAAGGCTAGTCAGAAAAAGTGGTTTACAGTAGAAAAATCCATTTCATTGAAAGCTAAATATCTCATGGAGTTCTGTCTGTTTTGACAGCCTTTCTCACTGAAAGTTTTATGAGGTCCTTGTAATAGTACTGGTAAAAATAACTGGTGGTGAAGAAGATGAAAGGAAAACCAAACCTCTCCCAGCAAAAGCTAGGCTTCACAAAATTATGTAGCAGGTTAAGACTTCTAAGGTTTAAAGTCTTCTCCAAAGTAGAATGAAAATGAATTGAAGACATCCCTAAACTTTATTTCTGCTGTTAACCACCTCTGTTATTCACATAGTTGTCAAATGGCCCCTTCCTTCAGTCCTCCACTAATTGTTCAGATGTGAAAGTAAGAATTAGTGCAGATGATTTAATCTCAGACACCTGAGAAATAAATTTAAAAAAAAAAAAAAAAAAAAGAGAGAGAGAAGGAAAAATAGGACATTTATCTAAAGGAAAAGAACAGCTGCATGAAACTGAAGTACACGCTGCACCTGAACTCAAGGCTAAGGCAGTCTAATTCCAGGTTTAAGAACAGAATCAGGGAAATGGAAAAGCTCTAGAGGTGTTTGGAAGTTAATGATGCAGCACTGTAGTAAAGCCCAAATTAAATTCTCAGTTTTCTCAATAGAAGCACATTAAAACGAAAGTACTTTAGAATAAAGGTGTCTTATGCTGCTTCGTTGTTGCTCCCTCTGAATGGGTTTTCTTTGCTGGTTTTGCTGCCAAGCAATGGCATATGGAGGGTTTCCTGCTCATACTTCTAAGTGAAGTAATTTTAGGACAAAAACAAAGGATAGAGTAGCTGAAAATATGAAGCAAGTGCAGAAGCTGATAGAAACTTAAATATAGTAGAATGTGTCAAATTATGTTGTCTGACTGCTGGACATTACTGCCAGCAAAAGGAAAAAGAAGGGTAATTGGTCTCATATAGGTATCCTTTCTTGTCCCAATTGCTCTTGACAGTGGGATTGGTCTGTAACTCTGATCTCTCCATCATTTTAGGAACTTAAATGTAGTCATCAAAGCAGTTTGAGCCACTGGAAGTTCTGCTGGGTTATCCTTACTTGCACAAGATGTTTAGGACAGAGGCTTGAGGTTTAAAAACGTAAAAAAATATTGTTTCACTGTTGTTTTCACACATCTGTGACTGTACCCATGTAGATGAGTAGAGGAAGAAAGAATTAACATGCCCGTGTTTTGCTTTAAAAAAGCTTTCTCTGATTCCTTCCTCCCTCCCTCCCTCCCGGCGCTTCTTTCCGCTCTTCCTTCTGCAATTCCTTCTTTCCTTCTCCCATCTCTCACTTGTTTTCTTCTGTTCTCTGGATCTGGCCAAGAGCTCACACTTTATCCCCTAAACCTCCTCTCACTTAATGACTTGGGTTTTATTGTGTAAGTGAAGTGATTTACACTAATGTTGCGGTTTTAAACCAGTAACTAAAAAAGATTACTTATTTCTTGCTGTGAGATATGGATTAGAGCAAGAGCAAAACAGGCATAAAACTTAAAAGGAATAAAGAAAGTTTATTAACAAAGCTACAAGAATAAGAACACCAGAATAAACTTCCAGAAAACCCTTTTTTTCTCCTACTACCCACCATTCCCTTGTTCACATGACAACAGAGACAAAAACTTTGGAACTTTGGTGTTTAAAACAGTCCCGATTCCTGCTAGAGTCTTTTCATCAGTCTTTGTAGAGAAACAGAAGTTTTCTTCTGCTAATCTATGGAGTTTTCCACAAGAAAGGTATTTCTGTTATAGCTTTCTATTTTTCTGATGCTAGCTGCTCAGAACTCTTATCATCAGAATTCACTCCTCCCATTTCACATCACTCTGAGGTGTTTATGGGCCATGAGTCTAGGGATGGCATTTTTAAGGATGAGTTATTCAAAGGCAAAAGTCTTCTTTATCTGTCTCTGTAAGCTCTACTAGAACACAGTTTTCTCATTGCCCCCCAAGGCTTCAAATCTTCTAGCACTTCACTGTATCACAATTACTCTACTTTTTACTCAAAATCTACACTTTGAACACTCCATTCCTCCCTACATACTCTATCATGAATTAAAGGAGTTCTTTTCAGGACTTTATTGTCCATCTCCATAGGTTTAACAGAAAGATATTTCAGCTTATAAAGCATCTCCTTATTCTCTACCTTTTCTGAAGCTTCTTTTCTGTCACTGGTAGTTTATAAAGTCTCTTTTCATGTTGATTATTCTCATGTTGATTATTCTCTTTTTCTCTCTCTGGATAAAAGGATTAATCTGCAAGTCTCATCTGGGTAATGAAAAGGTTAAAATCTTGCCCAGGCTTTGTAGATGGTTCTGTGATCTCTGCTGGAGCAGCAGCTGGAGTTGTCTGCGATGGAAGATTTTTCATGGCTGCTCTGGAGAGTGTGGTCACTGTCTCAGCCTGCCGCAGGTCAAGAGCTTTTTCTTTCTTTACTCGGCAGTCTCTGGTGAATTCAGTCCCAGCAAAAACTGCAGCCGAGCCAGGGACCGGCCTGGCCCAGCCAGAGCCCGGGGCAAGCCCCGCAGGCCCCATCTCCCGGCCGGGAGCCAAGGCAGGCCCAGCCCAGCCCCTGCCCGGGGCACATGGCCTAGCCAGGGGACGGGAATCCAGCTGGAGCTCTCTTACCTTTCACAGCCAGGAAACAAAGAGGCTGAAAGTGCCCTGACTTTACATCTTAAGGTAGGGTTCACAAGTTGATCTCCCTTTTCAATGGTTAAAACTGCTGTCAATTCTTAGAAATGACTGATAATTGGTCAGTAGGAAAGACTCCCATCAGCCACCAGCAGTTTCAACTTCCTTAGCTCCCAATGCTATCTTAAAGGTAAAGTCACCCCATGACAACTAAATTGTGTTTGTGGTTGTGGGTTATACTGTTTAGACTCTGAAACATTTTAATTCTCTAACAATCTTTGTTTCTTCTCTTTCAGTGGTGCCTTATTCAAGGACTGGGTTTTGTTTTTCTGCCACAGGCAATAATTACTCTTCTTCAGCTATATTGATAGGGGTTTGGGTGTCAGTATCTGAAAATTGGTAGAGATTTTAGGTTTGTTTCTTTAATGAGGAAGGGATAGTAGAAGATGGTTTGTTTTATAGCTTTCCAAGCTCTCTTTTTACAGACTTACAGATTACTCAAGAAATAATAAAAAATTACTAAATAACATCCCCATCAGAAAGGATTTTCACAGGGAGTAGGTTGGTAGAGAGAGTTCCAAACAAACCTTTGCAACAAGAAATATTTCTGTAGAGGGCGAAACCACAGACAGTCACGGGAAATTAAGAACATTTTGACAGATGGATCACAGTATCTATCAAAAGGAAAACCAGAGAAGCATTATAGACCTTTTCTCCTTTGAGCAGCCTAAACTTTGATATCTATAACTTCAGCCTGGTCCCTATTTATAAGGACAGAATTTCACTGGCAAGGAAATAGGGATGGCATGTTCAGGATTGGGGAGGGGAGGGAGTGGAGGTTTGTTCTCAGCAGCTGGTCACAAAGAAAGGCTGTTTTCTTGGGAATGAGAAAAAAAACCCCATTTGACAGCAGAGCTGAAAAGGTGGTCACAAAATAAACAGTGCTGCCAACAGGAGCTGTCACCATATTTAAGGCTGATGAGTAGTAATTAATGCAGATTCTTTCAAGCAAGACTTGCAGGCTCAAATGGTGCTCACAGAGGAAGAGGAAAGTGAGACTCTAACTTGGAATTTGAATTCAGTGCCTGTGAAAGCCTGGAAGTGCTGGTGTGCAGGTCTCCCAGCCTTCAGCTGCAGCAGAGGAGTTCTGTGTGTTTGTTCCAATTGCAGCAGCTTTAAAAACAACAACATTCACAAGCAGAGGTGTCTCTAATCCATTCTGACTCTCTCACACACCTTCAGATCTCAGCACAGTTTGGAACCTGATGGAAACTTCCAGTTCTTTCCTGGGTGTTCGTAGTCCTAAGGTTAAGATCCCAACTGTTTTGAGAGTTAAGTGTTCATCTAAGAATGTCTGAGAAAAAGTCAACAAGGACAAAATAGTAATAGTTTATTACCTGCTGTTTAGCTCTAGTGTCAGCTACCTAGAAATGTCTTAATAATCATAGGATGCAAGATGTAAGAGGTGCAGGATAGGAGACATATACATATTTTATGTATAAAACCTATAAATCTCCTACCTTATGTAACTTGCAGATTATGTCATTCTTGAATTTTCAAGTGGAGATGCACTGTGTAAACTGGTTTTTGTGTTTTCAAACAATGCCACACTGCAAAAATGTTTATAAGCCCTGAAGCACAATGCAAAAGACCCCCAAAGTCTCTATTACTGATTGTGGTGTTGTTGATCAATGGTGGCTTGTAACCACATCTAGAAATCAAAAAAGAAATATGTTTTACGTGACAAATGGGCTTTGCAGTCCTGATACACAAATGCACCTGTCACATAAGTGGTTAAATTTAGTCCCACTGATGTCAGGGGAGGAGGTAAGAGCTGAGATCTGCCCAGATTCTTATTTAGCTTTCCTCAAGCCACTCCTATTCTGAGTTTACCAGTAATGGTTAAAAGCCATGTAAACAACTGCTTTCCAATAGAGTTCAACAAAATGCCAAGTGCTCATGCAAGTGCTGCCCTGAGCTTCTGTGAATGTTTCTCAGACTGGGCCTTGTGAGATGGTTCTGAGCAGGTCATAGAGTTATTTCAACTTGTTCACCCTTCCCTTCTCTGCCACTGGAAAAGTTGTCCCACTGAGCCTGTCTGTGCTGTCCACAGGCTTGTTTGACAGTAAGATTTCAGGAACGGGTATTTCCCAATCTAAATTATTCCGTGATTCTCGGATTCCATGATCAGAATTAAGTTTTCTGGCAAAGTGACCTACTGATTAATTTTAGTTTTCACCAAATCACAAAACATCCTGAGCTGGGATGGGACCAGCTCAGGATACCCACAGGGATCGTGGAACCCCTGTCCCTGCCCAAACAACCCAACAATCCCACCCTGTGCACCCCTGGGAGCATTGTACAAACTCTCCTGGAGCTCTGGCAGCCTTGGGGCTGTGCCCATTCCCTGTGAGCACCTGCCCAGCATCCTCTGGGGAAGAACCTTTCCCTGAAATCCAGCCTGACCCTCCCTGATAGCACTTGAGGCTTTCAGTATCTGCACTGTGGGTGTCTGCCCCACTGGGCTCTCCCCAAACTCTGTAGGGGGATCTGGAGCACCTTCTTGTCTTATTCTCTTCCTTTGATATTTTAAGGCTCTTTTTCCCAATTCCTTTCTCACACTTAGTTTATTTTCGAAGCAGGGATATGGTAGAGTTTCATTAGCAAATTAAATAGTTGTTCTGTTTGGTGCAGATTCAGTGCTGGATTGATACAGTAATTAATTCAACTTAAGGTTCTATTCCAGTTAGCACACAGTATATACTAAGACAAAAATAGTAGACATGTTGAGTGAAGAGTTTGCTCTGTTCCAAAACAAGTATCTTCCCAAGGAGCCAAGATGTTGTAGCAGGTACAACTTTTTGAGTACAAAAATTAAAGTTCAGCCAAGGATAGCAATAGTCCTTTGATTAGTTGTTAACTTGCAAGTAAAAAAAAAAACCCACCAGTAATAAGGAATATATATATATTACCATAAATTACACATAATAAGAATGATAAGAAAAACAACAAACCTTTGTTCCTTGGAATCTGGCTTCAAAAGCATGAGACTGCATTGTAATTTAGTATTTAAGTTAGTGTATTGTTTTTAATTTTTCCAGTCAGGGACTTTCTCCCACAGATGTCAGTTTTACCCAGGGCAAGGACAGTGAGAAGATTTTTGTCAGCCAAGAAACTGGAGGTTTTATTTATCAGAAACTTTTATATATCAGATGGCTTTGGCAGCTTAAAAATCTTTGGATTTTTCTTTTAGCTCAAGCCTGGTATGGGACATGCCACCTGGAAGGCTGTTCTCCACAATATTCCCATTATATCACCAATTATTTCTAGCCTTGAGGATATCAAGTTTTTTGTGTGCACATAATGAAGACTCACTCCATGACAGCTTTCCAAGATCTGGCCTTTAAAACAAATCTGGTATCATCAGCCTTACAGTAAAATCCCTGAGCTGGCAAAACATCAGTACTTCCTAAAGGAGCCAGTGCAGCCTGCCTCTAACAGGGAGAATAGACACTTGCTACAAGGAAATTAAAAAAAAAAAGAAAAAAAAAAAAAGAAAGAGAAAAAATGGCTAATCAAAACAATGATTTATTTTTTACTTGTATGACTCATTCCCTTAAATAAACAGCAAGCAAAAATCAGCCTCCCTCTAGCTACAAATTGGCCAAAGCATTCAAAGATCAATCTTGATCACTCTTGATAATGGGCTTTTTCCACTGAGTCCATTTCACCCAGTGTGCAAAGTGCAGCTCCTTACTCTCAGCTTAATGCATTTAATAAAACTTAATTAAACATTTGTAAGCTTAATGAAGCACTCTGGAAATGAAAACAAAGGCAAGCCAACATCCTTCTAAATGGAAACTTGGCCATCAGAGTCCCACTGAAAAACCTGAAAGTGTATGCTGAGCTTTTAATGTGTCCTCTGGGGTTAATAGGGTAGATCAGGGAAGCATTGAAAGTCCTGTCACAGTATATTATTTATTTCTTTTTGTTAGCATGTCACTCAGATATAGGTGTTTTATGTTGTGCTGTGTACTCCAACTGGAGCTGGACAAAATCAGCTTAGAGGTAACAAAGAGAACAAATCTCAAATATTTAACTTAGGCAAAATGCACCACATGCAGTGAATTCACTTATGGTAGGGAACTTCTTACCAATGAAGGAATATAAAAGTGGATAAAACTGTTGGAAAACACGTGAAAATACCAAGCCTGTCCCTGGGGGCTGATGGGGAATGTATGGGAAATCACATCCTGTTTCTCCAGCAAAGGAGATGGGATGGTGTAACTTAGTGTTCCTCCCACACCATTCAATTGCCTGAAGCCATGAAATGGGTTTAAATATTACCATTAGTGTTTCTATTACTATTATTGTTATTAATAATAATAATGATAATAGTAATAATAATAATATAATAACTTTTGTGTAATAGTATTCTACTCTTTATTTTTATTCTCATAATTTGATCTGAACCTATATTAATTCTCTGATTATTGTGGCAATATTTTCAATATGCTGATAACTAATTCTTTGCTTTAATGTGTGTTTTATCATTGTCTATAACAAGGTTTTGAAAGATAATGGGTTGTTTTCTCCCAACCCTTTCCTGAGGAGAGGTGTGAGCAATGAAGTCCTTTGGAGGAGTTCCCCTTTGGGCACTGGGAAGGGTTCTAGGATCTCTCTGGAGTCTTCTCACAGCCCCAGCTCTCCCAGCTTCTCATTTATTAAATCTTGCACAGTCTCAGAGTTTTGCTTTACATTGTGAATTAGTGACATTATGTAAGGAGCAAGAAGGTCTTGTTCTTATCCCAGCAATAAATTTCCAAAGCTGAAGGGGCTTCATTCACAGAATTGCAGAGTCCTTAGTGCTGGGGGGACCTCTGGAGATCCTGTGTCCCACCCCTTGCCAAGGCAGGGTCACCTGGAGACACAGGGGCACGTCCAGGTGGGTTTGGAATGTTTCCAGGGGGGGAAGACTCCAGGCCCTCCCCGGGCAGCTGCTCTGGTGCTCTGCCACCCTCCGTGTTGTGGTGGGCTAGTTTATGGCCATCAATTCTTGTCCTGTCACTGGGCATCTCTGAACACCGTTTGCCACCATCCCCTTGGCACTTGCCCTCGGGATATTTTTACAGATTGATGAAATCCCCTCTAAAGCTTCTCTTCTCCAAACTAATCAGACCCATCTCCCACAGTTTCTCCTCACCAGAGAGATGCTCCAAACCCCTTCTGATCTTTGTGTTAATCACACTGCCTTCCAGTTTAGTTCCCTCCTGCCTGATAACACAGACATTGGAGAAAGAGAAATCCAAAACCTGATATTCATTTGAACATTTGCAGATTCAAATGTTGGAATAACCTCCAAAATTCTTTGAGCAGAAAACTTTTCATTGCTTTGAATAAGATCCAATGTGGCTGTAGCTACACATGTGGACACTTCATCCAGCATTTTACAAAAGCAAGCCTCATTTGTAGTTGTCTAGGAAAGGCATAAAAACTGCCTATTCACAGTTTTATCCAGGCCTAACAGGCTCATTTCATGTCATCAAATTTATTGTCACGCTTCCTGACTTGGACGTGCATCACTTGAAGCATTCCTAGTTTAGACAGGTGATTTATGAGGCCAGCTGAGCTCCCTGCGTTTAATTTGATTTAGGGAAATTTCCCAGAACTTACCAGGGGAAACTCAGTTATAAATCCAAACATCATATTTCATAAGGAGATTTTACATTTTCTCCTAATGTGTTAAAAATATTTCCTTGAGGTGTGACTGTGCTGTAGCCTCCACATGCAGCTGCACCACACACCCTGCTGAATTTCAGTGCGCTAAGGAGCCTTTCTGCACAGTTCTGTTCCACAGGCAATGGGACCAAGGCACCCTCAGCACATTCCAGCACATTCCCTCTGCTCTGCTCTGCTGAGAGCACGTGGAGCTCTGTGTCCAGTCCTGGTGTCTCCCACATAAGGACATGAAAATATTGGAATGAGTCCAGAGGAGGCCATGAAATTGCTGAGGGGACTGGAGGACTTCCCCTCTGGAGCCAGGCTGGGAATGTTCAGCCCAGAGAAGGGAAGGTTGTGTGGAGACCTCACAGCAACTTCCAGGGTCTGAAGGGGCTCCAGGAACTGGAGAGGGACAATTCGTCAGGAACTGGAGTGACAGGACAAGGGAGAATGGCTTCAAACTGACAGACAAGAGGAAAAAAGTCTTCCCTCTAAGGATGGGGAGGCCCTGGCACAGGGTGCCCAGAGAAGCTGTGGAGATCCCCTGGATCCCTGGAAGTGTCCAAGGCCAGGTTGGATGGGACTTGGAGCAACCTGGGATAGGGGAAGGTCCCACCATGGCAGGGGTGGGACTGGATGATCTGTAAGGTCCTTCCAACTCAAACCATCGTGGGATTCCAAACCAATTTGGGATTCCACAGTTCAATGCAGTGGCTAAATGTGGGCCTTAATCACGTCTTAATTTTTTAATTTTTTTTTTTTGTTGGTTTTTTTTTTTTTTTTTTTGCTTGTTGGCTTTTTCTTTTTTTTTTTTTCATTTTTTGTTCTTTTTTTGCTCTTTGTCTCTTATGTATACTGCAGATTTTTTTATAGAAAATGGGCCTAGGCTCCACAGAATTGTCAAGAATGGCTTTTGTAGTTCTGGGCTGGTTTATTCACATTGCCTAACATTACACATCTAATCTAGACTAGCAGCCTTGGACCTTTGGATTGCTGATGGACAGGTGCAGGCTAATGAGATGTCCAAATTGCCCTTCAGAGCTTTATTGCAAATAGAAGAGGCTCCTATCTTAAAGCCTTCATTACAGATGCCATAAGTTTCACCAGCTGGATGCCTCCACGTGGGCAGGGATGGATTCAGCCACCTGAAATGTTTGTTACCTTTAGCAGTGTTACAAAGGTCTTGCTTACAGAGCAACTTCACCTGCTCAAGAATTGCCTGTTCCCCGAGTGCTTAGGTGGAAATGACATCTATTAACCTGAAAGTCAAATATCTGCACTTGCAGGGGGATTACTGCCCAGTGTGTCCAAGTTCTTTAGAGAATAGCTTTTCCCAACTCTATCAATGATATTAAAAGTTGTCTCTTAAGGAAAAAAGTAACCAGGCAGTGCAATGACTAAGAGTGTGTATAGAATCCAGCTACTTTACTAAATATTCACACAAAAAAAATCATATATTTCTGGGTTGAAGTGAAGGAATATAGTCTCTCCAATTTATTTTAAGAGAATATGACAGAATACTGCCTTTCCAATGAAGGAAAAAAAATTTTCATCAATGTATTCCCTTCTACCAAAGGCATATTAGAAATAGCACCAATGTATTCAATCTCAGTCAGTTCCTGTGTTCATCTTGCTCTCTGAGTCTGTTAAAGATGAAAAATAATGTATGAAAATAAATGCTTGGTACTTTTACATGTTTATGACTAAATTCTGATTGACTAGAGGCTTTAATGTTTAGAGTCCAGATAAAATTCATAGCTAAGGATTTCCATTTTCTGTTTTGTGTTGACAAGTCAGCAGTTTTAAAATGCTTAGCAGCACAGTCCTCATCTTAACTTTATACATCTAAATATTAAAAAGGTAGCTATGATGCTCTCTGATGTCCTGCTGTTAAACAAGAACTTTCACATCTCAAGCTGTCAGACTAGTCCCTTCAGAAATACAGATTCAGGGAGAGAAATCTTAGGCACTGGACAGCAAGAGAGTAATTAAATTCATAGGACAGTAGTACAAAACCAGTTTTTTAAAAATAAAAATTCATAGAGATGATACGTGGTAGAATTACTGTCTAATCTCGTAGAAATTGTCTGTATTATTTTGGGATGGGGGGTTTTTGGTTTGGTTTTGTTTGTTTGATCTGAGGAAGAGCTTAGTTGGAAAATTTATAGTGATAGGCAAGACATACGGTTATTTAAAATTATTTGGACATCTTACACAACTATAAATCACATGTTGTGATGTCTTAATTTTATAGGCAAAGGAGTTATGTATTAATACATACCTGGTGAACTGAATAACTGAGGGGGACATGAGGGACCCCAATGAAAAGGACACATGAAAGAAGCTCTACACATTTATACCATGAATTATCTTTTGTCATTCTTCTATTCCTGTTTAATGCTTCAAGTTTCTTCTCTGCTGAGAGTGAGGGAAAGATGTAAGACAAAGATTTGTGTGTTCAAAACTAGTGATGGTCGATTTTCTTCTGTCACATGCATGCTCAGCGATTGTACCTGATCTTTGCATTTTTGGTCTTCTGTTATCCCTGTGGTACCTAAATGCTCTTGGAGTGAGTTACACAGCTGTGATGAGATCCCAAAGCTCTTCAAAGACACTTTGTTCTCCCTTTTCTCCCCACTGAAGAATTGTGGTTTAATATGTACACACCTCCCTTTGTTTTACTACTCCTCTCCTCTCTTCCCTGTCAGCTGAGAATTGGCAAAAAGCTTTTTTCTAAAAAGATAAAGCTCTTGGAATGTGTTGAAAGGTGGTCACGCTCTGGATTAGTCCCTCTTAGGGGAGCACTGCTTTCAGAGCAAAGCTATCTCTGCCTCCCAGGTGGTTTCAAGCTCTTTTCTGTCTGCTGTGAGCTGATGATGCCTTGAGAGGCTGCCTAGAACAGAGGCTAGGCAGAGTTAAAGGAATTAAGTAGATATTTATTAAAAAGGCCTTCACAGGATACACCTTGGGCAGTACAAGAGCCTGGCTGAGGCTACACCCAAGATAGACAACGGGTCACGAGTTTTCACACTTTTATAAGCTTTGGTCCATTTACATATTGGGGTTAATTGTCCAGTGACAGCTTCAGGTTATGAAGTCCCATCCTCCCAGATTGCAATCCTCAGTTTGCTGTTGTTTATACTTTTTGGGCCTGAAGCTGCAATGGTGTCCTTGGTTCTCAGGCTGCAAAAGGATTGTTGTGTCTAACTAAACTGTGAGGAGAGCTTGCTAACACTTTATACAAAGTTCACTTATGAACTAATGCAGTACAGAATCTGGATAATATGAAAGCTAAAACTTAAGGCATCACCGAGAGCAGATCATAGGCAGACAAACAATGGCTTGTGCAGGTGTGACCAGAGGGTGAGCAATCCTGCAGCACCTATTGTTACTAAAACTGATATTTTTTGTGTTTCCCTTTCATATCTGCATGTTGCACTGAATGTTCCCTAAAACACGGCAATATGTGAATGCTGAAAAGATACGCTGATATTTTTAGATGCACATTAATATCCAATGAATAATCCTCAGGGAAGGAAAATTTCACCATTTCTGGGAGGTGAAACTGTTTCTTTGGTAATAATTCACACCTTACTGTTGTTGGTTTGGCAGGGAAAGAAAGAATTTATGACCCTGCTCTCCCACATGCTCTCCCTCCCAAAGCAGTGTCATCTCTGATGTGGCCACACTGCCAAATCTGTGAAACCAGAATGTCAGAAATCCATACACTTACTTCTCGGCAGTGTGGATAAGTTGACATTTTATCCACTGTGACCCAGGGCTATGGGTTGCTCTATCCATGGTCTGTATATGCAGAAAGTGTTAGGTATGTGCTACTTCTGGAGTAGATTCTGTGCTTAGAGAATGAAGCTGAGTGAATAGACCCCAAAGTCAGTCCTGCAGTCCCACAAACTGCCCTGCTGGGCCCCATGAATCCTGCACATCAGCATTAACACTGCATTTGCTCTGGTGTTGAGATCTCCCAGCACTGATTCTCATTAAACATTCCATGTTTCCAAACCTCATCTACACCCAGGGAGAGCTTGGCCTCTGCTTTTAGCTGTAACGAGGCATACAGGCTCTCTTGCTTATTTAAAAGCCTACTCAAATGAGATCTTGGTTCCTTTTCTCTCTCTACTTTTCCCTAGCTTCCCCCTTGCACTCCAACCACCTTGTCAAGAGCCCTGGATGCACCATCCAGAGGGTGATCCCATTCCCAAGAGTGAGAGTAGCTCAGATTCCGTCCCCTACCTGCCACAGAAACAGTGGCTGGATGATAAGACACTGACCCTTCACCATATCCCATTTACCTACTCGTTGTCAGTACAAGCAGAAAGGAGGGTGTGAAACACTTTTCTTTCCCATGACATTTTGTTTTGTCCCTGGAACACGTGCTGCATCTTCAGAGAAAGGACCTTCAGACAGTTGTAGCCCCCTCCCACATTCTCTGCTCATTCAGCCTGGGAAAACCGACTTTTTTTTTGGCTTTTGCCTCTTTGCTGACTTGAGGTGTCTGCCAAAAAAGCACTTCCACAAGAAATGCAGTCAGCATATGCATATCTTTGGAAACAAAGGCTCTCCCTCAAATTTTAGGAAGAAACACCCTGAAATGTGACTACACCTCTCCCTGTCTTCAGCCACGAGGATATGAATGCATTTTTTTCCCATCTATATGTTTTTGAGCAAGCAGTGAGAGAAATGAGTTTATTCATGTTCACTATATTTTTAATATTATTTAATTCAGCCTCTGTATTCTGATTTTTGTCACCCAGAGACTTGGATCAGTCTGGGAAACCTAATTCTGGTTCCCAGGTAGTGATAAGGGGGCCCATCCTTACTGCAGTCTCTTCAAGACATTAACTTGGCTCCCACATTTCAGACATGATCTAGATTGGACTTGCTTGGAAAACAATGTTAGGAGAGCTTTGTATCAGAGAAGCCTTCACTTAAGCAAGATGGTGACTGTGTTCTAATTAATGACTACCTGTAGTCACTAGAATTAGTTCTGAATGTTGTCCTAGGCTGTCAGTGTGCCATTCCATGGGTACCGTACACAGGAGTGACAGGACAAGGACAAGGGACTTTAAATAGAAGGAGAGTACAGTTAGCTGGGATATTGGGAAGAAATTCCTCCCTGTGAGGGTGGTGAGGCCCTGGCACAGGGTGCCCAGAGAAGCTGTGGCTGCCCCTGGATCCCTGGAAGTGTCCAAGGCAAGGCTGGACAGGGCTTGGAGCAACCTGGGCTAGTGGAAGATGTCCCTGCCCATGGCAGGGGTGGCATTGGATGGGCTTTAAAGTCCCTTCCAACCCAAACAAGTCTGGATTTCCATGATTCTGTGATTCTCTATTACTATCCTTTCCTTGCATGGTTTTTTTTTCAGTTTATGATGGCAGGAAATAGCAGCATTGGTGAATGCCAGCAGAAAGCACCAGGATCTGATCACTCCAAACATCTGCAACACCCAGATGGAAATGAGTGCACATGGATGTAGCCACAGTTTTTTCTTCTTCACCATTGGGTTCATATCTTATTGCAAAACTTTCTTATGGATCAAATTGTTTTCTGATTTGACCTATCCAGACTCATCTTTTTCTAAAAAAAATCCTGAAGTTTTTTTTTGAGAACATAGAAAGCTTCCAATTGGAAAAAATGTCAAAAGGGAAATATTGTTGTCTCTTGTTTGAGAACAAGATAAACCTGTGCCTTTTTTTTTTCTCAGTATGTACTTGCAGAGGTTTTTTTCCTATCACATTTATCTTTATAGAATCCAGTTCTGTTAAAATAAAAGTTCTCCTTATTCCATGAGCCTACAGGTTCCAAAGTCCAAAACTAGTCCATGACTAGTGGGCTAGGAAATCTGGCACAAAGCTAGTGAGTAATGACAGGAGGTTTCCACTACTCCAGTCCAACACAATGAATGTGTTGTGTAGTAATCAGGTGATGTCTCCCTTTTGGGGCTTCTTCTGATCTGTATCTTCTATTATGGACATATTTATGCACAGTGAAGAACTTTAAATCTTGGCAGAGAAAGATATGTAAAAAAACCACCCTAACTCAGACAAGAAAGTAAAAACATTCATAGGGGAAAATTTTAAGAAGGAGGATGAAAGGTGGGGGGAAAACCCCTCAGATCACTTACTGTGACAACTGGTATTTTTCCTTAGTGAAAGAAAGCAAATGCTTCATCATTGCCTCACACTTCCATCATAACTTTTACTTTCTATAAGCAGAAGAGGACTTTTATTTTTGCTTTTTGTTCACCTTATCAGTCTTTCACTTGTTTGAAAAGACTAAACAAGGTACTGAGTAGTAAAACCCAACTATCTAATTTTTCAAGTTATTATAGTTGCCAAAAACATAAGAAAAGAGAAAAAGAAAGACTTTAGGATGAAAACAGAAATACTGATTATTTTAACTTGGGAAACTCTTACTAATGGAAGAGCAAACCAAATTCTGGGCATGTAGAAGAGAGGCTGAGATACTTTAATTATCAGCAAAAGAAAACAAACAGGAATTAATCCATAGATTAATTCCTCCAGCACCAAAAAAAAAAAAAACAACCAAAAACCAACAAACAAACAAATAAAGAAAAAGAAAGAACCAAAGACAAACACCAAAGAAAGAAATAAACAAACAAAAAAACCCCAAAAAATCACTCAGTTCTGAGCAACTTCTTAGTATAGAAGGTCTGAGGAATTATCCAAATGGATGGCTTAGAAACATTAAAGCAGATAAATATTTCTTAAATCAGGAGAAACAAGAATCACTCAGGGAAATATTTCCCCTGGCAGTGGGCTTTCTAAAGGGTTTCTGTCCTTGTATTTTACCTTGTCTTCATTCACTTAAAAGGTGTTTTCTCCCCTGTGCTGCTGGGGTATTCCTGGAAGTGAGGAGTGTGTCTTAAACTCAGATTAGGCTGAACTCAAATGACACTGTAATATAACAAATTGTAATGAATAATGTGAATTTCATTGAATAGAAATCCAGCTGAATTAAAATTGTGTATGAATGAAATGGGGGGTTTTGCTTTCTGTGCTTGCCCATAAAATATCATTCTTTATGTAATTCTTTCGCTTTTAAAAAATTCAAATTGTCTTTTAAATCTATGACACAGATTCAGAATGAATGTAAGGAGGTACTACTAAACCATTTTGTATCAATTTCCTTCACTTTACCCTGCATTTAATAATGAGGACTTCTGACAGTCCAGACATTTGTTCTGTTCTCTTGCAAGAAGCAGCAAAAGCTTCTTGTGAATCCCAGGTTCTGCTGTCTCAGATGTGCTTTTTTTTTCTGCTGGGATGTGTCAAATGGCAAAGAACCTAATTCTGATTCACAGACATTCACATTTAATTAATTTCAGTAATTTATAATGTTTAATTAATGACTTGCACTGCCAGCTTTATAAACTGGATTTCTTTTATCAGTAAAAGGGAATATTTTTAAAAACTGAAAATTCCTGCACTGAAAATGAAAAAAATACCCATCTACTAAAGAATTTTAAAACATGTAAATTTTAAACATTAATTTTAATCTAAGCAGCATGGCTGTACTTGGGTGAGCAGTTCAAAACAGAGAATTTGAAGATTATAATGTGTGCATTTGGGAGGAGGCAATGTGTGTATATACTTGATTCTTTTGGTAAATATACAAAGCAAAGGCTTTTGAAATGAATTTTGGTCATTTGCAGACAGCCTCTCACCTGTGTCCTGTAGAGCTAATGCAGCCTTCCACTGCTGTGCATCCCACAGTTCCAACCTCCTGCCCATCCTAAAACACTCAGTGGGATCACTCTGATGTCTGGATGTCACATGGAGCACCTTGGAAAGGACAAGCCTCAGGTAGAGCATGCAAAGCATCACTGGAGTTGTCACTTCAGCCCAGCATGAACTTAGATCCACATCCTAAAAATAAAATTTCCTATGGCTTTGACTTTTTGACAGTTTCTCTTAAAATCTGGAGTCAATCTCTTTACCTACCCCTCCTGAGTTCAACACACACAAAAGTGTACCAAAGTTACTACTTTTGTGTAAGAAAAAAGAATCCCACAGCATTTCTTTGTAATAACTGTTCAGCTACAAAATTTTATTGGTCTCCTTCTATGTTCCCTCTAGAGGATGTAATGCACAAAAGCATTGCCACGGAACATATAAAATTACAAATGAAATTTATTGTAAAAAGTAGAATGTCTTCTAGACTGGTGTCAGTATTTATTTCATTCATAAACCAAAACTGCAGGTATAATATATTCATTGTCAGCAAGTTCATGTGTGTAAATTGCCATCCAACAGTATTGACTGATATAAGACAGATATTGAAAAGACAATTTAAATTTACTCTTCCAAACATAAACTGTTCCACAAAAGCACTGTAAAAACTCCTTCAAGGTTTTGTGTTGTGCTTCACATTTATGGTTAACTACATAATTTGGTTGTGTCATAATCCACTGTGTTTGGCAATTTGGCATTAAAGGCCTGCAAAGCAGATTGGATCCTCACCACTTCACTGGTAGACAGTTTGAGTCTATGACGGAGCAAGCAAGAGAAGAGGTCCAGACGACGTTGGCCGGGTGGAGAGAGTTTATTTACACGATCCCGAATCTCCAACAGCTGCAAAAGTGCTGAGTCCTGTGAGCCCTGAGTGTAGGGGTAGTCCAGCTGCAAAATCAAGTCTCGAATTGCTTCTGGGTCGAAGTGCATGCTGTAGCCAAACACTTGGATGTTGTTGATTTTCATGTAGCCCAGATTTCTTGAGGGATCAATAAATTCCAGGGGTTCATAGTAGATGCTCTCATTGCCATTTGGACCATTTGACTTTATTCGACTCCTCAAATAGATGTGCACAGTTTCAAAAAATGTCTTCCACTTGTTTCCCAGAGTCAGCGTCCAGTTATAACACTGAAGGGGTAAGTCCAGTTTAGTCCGCTCCCAGTCTGGGAAATTGTTTTCATTCACAGGCATAAACCAGCTCTCAGAGTGGCTGCCCCCAAAAGGGTTGATATAAACAGCAAGGACAGGCTCTAAGGTGCTGTTCTTAGTCAGGCAAATTTGCAGAGAGAGGCCCAGTATCATATGGACCAGGCTGGACTTGTACTTGTTGCTCTTAAGAGTCAGGAGCATCCGCTTGCGCCACGAGGGATCGAACCAGCTGTTGAGGCGCATGTCGTTGCTGATGAAAATGGCGTGGACCTCGATCCTCCGGTCTGTCTTCTGCAACAAATACTTCATCTCCAGGTCCTGCAGGTCCGTCTCGAAGCCGATGTAGTGCTCGGTGGAGTCGGCCACCTCGGGCTTGCAGAGCCCCTGGCTCAGCATGTAGCCGGCGTTGCAGCTCCCGCAGCGCGTGCGGTTGTCGGGGGCGCAGCTCAGGCACGCGGGGCCGTCCCCGACAGTGCAGGGCAGGAACCCGTGGCAGGCCACCTGGTCATTGGGGCAGGTGCACGTGTGGGTCTCCTCAGAAAAGCTCCCCAGGAGCCCGTTCTCGTTGCAGTAGAGAAACGACTGGATGCGGTTGAGCCAATAGTTGGAAGACCTGCAACGTAAAAATAACTTATTTTAACAAAGAGAGGCCTGTACACAGCAAATGCGGCTTTGTTATATTTTATCAGAAAGAGAAAAATAAAGCTGGTTTTAGTGTCAGATTAAGGCACGATAGCATCTGCTGTCAGATAGATACAGGTATAAATTGCCTCTTAGCAATGCAAAATCACAAAAGAAAAGTATCCTTCTAAATCCACAGGCATGACAGGAACATTTAGTTCATGTATTTGCTTTCTCTGTGTCTCTGTCAAGGAAGCCTGACAAAGAGCCATTTTCTGTAACTGTCTTCAGATCAACATCTTGAAATCCTACGCAGTTGAGATTATTTTTGTGTGTTCTATTTGACCAAAGAACTGCTTTGTGTGTATCTAAGTGTCTACAACTTTGCTATCCCTCTATTCTATAATGAAGATTTTAATTTTTGTTACTAGCTGGAGTGGCATTGATTTATAGACAGTGAGCCAAAATTCTTTCCTAGAACAGCAATAGGTCCCTGCTCCCCACCTAAAGAGATTCTTTAGCTGACTTCCAGCACTACAGAATCTCTACAGGAAGCCATGCATGAGCATGTTGTGTTTACTTTTCATCTTTGGGGACAAAATTAAAAGATCACTTTAATGTTCTTCTTGTCATCTCATTTTGGTTTCACTAGGAGGAACAGTTAATGTCCTACATCACACTGGGAAAACATATTGAAACCAGCAGTTCAGGCTGATGAGGCACAGCCACTAGAAGAAAGACAATGGGAAGTGCAGAGCTACATAGAAATAGCCAGAAAAGGTATCATCTTTGCATTTTTCAGCTTCTATTATTTCCAGCAGTGCATAGTTTAAAGAACTTGTTTAGTCTGCTGCAATCAGATTTATTGTTGCCACATGAATGATGATGGTTGTACAGTTTTTTACCCTTTCATTACATTGTTTTGGAGAGAAAATGCAAGACCCTCATTTACCTTTGACTGACTTTTAAGTCACATCTGAATTTGCCTCAAGGAGAAATCCATGGCAACTCAAAGTCTGATTTTTTAGAAACATGAAAATAAAGTTCAGTAAAAAATTACATCATTGGTGTTACATCACTCTGGTGACTTTTTAAATCTTTCTAATTCTTCCATTTTTTAGGGCAGGAATCTTGGTTGCTCGGGGTTGGAGGTTTATACGGCTATAGCTCTAGGTATTTTCTAGAAGCATAAGTAAATATAATAACATGCACAGTGTAAACATACCTCATCATTATTCTTCTTTGTGCTTATTTGAAAGTCAGCATTAAGCAAAAACATTCTGGGTGATCTTATTCCTTTGTTTCCTGATTAAAAATCACAATGTCCATTCTGCACACAAGGTCAATGTCACAAAATAAAAGTTACCCCAAAACTGAGAAGACCTTGAAGCTGTCCCAGGTGGAATGGGAAGTTCCTGTGTGTTTTGTTTGTGTTTTGACAGCAGCCTGCACATCTGGAGCTGTTCCAGCCAGACCAGGAGTGTGTGACCCCAGTGCCCATTTTGGGCTGAACTCTCCTGTTTATTCCTATAACCCCACAGGCACCACAGCCACTGAAACAGAGCAGATTCTTCCCAAAGGAGGGAAACCAACCTTTCAAAGACCTCTCTTTGCAACTTCTCCCTAATCCTTTGTGCTTCTCTGTGCTTATTTAAGAATTGATACTGAGGCCCAAAAGCTGCTGGAGGTAAGATATAAAAGTCTGGTTTGTTTACTTTAACTCTTTGGTTAATGCCATTTGATTCACAATAGACTTCATAAAGTTGTTACCTTGTGATTCATCACACTGGGCAGATAACTGGGCAGATTTCAAGGCTTTATTATTTGTATTTTAATCTCTAAGTGTTCTCTGGTATTATTACTACCAGGTTCTACCACATGACTACTGATATTGACTGGGTATTTAACTGTGACTTTTAGCATCCTCCTCCACTTCTTTTGGGAACAGAAGTCCTTGCCTTTGAAAAGTTTTGTTATATATCAGGAACATTTTTCCAGAACACATTTCCAGAAAACCTCTTGTTACATAGACCAACTCTGAGCTTTGAGCTGTGATTTTGAGTTCATCTCAGTAGAGGATAAACAGCTGAAGATATTTTCTGAGTGAATTTTTGAATATCATTTTAATGAGGTGTATTGGGTGTCCCTGGAAAGGTTTTGTCAGCAGGGGGGCAAGCACAGTGGTGTCCTCTACAGAAGGAAGCTGGGGTGGGACACAGCTGGGTCCACAGAGCTTCAGCTGGTTCCAGCCAGATGTTCTGGTCTTGACTCAAATGCTTTTTTAATTTTAACTTCTTCTCCCTTCCAATTGAATGCAGTGAGTGAGAGACTGGCTGGATGTGTGGAGGCAGTGGTTAACCCATCACACAATGAGATAATTTCCAGCTTAAAGCTGATCCCTGTTGTGTTTCATGAACCCTCTCTTCCTCTTAGAACTAGTCACTAGCATGACAATTTGTCATATTTATATATATGATGTTATCACTTATAATTATTTAGCATTGAAACAAGTTTAAAAGTGTTCTATTAGGGTTTTTTACACGGCAGAGGTTTTGTGTGGGAACTCCCCCATGGTTGGATGGGAAAAGTATCTGGAATGCAGAGTGCACCAGGCAAAGATAAAAGTGAAAACTGGCATTGCTTCAGAGTGGAGGAGAGAACAGAATTAGGAACACAGGGAAGGTGACTGCAAGAGGGACAACCGCTGAGGAATTTGGCAATCTTGGAAGAGGAGAATTTTATACTGTTGGAATAAGCCCACTTAAACCAGCAACATTAATTTACTGGCAAGGGTTGGTTTGGGTTACTCACTTTTCCAGCTACATGGTCTATAAAACACTGGTTTTTTTCTCTTTTAAAGATGCAGTCTACTGTTTCTACAATTATGAGAAGCAAAATCTTTAAAGTCACTTCTTTTTTGTTCTTTTTTCTTTTTAATGAGTCTACCTCCCTCCTTTGATTTTGTTAGGGAATAGAAGCAGAAGAAGCATGAAATGACAAACTGCAGAATTAGGTAAATTTCTTTCTATAACTTAGTTATGTTGTTTTTAACTTTGTATTATCTTGCTTATTTAAACTGCTATGTCTTTGATGATTAGCAGTTGCAAAGAGGTCAACAACTTTAGAGGGAAGGAGGTTATCTCCTTATTCCAGTGAAGTTCAAAACAATAACTTTCTAATATTGTTGCCTTATTTTGATTTCTTTTAACCTGGTTTTAACCAGAGATATTTCAAAAAGAACCTGCTTATACTTGTCTTTGATTATTTAAAAAATACAGTATATTTTAAAAAAATAACATCTACTTCCTTAGTTAAGTGCTTGTTTTAAAATTAGTCATTAAGGAATACCGTTACCCTTTGTAAATTTATTGCTTTCAGTGGAGTAAATTATGTGAAAGTACATAAAATGTCGGCAATACCTACTTTATTTAAACCACTCATCCATAACTGGATAAATTCACGCTGGCATGTCATTATGAAATCATTCTTTTTCTCCTAGAAATTCAAGATCAGACAAATTCTGGACCCTGGAGCCAAGGGAAAGGTTTGATTGGAAGCAGATGTGTCCTGCAGGTCAGCACCTGGCTGAAGAGCAGGTGCAATTTAGGTTCCCACAGCCACTCTAAGGATGGTGGCAGCTGGGGACAGAGGGGGTTCCAGAGATCAGAGGTGACATCTCAAGTGCCAGACTTGCTAACCCTGTGACAAGGGCTTCAAGCATTGTTGGCTTGGGGCTGGGTTCTAATGGGGGCTGGGAAATAGAGCATCCAGGGAGAGGGGCTTTTCAGTGTGGTTTGGGGCTGCATCATCCAGTTGGAACAAGATGATCCTTAAGCTCCTTTCTAACCCAAAACATCCTGTGATCCTGTGATTCATTCTGTGCAGAAAGTGGTGCACCTAGGGACCCTTCTCTGTGCCTGGACACGGATGTGTGTGGGAAACAGGCAGTTTTGGACACACTTCCAGCACTGTGACTTCCTTGATATCACAGAGATGTGGTGGATGTACAGAGGCTCCTTGGTGAAACCAGGTAGAAGGGGAACAATTGCACTCCCCCCAAAAAGAAGACTACAGAACTCAAACTTTGCTGTTGAACAAGCAATGGACTGGTCGGGATCTCCAGGGCAGGGATGAGAGGAGAGGACAGTGAGAGGAGCACTGTCAGAATCTTTACACACCAGAAGATAAGAGAAAAAGGATGAAGCCTCCCTTAACCAACTGGAGAAAGCAACACGACCACAGGTGCCGTGAGTGGGGCTTGGAAGAGCTCTTCAATTATTCTTTTAACAAAAATATATTATTATTTGATTTGGAAAAGTACATATGCTGGTCTGATGAGTTAATTTTCCAAACACCAGGGTACAGAACCAGGTTCCAAACCTAATGAAGCCAGCAAGAACATTCTCAGTCACTCAACTGAGTTTCAAGTAGAAATGGAATGCTCAGAATACCTGTGTCTTCCTCATCATGCAAAATGATGTGGTAACTTATAATCAAAGGCTATTTCTGGTGATTCACCCCCTTGAAATCACAACTTTACTGTAGAAGTAAACTAATTTTTAGCTTAATTAAATATGATACTAGGTAAGTACAGGATACTTGTTAAATTATGTAATGGATTACATCTTCCTGGAAATTGTTTGGAATGTTTTTAAACATCTTTTGTTCATTAATATCAAGTCATTGAAATCAACCTTTCTAAACCAGCACAGAAGTACAAAAGAAGTGATAAATCTGGACAGAATTTATATGAAAACATGAATATTGTTTGTCCTGCTAGTAGAAAACCTGTTTTCTCTGTAGAAAATAAATTATCAAGCTGCTGCTCTGATTTATGAACACTGAACCAGGTAACCCACCCAAATTCCTGCCTTTTAGTTGAGACCCCAAAACTGGGTCTCCATTATTCTGGGGTTTGAATCTCACCATTGAATGCAGAGAGCTCCAGCTCACACAAATCACGTCTCTCGTGGAAGAACAATTCCTCCCTCCTTATTAATTTGCCTGATCAAATATGTCAATGTGGAAGTACTTAAAGGTGCACAACAACATTCCAAATTTTCTCAGTTCTTAAAATTTACTTGGAAGCAGATTGTTAGCTAATTGTGCTTCAATGACAGCTTCAGCTCCAGCTTCTACTCATTTCCTACTCTGCTACAAGCTCAGGCTACTGTTGCAGGATGAAGAGACTCTTGTGGTTAAATCTGCTGCCATATAAACTGCACCAGCTTTCAGCTGGGATGCTTGCAGGGGAAAGAAAGCCTGCCAGATAATTTCACTTTTACAGAAAGATGGTAAAAAATATGATAATCCTAGGGAAGTTAATGCAGCAATTAGCATCAGCCAAGTTTCTGATGAGAATCTTAATGAGAGACATAAATCATAATTCTAAAGTGCATTTAAAATATTTTGCAATTTCTTTTCTTACTATGAAAGTAACTTTACTTAAAAACAGGATTATTTTTACTAGAGCAGTTGCAAGCTTAATCCAAACCATGTGCCTATTCCTGTTCAGTACACTGTAACATTAAATGTAAGAACAAAGCACTATGGTCACCCTATAGAATAGCTGGAGCAAGCATTTAATCATGATATGACACTTTTACCTCCTTCTCTGCCTCACTAAGTGCTTAACATCTGTTGTACATCAGATGGCTCAGTAGCATATGATGAGTACTCAGTGAGGCAGCTGCTAAGTAAAAAAATGAAGACAATTTAACAAGAAGAGGAGAGGCAGTAAAATACCCATTACCTACTTTCCCTTCCTTTGGAGGCCAAGTCCAGTATAAATCTGTGAGACAGCAACATCAACACCAAATGCACTTACAGACATCTCTACAATGTCCTACTCTGGATCAGGTGGATTTACATCTTGGGAAGGAGAAATCAGACTCCAAATACTTTGTTTCTGTGCTGAGGTTCAAAACAACAACAGTAATTGCTACTTAATTTGATAACGGTCTTTAAGAGAATGTTGTTTTCTTCTAGGAGTCAGGGTAAAACTATCAACTGCACTGGAGCCAGAAGAGCAGTGAGTGATCATAGAATCAGAGAACCACAGAATGGTTTGGGCTGGAAGGGACCTTAAATCCAGAGACACACCCTGTCCTGGCCTTGGACACCTTCCACTAGCCCAGGTTGATCCAAGCCCCATCCAACCTGGCCTTGGACAATTCCAGGGATCCAGGGGCAGCCACAGCTTCTCTGGGCAATCAGTACCAGGGTCTCCCCAACCTCTCAGAGAAGAATTCCTTCCTAATATTTAATCTAGCCTGTCCTCTAGCAGTGGGAAGCCATTCTCCCTTGTCCTGTCACTCCATTCCTTGTAAACAGTCTCTCTTTCTTTCCTCTGGGCTGCCTTCAAGCACAGTGAGGTCACCCAAAAGCTTCTCCTCTCCAGGCTAAACAATCCCAATTCTCACAGCCTTTCCTCCCACCAGAGCTGCTCCATCCCTCTGATCATCCTGGTGCCTCCTCTGGACTCTCTCCAGCAGCTCCACATCCTTCCTGCGCTTCTGCCCCCAGGGCTGGGGCAGCTCTGCAGGTGGGGTCTCACCTGAACAAGGCAGAGGGACAGAATCCCCCCTTCCTGCTGCCCAAGCTGGGGGCTCAGCCCAGGGCACGAGGGGCTCTGGGATGGGGCAGGTCCAGATCTCACCCCCAAGTCCTTCTCCCAGGGCTGCTCTGTCTGCTCAGCCCCACCTGGACTGATCACAGGGGTTGCCCTGACCAGACCTTGTTAAATCTCCTGAGATTCCATGGGCCACTTCTGGAGCTTGTCCAGGTCCCTCTGGATGGCCTCATCCTTTAGGTGTGTCATGAACCCTCAGCTTGGTGTCGCCTGCAAACCTGCTGAGGGTGGCCTCCATCCCTCTGTCATTAGAAGATTGGATATTTTTAGTTTATTCAGCCTCACAAAATTAGCCACCACTCAAATAAATGCCTGAAATCATTTTACTGTGGCTCATGTTACAGGTATGGCAGTGAGACTCTTGGTGACAAATCCCACTCCCAAAGACTGCAAAGAGGAGCAGTGCAGCTGTTGTGAGTTCACATCTCACAATTTCACAGCTGCTCTACCTGAGCCAGGTACTCTAAGGGTGGTCCAAAGGTCTGGGGTATGTGGACCATGATGAACACAAGGAGTAGTGTGAAGTAGGGAAGAACTATGATGCTTTTCTAAATGAATGCAAAGGAAAGAGAAACCTCTACTAAGGGATGCCTGCTAGCATACACAGAAAGGATATTAATTAGCTATGGAATTTTAATGGAAATGTTGTTCCTATATGCTAAAATTGCTTCCAGCATTTAAGTGGATGCAGCAACTAAAGAAATCTGTCTCAGGGTAAGGATGCTCTAGGGTGACTGGATGAACCTGGAGCATGATTCTGGATTATGTTGCTGGGGCTATTCAGAATCTAAACTGAATCTGCCTTGAATTATGGAGGCAAAATACCTTGTTTTCCCTGTTAATCACATTTAAGGAGAGTCTTTCCAGATCCCCAAGCCCTCATGCCACCATTCTGCAGCTGTTGCCTGGGCCCCTCAGGGCTGGTACAGTATAGTTTAAAATCAATAAAACATGTCCTTCCTTTTAAATTCAAGATAGTCTTTATATTATGAGAGGAATTAAGCCCCTACATTAAGTGGTTGAAACCTTTTGCATCTCACAGAGAAAACTGTCATGGGTTTCACAATATTTCAAGCTAACCTTTTGGCACTAAAACATGTAATATTTCAGAGGATATTTCTAGTTGGTCTGTTATGAATTGATTTACAAAGCTTTGTAGTTTAAACTACATTGATGTTACACCTTTATAATTCTCATTGTAAAATTTTTCTAATATATAACATTTCTGCCACACACACTCCCAAAAGAATAATTATTTTAAAAAAAATTAAGATAATATATCCACAATTCTTTTGACACAGCCCTAGACAATCATAATGACCATTGTGGTATATTTAATTGGGAATCGAACTGCTTTGTAGCACAAAATATTTATGTATAAGAAGCCAAATCAGAGACAAGCTTTGAAAGCTTTTACTAAATAATGATTCAAAGTGCAGCAGTGACAAAGGAAATACACAGAAAATTAATTAATGGAGTCAATTGGAGCACGAAAGGAATCAGAGCTGTTAGGAAAATTAAGAGTTTTCATGTGAAGGGGGCAGAAACTTGCCACACACATGCACAAAACACCACCAAAATACTACAACCAAAAACCACCAAAGCAGCCAACCAATGTGTGCTTCCTGGAGCCACTCCCCTGTTGGGTATCAATGAATGTGTGTGCTTCTGTTTGTACAAGATCTGCTAGAGCTGTTAAAAAATGACCTTGGCTCCCAGATTAGCCACTAATCTTGTGAAATTTTAGATGGAATTTTCCAGATGTATCTTAAAGCATAAATATTTTTTTTTATTATGAAATTATTAGACTTAACTAAATCCTTCTCTGACAGTCAGGTTAATAAACACCTTTAAGGCACTAGAAAAGTAACAGCCAAATTTACTGCAATGTAATCATCTTTTTTTGTGTGAAGGAAAACTGTGGAAACGTCATAATATTGATCAAACTGAAAGCAAACACCGCCCTGCCTTTATTTTTACAGGAAGAGGCAAGATGAGAGTATGATAATGCTGTCTACATTTCTGTACAAAATCCTGGAGCAGTTTGGATTGGAAAGGACCTTTCAGATGATCCAATCCAATAATCTCTCACAGCCAGGGACACCTTCCACTATCCCAGGTTGATCCAAGCCCCCTCCAACCTGGCCTTGGACACTTCCAGGGATCCAGGGGCAGCCACAGCTTCTCTGGACACCCTGTGCCAGGGCCTCCCCACCCTCACCCTAAAAGGAATTTTTCTTTATGCCCTGTCTAAATGTACTTTCTCTTATTTTAGAACCACTGCCCTTTGTCTCCTCACTAAGGCCTTCTTTAAAAGTCTCTCTGAATATTTCACATAAGTCCAGTCTGTATTGACGCTGCCCAGTGTGTTTTCTTTCTGCCACCCTTTCCCTCCCAGCTGGATTTATTAGCCCCAAAAGATGCTCACATTAATATAGCCACTGGTGGCTCTTTGCTCTGTGTTCAGCAAACCATAATGTAGAGGTTAAAAAGAAAGCAGTGAAGGAACACCCTGACCTGGAAAAAGAAGAAAAAATTAAATAGGATTTTGAAATGAAAATTCCTTTCACTGAATGATTTAAGCTGGAAGTGTAAAAGTAGCTAAATCAGGGGTTTCTTTGAATTTTAATGCGTATATATAGCTGGCATAAACCTAATTTCAATATTTAATCTCTAGGAGGAAAGGAGCCAGTAGCACCTACTGAGACCAACTGGATTCCCTTGTCAAGATCTCGAGGCCAAATGCACAACAATAGTCTAAGTTGTTTGTGTGAACTGCACTGGCAACAATAACAAGATGTACCAGCAGCTCTAGCAGGCAGCAGAAATTCTTGAATTGAAAAGTAGCCTTGACTGAAAGGTCTTTGCATGTAATATCCCAGATCACAAAATCTATTGAAGATGGGAGCAGAATGCTGTGTGTCATAATGCTGTACTTCAGACAGGAGGAAGCAACATCCATGTTTTTGGAGTATTTTTCTTCAAAACAGGAGTAAAATAGAAAGCTAAGAGAGTGGAGATAATTTCTGAGCAAAAGCCTTCCAATATTTGGTAGGATAATTACAAGGGTAATTATAATTACCCTTTACAAGCAAAAGGGTAATTGGTAGGGTTCCTAAACCATTACAGACAAAATCCCACTGCTGACCAAAGAACCCAAAGTTTTAATTATGGTGAGGGGTAAATCTGGATATGAAAAAAAATTTAGCACCAGAAAAAACAGCCATCAATTCCAGAGTTTCTGGAATGAAACCTCATTATTCCAGGTAAAATCAGAGCCTCATTAACAGCCAGTAGCAGAGAGGCAAGTCCATGATTACATCTGTGAAGCTGATACAAGACCATTACATCTTCCCATTTTCCTATTGATTTTGAGCCAGGACCTTTAGTCCTATTTTAGGCATCCTTATTCCCAGATACAAATAACTGAAATAAAATAAAACAAACAAACAAATAAACAAATAAATAAATGAAAATCTGTTTCTGCAAACTTTGCGGCAGCTATAAGTGTGGAGCTAGAGAAAATCTGATTTTATTCCTGGCTGATTTCTGTGTGATGATGGCTATGGACCAGTCACTTGCTCTTTTCTTTGATAATCATCCTTATTTTTTCCCTGCTGTTTCCTATTTAGATTATAAATGTAGTTATCCCTAAAAGCTACTGTAATATAAACAGCAACAATCTGTCATTTTCTTCCATTGTGTAGAACCAGAAGGATTACAGCAAAGCAAGAATCTCCCAGACAAGAGTAATGGTCTTAATTAAAGAATACAAAATCCAGTTCTGTATTCATACCTCTCTTATCATGTTATTAAACAAAATAAACCAAAATAAGATTGCAAGATCAGTGTGTTTTTCTCTAATTTTATAATAACTGAAAATAACTATTATTTTGAGAAAACCCTTTAAATTTTAGTACAGGCACAAAACACGTTCCAGAAGAGAGATTTGGTTTCCTGCCATGGTATGTTTGAATAAATTGCAAGGACACCCTTAAATTTCTGAAGGAAAATGAAAGGCTGTCTAGAGAAGCTGAATCCTGCCATTATAAAAACAACACATATTTCACTTCACTTAATAATGTATAATACTTGTAATAAGATGTCACTCGTGTAACAGTCATAGACAGGGAAAGTATTAAAATAAATGGCTAAATGTTGCATGTCTATAATATTAATTAGGAGACAGACTTGCAATAAACTTATAACAGATATCAAGTGATTGTATCTCCTAGCACATTTTTTGTCTTCCTTAAGCAATCAAACCCACAGCCTGAAATGAAATATAGAAGGTGATAGAAAGAGTGAAAAAAGAGTAGTTTTCTACATGTAAATCTGCATAATAGAAAAATTAGTATAGATAACAGAGTGAGGGGCCAAAGTCCCACCATGGAAGATATGGAACTGTGATCTGCACCACTACAGGAGCTCTGAACCACACCCTGAAGCAGTGATAATTCTTACTGCAAAGAAAGACCATGTTACTCCTGAAATGATATTTTTCTACATAAGTAATCTCCTGATGAGTTCACCCCCTACTGGTATTGTATGCCTTTATATGTCACAATATTTAAGGGTGGAAAGGAAATCTTGCCATGCAGAACAGCTTCCTTGATACCTTGCAATTTTTATTTAAGGTAATATATAATTAAAAACACACAATTAAATATAATTCAAAACAAACACACAAGCCTATCTGAAGCAACAACAAAAAGCTAACAAAATACCCAACATGTTGGTCTGCTTTAAATTCCTCCTTAGTAAAACTAGCAGGCTGCTACAGAAGGAATTAATTTAAGGACCTTGTATTTCACAAAGAATTCCTAAGTGTTCACTTCAATAACCAAAAGTGGATTGGAGCAGACAAGATTTCCTTGCAGGAGAAGAAAAAAAGGTCTGTAAGAGAATCTGTTCTTCTGACAAGTGACGTATAACATTTCAGAGCCTACAAAGGCATGTGTTTTAAGCCATATTTATCATTCTTAACAGAGCCAATCTAAGAATCTTGGATTATAATCACAGTGGGACACTAAAGGCTCTGGAGGAATTCTATCATTAACAAGGTCTCTAGTATGCTTTATATAAATATATATATATTTATGTACAAAACATACATTCTTCCTTAATACCCTAGGCACTCTCAGAAAGGTTTATCTGTCCTTTCCAGAAAGACCTGATGCTTCCACCTGAGGAAAACAAAAAAGCAGAGCTACAGAAATCCCCTGAAATGAAAATCCTCCCAAACACACACTCAGGGCTCTAAATGAACCAAGGGAAAAGGGGTCATGATGGCATTAGGGGAATGGTGACGACACTAATTCATGGAGATTAATGATGAAGAAATAAAATTGAATTTTTTACTGAGGACAGAAAAATGGCAAAGAGCTCATTTTCTTTACCACTTTGTACAGAATTCCACACCACCTGAAGTTCAGTGTCTTTGCACTTTAAACTCTTGAAGCATATGAAGGTTGGTTAAATTCTAAGATTGTGAATGACATCGTGAAACATGAAGAATGTAATAGTGTTAGTTTTAAAACTTTTAACTTCTGGGGTAAAAGCACTACCAAAATGTCCCCAGAAGGATTCCATCTGTTCTTGGTATTGCAAATGATATTGCACTTTCTATTGTATTTATAGTAGAAGTGACAACAAAAGCCTGAAGACATGATCCATATTGAAAAAACCAATTTGCCTCAAGAGCCTTTGCCTTGAAGAGATCCCAGTCTAAGTGCAAACCAGACAAACTAAATAGAAATAGGCTGTAGGATGTGCTCACAGGGGTTTTAGAGTGGCAGTGAGGGATGGTGAGGACTGGAGGGGAGATAACTGCAGAGCCACAAGCTGAAATACATGTCTGGATCTTTAGCAGTCCCTCTGTCATGCAGAAGATTTCCTGCTGTGCACAGTGAATACCACTGAAAAACAGGGAATAGCCACAAAAATAGCACTGATGTCCTCAGGCAAACAATCATCCATGATTTCTCCCGTTTGTCCAACACAGGGGGTTTGGAAGTGTCTTTCACGTGTATTCTAGTGGAAAAGATGGCTTAGCATTTATTTTAAAGGGGAGTTTTCAGGGACAGGCAGATTTTGGTGGGATCTGGTTCAGCCTGCTGACCATGGCTCTTTCATCCAATCATTGATGACATTGATTTCCCTCTTCCCCAGCTGCTGCCATTTGTGGTGCTTCTGATGGACAGCCAAGGTAAGAGGGTTTGTCATGGGCAGGTAAACAGGGCTGCAGCACAAACACTCCCACCCTGGTGAGTAATTACACTGCCTCTGCCACACCATCCATCTCCAGCTGCAAAAGGACTGAGGAGCCCAAATCCACACACAATCCAGTGTTTTTCACAAGGCCTTTTACAGCCAGGATTGACATCCCCAGAAAGAGAAAAACTGGCTCTGCTCAAACATTTTCTTGGATTTTAAAGTTTACTCTTAAGAGCCAAACATTCCTTCTCCCAACCCCGAACTGTACATAATACAAGGAGAGCAAATTAACATTGGCTTTCCATCTGGCAGGAGTTTTACAATCAGTGCTGCTTACTGCAATATAGTTCTGTCAAGCATTACAATTATCTGAATGCCTATTGCTCCCTTAATCTATCTAATTCACCTCACTATGGGCTTGCTCCAAAAAACATTATGGCAGTAGTAAGAAGGACCCCTTAACTTGAGAGCATTCCTGATCAATCACTTACATAGTCCTAATATTTTTAATACCAGCCTGTAGCTCTGTGAGAAACCACAGAAGCTCCTGCTCAGTGATGTAATTTTAAAAGTAATTTTAAGAGTTCCTGTCCTTGTAACCAGCAGTATATTGCCAGTGATCCTTATTTACTCAAATAAAACTTGACTGAATTCTTTTAATACTCTACAGCAGTTTCCACTGGCTGTCTTTAGTTTCTATGGAAACACATTTGATTATTATTTTGTCACACAGGACTGAATTGCTGCATAGACTCCCCATCCACAAATGGGCACTTGAACTCTTCAATGAAATATCTCTACCCTCAGCTCCAGAAATAAAGGTTTGTTGGGTACTCAAAGACCATTTAGTTTCCCAGCATGAAATGATTGTGATGGGGGAGAAAATTTGAATTGTCATGGCATAATCTTTAATGCATCCTACTAAATCCTGCAGTTTGAGGATCTCAAAAATTCCCCATCTTCTAGCTGAGGATGATATTAGGGTAAAAATAACCATTATAAAGAGGAAGAAAGGGTTGCTGTAGTCTTGCCAAGGGAATAATTGTTTTACTACTGATCTGCAATTTGATTGATTCTTCTACTCAAAATATTCTGCTGAAGTTGAGCACGGTTGTTGAGGCTGTTTCATGGACCTTTTAAATTCTGACCTCTTTAATATAGTTTATATTTTCATCTTTTATGGTTTGCACCACGAAAAACCCGAGCATGTTTTCAGGTAATGCTGCTTACATAGACCCATAAACATAAACCCATTAGATGGAGTGCAAAACAACACCTGTGGTGCCAAGGCATAATCTACCACACCCAAATCTCGGTGTTTACCCTCCTTCAGGTAATCCTGAGGTCAAGTCCAGTCCTCACATACAGGAGCAAAAGGCAGGGAGCTGTAAGATTGTCTGAATTCTGCCAGGAGAACCCAGGGAGATAATTCCTGTGGCCTTTCCTAAAGCATGAATCATGACTTGGAGTCAGGGCACTTCAGTTTAGAGACAGAACCACTGGACTTCAGGTGAAATGGACACAAAGTGAGGAGGAGATGACCAAAAGTGAAAAAGCCTGCTGCAGAAACCTGGCTTTAGCATTGTGGCAGCCAAAAGAAAAATAACCTTTCTCAACTCTCACACTATTCTGCAGTAAAATTACATTTATTTTAATGTTGGAAAACATTTTCTTTCTTCCTGACTAATTTTAATTTCTGTTTGGGGAGGTTATTTGTTTTGTTTTTAAAAAATATTATTTATTTTCTTTCCTTTATATATGATCTTTTTCTTTGGAGTACGGAGGGGCAATATTTTCTATAAACAAACTGCTAATTATGAACACCTTGTACATAACACTGACCAGATTTTTCTCTAAATATCACAGGGAGATTTATTACTAATACATGAAAGATGGTCTACAAACTTTTTTCTAGGCAGACTCAGCAAATATTGAGGAAAATACATCATTTACATTGTGCTGGGAATTGCCTTATCAGAGTTCCATACCCAGGGCACTTATGGAGCAGCGCTCTTATTTGGGAGGAAGGTGGAAGCAGCATGTTGTCCCCACATCAGGAAGATTCACAGTGGACATAGCTGCAATTCTTTTCCTCCTTGAGCAGAGATCTTTCTCAGAAATGACTGATGGATGAGACTTTCTGCCAAAGGAAACCATGCCAAGGACAGAGACCCAAAGCCCCTTCTAAGGGTCACATGTGGTCACATCACAGTGAACGCAGAACTAGCACTCCTTTTCCTTTTCCTTTTCCTTTTCCTTTTCCTTTTCCTTTTCCTTTTCCTTTTCCTTTTCCTTTTCCTTTTCCTTTTCCTTTTCCTTTTCCTTTNTTTTCCTTTTCCTTTTCCTTTTCCTTTTCCTTTTCCTTTTCCTTTTCCTTTTCCTTTTCCTTTTCCTTTTCCTTTTCCTTTTCCTTTTCCTTTTCCTCACCTTTCCGCACCTTCCCTTTCCGATACTCACCTTAAAACAGCAACAAAACCAAAGAGAAGAGAAATCCTGCAGAGTTTAGAAGTGCAAATATTCGGGCTGACCCCTAAATCCGGGCTCTCCCTGCATTCTGTGCAGGTACCAGGATTCTCTGTTTATTTGTCTTTTCATTCTCTGACACTGAAAATGGCTCATGAATTTCCCACGTCTCAGTTCAGTTGGGAGGGACCTTCAGCCCATCCCAGTGTGTGCTGAGCCACGCTGGAGGCACCACTCACCTGTGCAGCACATTTTCAGAACCTCTGAGCAGCAGTGATTGAGCTGTGCTGTAGAAATAATCAGCTTCTCTCCTCAGGCTCCACTACAAGGTAAGTGATTGGTGGAGATGCTGTTTCAGACACCACTCATGATTCTCCTGGTTTGCTACTACAGGAGTGGAGTCACTGAGCAGTGAATCTAATTTAGTGCATGAGCAGCACTCATGTTCTGCATGACAATAACTTGCAAATACTTTCTTAGGCACTACATTTTCAGGCTCAGGGAGCCCTCTCCAATTAAAAACAGATTGTCCTTAATAGAATCTATAAATGTGAAGTAGAGTATCTGTTCTATTTGCTTTTGCTAGATTTTTTTTTTTCCTTTGTAACAAGTTTAACCCAACTGTTTTCAGCTTTATTGTCCTGATAAGACAGCAAATTCCATTTCCTGCCATCTGTTGCTAAATTTGCAATTTTCCACAAGATCACTAGGTATATAGTGGGGGAAATTTCTGTTTGTTACTTTGGAGAACTTACTATAGATAGGCAAAATAGTTCTCACATTTTTGACTCGCTAAACCTTACCCTGATGGGTATTTAATACAAATATTAAAGAAAAATATGATTAAGATTCTACTCCTACATTCTCTTCTTTTTGAGGTACTTTATTGGTTTCATCTGTTTCTTCAAACTTAGTGTTTATTTTCTTGGATGTGATGGCTTCTTAAGCTTGTTTTTTATTCCAATGATCTTTTGCATTTCCTATTAAAGGCTTATGTTTCTGATTTTTATGGATCATACCTTTCAATATGCAAGAATTTGGAGAGATGAATAGTTTTGCTGTAGCACTTTTCCAGTTACTCTGTGCTCATGTGGAGATACATTTGCTCTTTCTGTTTACTCTTAACTCTACACATAATTGCTTGTCAAAGTCATACCTCCTTGATGTTCCTCAAAAGCTGGAAGAGATTGTATGAAAATCCACCCATGAGGAAGGATGGTGCTGAAAACTAACAGATATTTAAAGCAAAAGGAAGAAACAGCAAATAAATGTTCATAAGTTATTTGAAAGTGAGGGAATTTTAGGAAAAAAATGTGGTCATATATGAACACAGAGAAGTTCTCAAGCGTTCTCAAAGGAGATACTCACTGAGGATAAACCCTCATAGTTTGGTTTCTGGTTCTGAGACAATAATCTCACTGCCATTTATTTAAGTGTTCTCATTTGGGACCCCAAAGGAACCACTCACACTTGTTTTGTGTTTATGCTGTGTGTCCCCACTTGGATTCTGAGGAGAACATGGCTTATTTTGCAGTATTGCCTATCAGTGCTGTCAAAAATTCCTATGCTATTTCTGCCAACAAGATCTGGAAGTGTTCACATAATACCTAAAAAAATTGGAAAGGGTCAGAATTATGGACTTGCTAGTTTCATCATTTACAGAACTATTTTCTCTTCGAATAATTTTTTTGCATTTTTAATTTTTTTTTAAAAAAACAAAGATTCCTGAAAAAAAACCTTCAGCTATTATTTAAACATATTTTTAAAAGCATAAAGAATCAGAATATGTTTTAACTGTAGACCACAATATGTTAATATGCATTTACATGATTTGTCATTCAAAGGGTTTTGCTAAGATTGGTGTATTTGCATTATTCTCACTTGTTTAGAAGTAAAGCAATGTCATCTGTTATTATTCATTTCTTGCTGACCTGTTAAGTATTCCTTATTAAATTTATGCTTCTCCTAGTGGGATCTATCCTTTTAAGAACTTTAAGAGCACGGAAGTGGCACTGCAGTAATGTATGGAAAATAGTTCAGTGTTTAGCTTTAGTTAAGTACACCATCACTGCCTCGTAAATGTGTGCAATACCATATGCTTACAAATAAACAGCTGAAAAAAAAGGAGACTTTCCACAGAAAATTTGGGGGGGGGGGGTAAAATACAGATAATATTTTATCTTATTCATTCACTAAAAGTGACAAAATAAAAATTATTACAGGAAAGTTTGTACTGAGGCCACGTCAGCAGCTGGTCTGGTCCTTAACATGCATTCTGAAGAACACAAAGTACAGAAAAGTGAAATTAATGAGTACTGTTCTTCTATTAAAAGTATTTCAATAGCTAAAATCTTACTCAGTAAATTTTATTTGTGTTAAGAAACTTTAGAATTTTTTTTATTATTTATGGTTAATATTCTTTGTACTGTATCTCTGACATCTGCCAGACTGAGAGCAAGATTTTCTGCAAATTAGTACAACTCTTGTTGCAGAATCAACCTGAATTATTTCAGATAGGGATACAATTAAAATTAATTAAATAAATTATTAATATCTAATTAGTGGTAAACTTACATTGTCTCACAAAGAACAACAAAAAGGAACGTGGAAAACTTATGTGATAAGAAATTTCTCTTCTTATGACTCAACTGTTCACAAGTAATAGTATCAAAGACTATGAATCAAGGAAAAAAATATTTTATATACAAAAGTATTTTAATTTGGAGAGCCACCATAAAGGAGAGCCCTGATTCTTGTGCTATGAGATCAGTGGGCATCTTCCAGCTGATGTCAACAGCCCATAAAAAAACCTTCCTTCCTGATAGGGTTTTCATATGTCACGTGGCAGCAATTCTAATTCCAGCTGGGCTTCAGCAGAATTTAGATAGCTGCAAGTTTTTATCTTGTAATTAGTGACCAATGAGAGCCATAACTCAAATACCCTTTTATGCAGAGCTGTTCATAGCTCTATTACTGTATTTCTCCTCTGTATCTATGTAACTCCTGTACCTCTGACATCTCTCTCACTGTTCAGGTCATCTAGGTGCTTGTGCACAGCTCCCAACATGGATGCACCACCAAGACACTGTGGGGCACATCTGCAGGCCCAGATGTTCTCCTCAAAACCTTCTTCCCACTCTTGCCATGGCTCTGGGGCTCAGGGAGCAGTGGCAGCCGTGGTGCTCAGGTCACCAGAGCCCAGCCCCAGCCGTGCCCATCACCCCTGCACAGCCCACCTGGGCCACAGGAGCTCAGCAAATACCCCTTCATGCACTCCCATGCTCAGCCAACTATTTACACTTCTACCAATGTTTTTATGATGACCCCAATGTCCCCCAAACAGCCTTGCAGCTTTTTATATTCCTCATCCTCCTTGAAGGGTGAATTCCACAGAGGAGGACTGAGTTTCTAGGCAGTGAATTTCCTTTTGTAAGAGCACGGGAGCTGTTAAGACTCCAGTCATCATGTAACTATTCACAAGTGCTATGCTACAATAATCCACTTTTATGGGAGTTTGGAAGATGAATATAAAATAACATAATCCCCAGCTGTGCTGTTATGTGCAAAGCCATCCCATTAATCACACTCAGTTTTACTTTACAGCTTAAAGGTATGCAAAGTGTTGCTGCCATTCAGGTGCCTTAGTACTGGCAGTTGCACACCCTAACTGCATTTTAAAAGCTATCTTCTCAAGAAATTAAGCACTCAATCTTTTTCCTTTCCTCCAGTGGAAATGGTAATTCAGCACCTTCTGATGTCAACAACATATGCAGAGCAGTCAAAAACTCTAGGTGAACAAATGAAACCTCAGCACTGTTACAGCCTCCAGACCTGAATATAACGTGTTAAGCACGCAAGAAAAACCTAAAAGTAGTTCAACAATTCTGTTTCTTTATGGATTATCTGAACTGATTTAGTATCTGTACTTTTCCAAGAGGCTACCGAGTACAAATAAAAGTACGTGGTAAACCCACACTATTATGGGTAAAAGAGATTAGATTATTTGGGATTCACAAGCATGAATTCATGCTAGACTGATATTGCCAATAAAGACATGAAATTCTTCTTAAGGCCTGGGGGAGCTTGCAAACCTAAGAGTGAAAACAAGTGACATTTACAACTGCTCACTTCTTTTGTGGAGCTGAAAGCATTGGTGGGATGGTTGGATTTGAATTGTGAACAAGCAACTGAGTTTAGATCTAAAATAAAGGATATTAATTAGATTAGGCATTAGGAAAAAACTCTTCCCTGTGATGGTGGGGAAGCCCTGGCACAGGGTGCCCAGAGAAGCTGTGGCTGCCCCTGGATGTCTGGAAGTGTCCAAGGCCAGGCTGGATGGGGCTTGGAGCACCTGGAAGGTGTCCCTGCCCAGGGAAGGGGTGGCAGTGGATGAATCTTAAGGTCTCTTCCAACCCAAACCATTCCATGATTCCATGATTCTATTGGAATTCTGACCTTGTCAGGAAGAGAGGAAAACTCACTGGCTACTGCTATTTATCTGATAGCTGAAAACCCAATTTTTCTAGAGAGTTGGAAATCTAATTTTCTATCATCAAGGCAATCAGTACCTCAGATCAGACCCTTGGATATGATGTGAAACAGTCTTTTTTACCAAAGTGTGGGAGGTTCTGTGACTCAGAGGAATCAATCAGATATATGGCCTAAAATGAAGCTTCTCAGAGAATAAAAGCAGAAACTACAAGTCAGGGCAGTTTTATAAGATTCCTGAGGATGGATTTGAGAAGCCATTTATATACATATATATATATATATATATATATATTTTATTATTTTTATTTTTATCTTTTTAAGAGGAAAACTTCTGTGCACCTTAACTTGTATGCTCAAGAACTTTTTACTTGTGGATATTGAAGGAAAACCATATACTTCTGTTAAAGAAAGAGTTCTGTAAGTGTTCTTTTATCATAGGTTAACATGAATATGATTATTTTATGTGCTGTGTTGTATATTTTATATCAATTATTGGGGATTATGATCTGCAAAGGAATTTCTGGTTGTGTTTACTCTTAGGGTTAGATATTTAAACCAGGAATTTGGTACAAATTTTGTGAATTTCATGGACACAGGATATCAGTTCTATTTCACTATCACTGTCATAGACACAGTAACAGCATAGTGAATGCTCTTTTAAACTTCAAAGGTGACATAGGTTAAATAAGTATTTTGTAAAATAAATTTGAAAGTTCGGGTGAGATGTGTGATCCCATAGATTGTGAGCCTTGCAATGTCATGGATTTCACAAATGCATGGCTCCATTCATCTGAATTTGTCTATAGAGCTCTTTAACCAGATGACTGTCTGCTATTCAGCCAAAAAAGAAGAAACAGGCTCTGGAGTCATTATTAGCCAAGATTCACAGGTGCCTCGTGTAGAAACCCTCTTTATAAAGCTTCACTGCTCTGTGTCAGGACACTAATCCCTATTCAGTGCAGAGAAACTCTGCCTTTCACAGACAGAGGGTCTATTTTTGTCTTTGAAGTTAATCCAACTCTAAGTTGCAGCAACACTTGGAAACCCAGATGCAGAAATTCTGTATAGACTTCCTTTTAAATATTCATGGCTGGAAACCTGTTTCTCTACTGCTATCATTCGAAGCTGAGGATTCTGGCTTTTATGGACTTTTGCTCATCTCTTAATCCACAACTAAAATGTTTTCTCTTCCCCGCAGTTGATGTTATATCCAAATGTGGATATATATAGAGGAGTAGTCAGAATATGCAGCAGATGGTCAGCAGAAGAAATAAAAAATCACTTAATGACCAACAACCTCATACCAGTGGCAAGACTCATTAAACCGTGGGCTGGACTCAGCAAGACAGAAACTGCTGCTCAAGGGTTTTGCGAGGTATCGGGGGCTAAATTGATGAAACAGAAAGTCTGCATGCTGGCCTGGGATTTGCTACATTGGTCTCTGCTCAGAACTTATTTAACTGAAATTTTGTCAAGGAAGGCTGGGCCAGCCCCGTCAGCAGCTCAGCTTTCCATTTCCCAGTGCCTTGCTCCCATCTTGGACACATTTGCCAACTGTCTCGTTTATATTTATACTCTATCTTAGCCATCACTCCAGGAATGATCCAACCCAGTAGTGCTTGCTGCAGATAATGCACTGATGGAGCAATCTACACAGATGGCAAGCTATCAGCTTACATTAAAAAAATCATCAGTTATTGTTCCTAATTTTTTCCAAAATTAAGGCAGCTTTGTTCAAAAATCTGTGGAAAAATATATGTTCAGTTTCAAGGACATGATGCCTTTGGACTCTTCTAAGGCAAATTAAAGAATTGTCTAGGATTTCATCTTAACAAGTAGTGTCTTAAATTTGCAAGATTTAAAAAAAACCACAACAAATTAATAAAAGTTGAAGGTAATGATCCTGATTTTGGCTCCTATTGGAAATATCACATTAAAATAAGGAATGAAAATATAATGAACTAAGTCTAACCCATGTTGATAGAGATTTCTAATTGCTTTTTGAAAGGAAATGCATTTCAAAAAGTTAAATTCATTCCAAATTTCTTTTTTAACACAAAGAGATATTTGCATAATTTCAATTAATGCAACAAATGCTGATATTTGCTGTACTTTTAAAATCCTGTTACTTCCATGTAACAGGAGAGGTTTGAAGGCATATTGAAGTTTTTTCTGTCATATGGATAGGGCAAGAACTAATTATCTAAGAATCTGAATGACTAAAAAGCCATGTAAGAAAATAATAAAAAAAATCTAAAACTTTGGGATTTTTTTATAACAAAAACCTGGAGAAAATAAATTTTGTGGTAAATATGGTGACAGCTACACAATGGGGGAAAAAAAAGCTTGTCTTTCTGTAGAGGTTGTAATTACATTTATAATTTCTTGAGTTTTAAGCAAATAGATTCATTGCAAAGCAAACAAAGAGAAGATGATTCTGGGTAGAATTCAGAGAAGGCTTTAGTTTGGTTTGGGTCTTCTTACTTTAAAATCTCAACAATTGAGGTAAGTCAGTTATTAAAGATAATAAAATATAACTGTGTTAGAAAATTAGCAAGTGTCACCTTTTGTCTGGACTGCCATTAGTTCTGCTCCTTGCAATGGGTAAGTCCTTTATTTTATACTCACCATCACCTATTGTTTCAAAGATCAGTTTCTAGAAGTCTGATAATATTCTGATATTTGTAAGGATCAAATCCTTACAAATTAATTGGAATTAATGACTTCTGCAGCTGTGCTTTGTCATCTGCTACATGAGGAGAATTTTGTACTGGTCTGTGCTTATCCATTTTAAACTATTACACTAATTGTATCTTGTTAATGTGTCCCAGAGTCCAAAAGAGGGGTAAACAGACTGTGTGTTCTGAATCAGCATTGCCTTCCTGGGATAGATCACATGGGATCTCAGGATGTGATTTCCATGAGTTCCTCATATGAATTCTGATGCCTTTCTGTGGGAAAAAAACCCTTCCTGCCATTTCCTGCAGAGGTGTGGGTTGAAGCCATGGGACACAGATGCTTTGGACATTTGATTTTCTCTTTATCATTGGTCATTATGCAGCTGTAGAATAAGGAGACAACTGTTTAATTCCAAAACACTGGTCAGGATATGATGTGGAGGCAGGAAACTTGACAGCAAGGCAATCTTGTTTTCATTTCAAAGGTTGCTTTAAGGCCCTGATCTCCTTCACTTGTTGGTGCAATAAAATTCATTTGCACTCTCTCAGCCTGAAGCTTTTCTGTTTCCTGCCTAAAAATGACTCTAAAATTAAGGTTCTTTTTAGAAGAATATTACTGATAACACAGTACTTTGTGTTCATTTTCTGAAGTATATTTGTGGCACTTCTCCAAAAGAATAAAAACATGGGAAATTTGCATCAGTGTAGGTCTTTGCCTTTTGTACAATAACGAAGGACAGGAAGGACAGAGCTGGAAGGTGCTTGGAGCAGCCTGTTCTGGTGGAAGTTGTCCTCTACCCATGGCAGGACGTGGAACTGGATGAGCTTTAAGGTCCGTTCCCACCCAAACAACCCAGGACTGAAGGATTCCAGTTTGTTTCTGTCAGAGCCTGGGGCTACACTGGGTTTGTAAAACACCTGTCAGGGACATAAATGTTCTGGCAACACAGAATATCAGGTGACTCCCTCAACAGCAAGGCTTTCCCTGGGTGACACCTCTGCACACAGCACATGTCACACCACAGCCAGCAGAGAATAAAACAACACTGACTTTATTGTTCATCATGGACTCACTCTCACCCTTCCAGCTGCAATCTCTCCCATGGAAAGGTGACATTTGCTGGCAAGACAGTGCAAGCCTGGACCTGCTGCTGATTTCTGTCCCTCTAGGAGCACAGAGGGCTGGATGCTCCTGGGCTCTCTGCCTGGCACCTCTCTGGAGGGATAAATTTGTTCCAAAACTGGAAAAAACAGGAAGGGAGAAGGACAAGGGGAGGGGGCAAAGGCACTCGTGTCATACCCCTGCTGACAGCAGTGATGTTGATACTGCTCCTTGGGGTAAATCAATGTACATTGTCTTTACCAATCTGGATATAGCTACATACATGAGATACCAGTAATGAATTATTAATTTGAAAATTTTAATTTTTCAGAGGCTTCTTTATGTTTCTAAAAAAAAATAACTACTCTAATATATAATTTTCTAATGTTTTTGTTCATAAATCACACTTGAAAGTATACAAAGTAATTATGCACAAACTGAATTCTTATCTAACAGCTCAATTTTCGAAAAATCTAATTTTCCTTATACTTTACTCTTCAACTTCTATTTATCCATTTATTTTGCTCTTATCAAGAGCATGAGAGAATAAAGAGAGTATATTACACCAAAAATTAACAAAATTCCAATTGATAGAAGATGTCATAGATTGTAAATAAGAAAGTGTTATTAAGTTTTGATAATTATGAAGTTGACATATATAAGTTTTTTTCTTTCTTTGCGTTGCAATTGAAAAACAGCCCAGTAGGAATCAGTCATATGAAACTTTGAATAAATCTTTTCATAAAGTCATGGAATGGTTTGGATTGGAAAGAACTTGAAACATTATCTGGTTCCATCCCCTGCCATGGGCAGGGACACCTTCCACTATCCCAGGTTGCTCCAAGCCCTGTCCAACCTGATCTTGGACACTTCCAGGGATCCAGGGGCAGCCACAGCTTCTCTGGGCAATGTGTGCCAGGGCCTCTCCACCCTCACAGGGAAAAATTTATTTCTTATATTTAATCTTCCCACATACTGGCCAGATAGAGAGCTTGTATGCAGAAATATGTCTTTTGGAAGGCTGCAACAATGGGTTTGTGCATTCTGCACGTTGGAAGACAAGGACTGATTTATAGGGTTAGGGTTAGTGTTAGGATTAGGGTTAGGGTATATTTATAAGGAATGAAAGAGTAGACACTGCACATTATGAACAAGTCAGATACAGGCTTATGGTGTTTCTCAAAGTATTTTTAAAAGTCAAAGGTTTGAAATTCCCATAATCTGCAATCTTCAAATTTATCTATTCAAAGCAACTACATGTCCTTTTCTAAGATGACCTGAGGCACAACTCTGGAGGTTAAAGAATGGTGTTTGATGACCACTGGGGAGCTGGTACCTCACCTTCTGAGCAATCTCACAAATTCCATATGACTTAACCCAGGTGAGGAATATCAGCCACTCACTAGTCTCTCTCCATTTCTATGTCAATGCATGTCTCAAAGTTCTTCTGCTTGTTTAACTGTGACTTTTTTGATTCTGATCATGAAAAGTTAATTTTCAGTGTTGACAGACCTGACGTGAGAAGCAGAGACCTCATTGTCAAAGCGAGGCACTGGAGTGATGAAAGGCTTTGCCTGAAACATGGATATGCCTGGCACTATCCCCCACCCCACAAGTCCAGCCTTCATCTCCCCTTTTCCTCTGCACTTGTGTCAAAGCTTTCTAGTGCTTTGCATTAATACCATCTCCCCACATTTGAGACACCAGAGAAGTGTTTATGTTACAGCAGCTCATGGCAGCCTGGGCTGGGACCCCTCTGTGACCAACACCTGGCTGTCACCATGAAGGAACACAATGGAAAAAGGGAATGAGGAAGACAGGATCTAGACCAGGCAGTGGGACAGTGCTGGCTGTAGACTGGGGGGCTTTGGTGGCTCCACAGAGGATTCCTGAGCACAGAATTACAGAAAAAGTTGAGTTGGGAGGGACCCACAGGGATCATCCAGTCCAACCCCTGGCCCTGCACAGACACCCCAACAATCCCACCCTGTCCATCCCTGGGAGCATTGTCCAAACACTCCTGGAGCTCTGGCAGCCTTGGGGCCGTGTCCATTCCCTGGGGAGCCTGGGCAGTGCCCACCACCCTCAGGGGGAAGAACCTTTCCCTGATCTCCAGCCTGGCCCTGCCCTGGCCCAGCTACAGCCATTCCCTGGAGTCCTGTTCCTGGTCACAGAGAGCAGAAATCTGTGTCTGTCCCTTCCCTCCCATTCACAAGGAAGCTGTAGCTGCAGTGAGGTCTCCCCTCAGTCTCCTCTTCCCCAGGCTGAACAGACCAAGTGCCCTCAGCTGCTCCTCATGCAGCTTCTCCTCGTGGCCCCTCACCATCCTCATGGCTTCCTTTGGATGCTCTACAACAGATTTAGATCTTTTTTATATTGTGTTGATGCTGAAGACAAAGGCCATTTTTATTTAGTTTGTACATGTCTCAATAACTCATAGATGATAAAAGATATGCCCTTATGGCAGAGTTTAAAACCCCACTGTTCAAATGTGCTGTTATTATACAGGAAATCTGGGCAACACTACAACTTCCTGGAGTTGGGATAGACTGAAGCCCAGGGTGCTCCAAGATCCAATACCCCCCTCTGGTGTCCTGGCCTGACCTCCAGCTGCATTTGTGGAGGACACGATGCTGAAGGTGGTGGCACTGTCCAGAGAGGCTCCTGGCCACCCTGTCACATGTCACGACTGCAAAGACAGATGGCCACCAGGCCAGGGGCAAACAGGAGCTGCCAAGCCCAGAAATGTGTGCCAGGATCTGTCCACATGTCAAGTAATTATTTTAAAGTGTAGACTTCCAAGCCTTGTGAGTCACCACAGCGCTGGCTCCGAGGCTGTCTCTGCAAGTGATTCATGTGGATAGGTGATTAAGATGTCTTTAAATCTGGCCTGAGGAAAAGTCCTTTACAGCAGCTTGGTCACAGTAAAAGCCAAAAGGGCAAAAGCAAGACCTTCAGTACTGTGCATCTACACTGGAGATTAAATGTGCTGAATACTTTATAGCTGAAATTCTTTAGCAGTTTTTCTTAAATGCTGTTTTACTTTCTTTTTTGTTTTAACACCACATACCTATAAAATAAAATGCTTTTTTAAGCACTTTGTGTTTAATTTTTTTTCAAGTTTTCAGGTTTGTTAGATCAATTGAATTACAAAATTTCCTTGGGAAAAAAGAAAGCTTGGCCATTTGGGTTAGAAACAGATGTTTTGTTAGATGGAAGGGACAGAGGCAATTTGCAGTGGTAGCAAATTAGTGTCAGGAGATGTGAAATAAATCAACACTTTAGAAACTGATTCATGGGGGAGAAGAGGAAGCTGAGCCCAACTTCCCACTTTCTCAGAACTGGACTGCATAGAGGAAATTCATGTTCCAACAGAGGATGTGATTTCTGTTCTTATCACCCTGTCACTCATAGAAGTGAGCCCACAAGAAAGTCACTCTCCTTGAACAGATGATTTCCTTGAGTCATGTTCTGCTGTTGCACTTCTGAGTAGTGACTCCTTTGAAAAGTTGTCTGAATATCCAGCAGTCACAGATAACATGTGGGCCATACAAGTCATATCTGTTATGTCTTTTTAAAGTATAGGCTGTTTGCCATGTGGTCAGTGATTCAGTAATCACATTTCAGTATTGCAAGTCTCAGAACAAGGTGCCACTCAACACCCTGCAATATTAAATCAGTATCATATCATATATCATATCTTCAGTATCATTAAATCATATCTCATACTGTATTGGTATAACACCTTTCATGTCAGATGAATCTTACTATGATGATTTTCATTTTTTTAACATCCTGTGACAGAATGTAAACTATGATTGCCAAAACACTGCTTTTAGGGGACAGTAGCACTGGTAAGCTGTTTGTAGCTGAAAAGGACAAAACATTGGTGTGGAAATGTGATTTCATTGCACATATGGTGTTTCCAAAGCAGGAGTACTCCTGCCCTGTGACATTAATATAAACTCTCTACTCATTTCACTGTCTGACATGCTGAAATTACTTCGTTCTAATGTTGCTATTCATCAAAAATACCAAAAGTGGAGTTGAGCAGCAGCTGGAAAAATTTTCATGGGTAGCAGGTGGTCAAGAACAGCCTCTATGAATGTGCAATAATGTGCTGCATCGTTAGAACCCCAAATCTCCTTGAGAGGAAAGGTATTTCAAGGACAGGTGCCAAGAGCAGGCTGCCCTGTGTATATACAGCTCCTAAACCACGTGTGAAAACACATCTGTACACAAGAATTTATCTCTGCTTCTCCTTATTATCAGCCCTATTATTTGCAGGGCTCCAGATCATATTTTTATGTATGTCACGTTAGTTTTAAATAACTCCAATCCCCAATCCAATTAAAGGTATCACCTCTAAGCAGATCATTTTATTTCCTTGGAGAACAGATGCAGAGTTAGTATTCGGGTTAATAAAGAAACCACTACCAAACTGACCTTCGTTTTATCTCACACACTTCCATCTTATCACCTTCCTTGTCTGTGGCATGTGACTTTCAGACGTGCACTTGCTGTGTCAGAGCCAATCTAAATTTCCTCTGGACAGGCATTCCTTTGCATTAAAATTTGTAAATCCATTTTTGACTCCCAAATGCAATATCTTAATTGGAGCAGATAAAATTCTTTTCTTACATACTTTTTTTTTAAATGTACTAATAATGAAAAGACATTTTTCTTGGAACCACTTTTGTTTAAAAGCATCTCTTTGATCCTTGTCCTCTATTAAAGAAGATGCTCTGAAATCAGACAAAATACTGTTTATTTAGCACCTCATGTTCAGAAGAATCATTTGCATTAGACCCAGCCCATCCAGAGGAACTTTTGCTGTCTTACACTGCCTTTCTAAAACATAATTTTCCTCTAGACTCACTGCTCACCTTCATTCCAGCAGCCTGTTAAGTCATGGATAATTAGATTTTTTTTTCCCCTTACATCCAGTGCCACAAATGTTCTTTAAGAAGAAAAGTCTCTGTGTGATGCAGTGAGAAAAATTCATATCTTGAACTCTGTGGCTTCCTTGGTGGAAGACTTTATTCCTTAGTAATGTAGTGCCCATGAATCAATTACACTTATAGCAAAGCAATCTAAAGTAGCTGATAAACAACTTTGGGATGTAAGGAACTAATCTTGCATTATATCCTCAGGGAATGGGATTAACCTGCACTATCCCCTTTATTTCTTATGTATTTCATTCCAGAGAGTTCTGAAGGAAACAGGTTTCCAGGCCTCAGTGTTATGATGAACTGTCTTTACAGATGCTGTAAAAGTCATCTCTTTTAAATCTGTTTTTCTGCCTATGGACAGAAGGGAAGACTAAGACACAAATTCCCTTCTCTGAAGTGTTTTTAGAGTATTCAGACATTGTTGTGCTTCTAGGGCATGTGAATATTTTGCTAGGTGAAATTCAAACGTAAGTGAGAAACAAGAAAATGCAAATTTATGGCGCTTCCTTCCTTCATAGATGCCTGTGGTGCATTCTGTGGAAAATTCCAGAAAAAAAATAATCTGGTTTTAAAAAGTAGAATTCTTTCTGAAACTCTTCTGTTTGATGTAGCTATTCACTGCCTCCAGTGATTAACTCCTTCTAAGTCTACATTAGCTTTAGAGTATGCCTCTTAAAAAAAATAACCTCCATGGAGATAAGGACACGTTTCAAACAAAGCTAGCAAGAATGACTTTCTTTCCAGAAACAGCGGGCTTTATATTTTAATTTTTTTAAAAAAGTTATTGAGAAATTTTGTCTGTATTTGTCTTCAATTTCTAGAATATTCAGTTACCAGAATAAGATCCTTTTTAAAAGTGTCTGAACTATTGGTATAATTATCACCTTCACTATAAATTATATGGGAATATTAAGCATTCAGTCTTTTCAAAAATTCAGATACTAACATTCTATTCAAAACTCCATGCTTTTGTGTGCATATGCCATACCTTGGTGTTCTAAGACTGAAATTCTTATTTGTTTGAGGAACTGATCATCTTCATTTGCAGCTTGTTGCACCAGTTTTCCATTTAGTTATTATGCAAGGAAGATGCATTTTTTTCCCCACTGACTTATTACTGTATTTACATTACATTTCTCCTTTTAATATTTTTGTTTATGTCTTTATTAAATCACAGACGGTGCTGATTAAATTAGACCTTAAGTGATGCTTTTTCATTATGAAATAATTTAAAGTGCATACAGATAAGGTTCATACCTACAATAATGTCCTGTACTGAGTGTACTCACTCAAAAGGATGATTAGTGAAGGAACCCATTTGAATGACACAAAAAGAATGAAACTGGCACTTCTGGAGGAAGAAATGAAAACTTCCCCTCTCTTCCATGTCTTTCACTAGAGGTTGGATATTCTTTGCTGTCCTTCTTGAAAAGTATTTGGGAAAGGGAAGATTGTCCTCCACCAAGACAGTTGATATTTCTTTTCTGCTCTCAAGCATGGAGATTCCAGTCTTCTCACTTTGGTTCCATAATTTGGGTGGATGTGAGTGCCAGCACACCCCTAGCTCTGGTTCACATCAGGGGTTTCACTGACAGCAATACAAGGGTAGAATGAGGTCTTGTCTCCCTGGGATTTTCAGTTTCCCAGCACAGCCATCTCATGTGAAATTAAACCTTACTGCTGTGTTCACCAAAACAGAAAGAAAACCCACTTTCCCTCCCTGTAACACAGTGACAGCTGTATAACCACAACTTTTCTTGCTGCTTTACCTCTTCCTCATGCCATATGTGAGCTACAGTGGCCCTGTGCAGAACAACTGATATTTACTAATTCCCTCCCTTATTTTGTCTTTGACAGATGAAGAGGTTCAAAGGAAAAGGTGCAACCTGAAAGTGATGTTAGAGTGAGAGATGGCTCACAGACGTCACCCTCCAGTGCAGGGGTGAGTCAGCAGGCTCAGCCTAAGCCTGTGAGGAAACTTGTCCTCACCAAGTAAGTAGGACTCACTTTCTGACCTCATTTGAGGAAGATGCTGCTGAAATCTAGAGCTTGGCCTAAATGACTAGTTTAGTCCTTTTCTTAGGGTGGATGCACTTGCCAACAAATCCCCTCCAGAGATTAACCACTGCTCCTCACAGCTCATGGTCCTAACCCAGAAATGCACGTGATGAGCTCAGGGCACACACGTTTTACAGCTCAGCTCAGTTCCTAAAAACCAAATGTGCTGCTCTCCTTGAGCTGTTCAATCATCCTCCCATCTGTATTTTACACCACCCGCTGATTCCTGAAAAGCAAAACCTATTGTGCCATCTCTCATCCACATCCCTGCACAAAAGCTGCAGCAGGAGCTGGCCTTTGCTGCGTGCAGTGGACTCTGCCCAAGGAAACACAAGAATACTCCATGTTTTTAAGGCAGATGTGTCAATGCAATAAGAACAAGCTGGAAATAATCACTTCAGCCTTTTGAAGCAGCAGAGACTCAAATTCATGGAGGCAGAAGCTCACCTGGTAGTACTACTCTGCAAAACACACTTCTTTTTCAGAGTGCATTGTTTTTTTAGTTTTGTTTTTCTCTTTAATGCTTGAAATGGAATGTTTTATTAGTCCATCCTTACACAAAACATGGGAGCAGATCATCTACATAGAAATCTCTCTGCAGCTTGTTTGCTTTGAATTTTAGTTGGCATTTTTTGTTGAACTCAAGCAACCAGCCTCCAACTGCACTGATTACAGACTGATTGATTAATTCAGGTGAATTTTAAAAGTTACATTCAGCAGTGCCACAGTGGAAATCTAAGGGTGTTTGATGTATCTTGGCATGATCTGACTTTCAGGAAAAGGACCATTTGTCTGTTTCATGTTAATGAAAGCAAGCTTTAAAGCTGGGCAGAACATCTGGAACTTGAAAAGATTTGAAGTGAACAGAATAAAATAAAAATTGCAGTCCTGGGCCCACCCCCACTGTACACAAAAGTGCTGCAGTAAATGGTTCTGACCGTGAGTGCAAACTGAAAGAAAACTATTTGTACTTTATTTTAGCTGAAGAATATAAAATGTGTTCAAAAAGCAGACATGGAAATACAGCTTCTTTAACCTGCAAGTTAATTGAGTCTTTTTTTTTTGCTGTGAACAATGTTGTTAGGAGAGGATTCAATGGTATTTTGGTTTCAGGATTAGGAAATTAAAATATTAATGTAATTTAGTATTATGATTACTAAGTGGCTTGATCTTTAGGAAATATGAAAGAAGATGCAAGCAATTCTGTGTAACTCATTAATTAACTCCCTTTTAAAACAATCAGGCAACAATTTGTTTCATGTTCAGGAAAGAAATTTTGTGGCCAGAGAAAAGAGATGATTATTTTCAGTAATTAATGATAACCTTGACCGTATGCAGGAGCTCCTTCAGGCGTGACTAAATGATTTCTGGCAGACTGCATAGATAAATCCCTATAAAACTCCAGCCTCATAGAAAGTTTTCATTAATTGCATTAAACTTTGAGGACATACCTCCCAGTTTCATGAAGGAGAAAACCCAATCCTCACTCTTAAGATATTCCTTTAAAAATCCTTTATACATATATTCTATTGATTTGGGAAATTTGGTGTAAAATTAAACATTAGCAGAGTTTGTTTTACCCACTGCCAACACCATGACCTTTATTAAAAGTTGAAGCATTGCCTCTTTAATCCATATCTAAAGAGACATATGTCCAAAAAAACCTATTGCAAATAATATTTATATCTTCATTCAATCTAATTTCTCTTTCCACAATAAAATTCACACAGTAGCAGAGCCCAAACACTAAGCTGAAGGAGTTTTTTAGAAAGCCCTGGTAAAGAATTACCTTTTTTTCCAGTTCTCCCTTCTTGTTTGTTTGAAGCCTAGACTATCCATGGCACATAAAATCATAGACTGGTTTAGGCTGGAAGGGACCTTAAAGATCACGAAGATGTTTTTTCTGCTTTTATTTCTACCTTCTCTTCAACACAAAAAAAAAGTTGTACTGGGGTCTGGTTCTCTTATTCCCCTCACTGTCTGCTGAAATGTTTGATGTTACAGCCTGAGCAAGGTTTCTCCATGGCATTACTCAGGCACTTGTTCTACACTGACATTCACCTACCTGTTGGCAGCTATCAAAAATTCAGTATTTTTTCTGGATTAGGTATAAGCTCATGAGGAACATCTGTAAACTATTCTGTCAGCATTCTGTTTTCTTTTTCACTATTGGTCTTTTCGCCAGTGATATTCCTTTATCCAATACTTTATCTTGATGTATCAGATTTTTTTTTTTTTTTTTTAAATGGGCTTGGACATTTCTTTTGACCTTTCCACCTGACTTCTCATTTTAAAGCTCTTCTTATCAGCCATAAAAGCCTGGATGTCAGAAGGCAATTTTCCCAGATGGTCAGATGGAATCCAACCTTTGAAAACTGTCTCTTTTAGCAAACGTATCCCACTGGCAAAGTATTCCCAAGCCTGTTTTAACACTGATATTTGAGTCATCTGTTGCTCATCACTACATCATACGCCCTATCTCTCTCTGTACTGGCAAGAAAAAAATTCAGAGTAGTCACTAAAATGAGATATAATTAATTCAAAAGTAAGTGATGGTATTTCTAAGTTTGAGATACACTGCAAAATCAAACTGCTATGAAAGTTTTGTGCAGCTCCCTGTAAAACAGACAGGCTCATTGCTAGTAACATTTTCTGTCACAGAATCATGGAATTCCTTCAGGTTGGAAGGGATCTCAAGGATCATTTGGTCTGGCCTTTTTGGCAAAAGCATGGTCTTGAAAAGATGGCCCAGCACCCTGTCCAGCTGCATCTTAAAACTGTCCAGCACTTGGGAGTTCATTGTTTTCCTGCAGGGATTATTCCAGTGACTGACTGTTCTCATTGTGAAACATTTTCCTCTGGTGTCCACTGGGAATCTCTGCAGCAGCACCTTGTACATATTTCCTCTCGTCTTTTCCAAGTGACTCCTTGTAAAAAGGGAGTCTCCATCTTCTTTTTGTCCCCCTTTAAACACTGGAATGTGGAAATAAGGTCTCTCCTCAGCCTGCTTTTCTCACAGCCGGGCAAACACAAGTCTCTCAGCCTTTCCTAACGGGACAGCTTCCTGTCCCAGGATCATCCTTGTGGCCCCTGTCTGGACCTTTCCCTGTCCACGTCTTTTTGGCACAGTGCCACAACTTTATATTGAAAAATAAATCATGAATTTGCAAGTTCTTCATTGAAATGAAAAATCCTTTAAATAACACGAAAGCTGTGTTTTGATCAATCCTTGCAACTTTTCATATGTCACCTCATCTTTATCACTGCCCTTATCTACAGCAACCAAACGTTGTTCCAAAGCCCTGTGGAGGTTATTTTAGAAGACCTGATTATTTTAAATTATTTGAAATCTATTATATTCAGTTTTGGTGGGGGAAAAAGTGAGTCTGGACTGTTTAATGTGCTTTAAGAAGCTCTGGGTTCCTGCAGAAGTTGCTCATGGTGAATCATCTCTTTTCACAATGCTCATGGCCAAGACACACCTGAGAGGATACAAGGTTCTGCAGTGATTATATAACCTCTCTTGGCAGAATGTTTTCTAATCATGAAATGACCCCACAGGTGAATTTTTGGTTTCAACTACCAGATCACAGCACAAAGCACAATATGTAGAAGAAAGATGAAAGCTACAAGCACAGCCTCCCGAAAGAAGGGGGAGGGCCACCGAAAGGCAAAGAGGAATTGATGGTGCTTGAGCTTGGAGCAGCAGAGTCGAAAGCAGGGGAGTGTAAAGTATCCCTGGCAGTTCTGGAACACTGAACCTAAACTAGATTTCTTTAAAATCAATGGAGAAACGTGCTAAATGCAGGAGCCACTGGACTATCCCACAATGCTTGTGCTCAGAACAGCAATGTCCTTAAAAGCTCATTCATCTCAGATTTACTGTAGTGTCATTGCACTAATTTCAACAAAGCAATTTTCGACCAGCAATCAAGTATACCCACTTTATGCTAATGCAGATTTGATTAGCTGGCTTTCAGGATCTCTCTCTCTGTTTCTGGGAAGGACTGAAACTCTTCTGTTTTCTTTCCTCAGGCATCCTTTCCAATCTAATTCATATTTGACAAACAAGACGAGAAATCAATTGTGTGTAGTATACACTGTATAATGACCCACAAAGTTCCTAAAACAGTTGTGCTTGCTCCAGAGCAGTTATTCAGGATTCTGCACACAATTCTTTGGCACTGTTACACCTGGCCAAGAGCCACGGAAAACATGGCTCTGTAAAACAGAGGCAAACCAAATGGGATGATGAATCTGTGCTGCTGTCACTTCTAAGTTGCCTCCTATCCTGCACAGTCACAAAAAAAATCAGGATTTATTCTGACCTTTCCCATTGTATTTAGGAAAACAGGAATGGAGGAATATTGAAAGCTGGGACTGTTCAACTCCTACAAACACAGGGACTGCATCCCCATGCCTGTACCATTCCCACACCCGTGGCCTTAAGGAGATTTTAGGGCCAAGCTTGGATTTCTTGGGATTTCACAGACTTCCTTACAGCAGCTTGGATTTCCCTGGATTTCACAGAGGAATTCACATTCCTTACCTCTGCCTTGGCATGCGGATGAGTGGCTGTTTGTGGCACCTCTTGCTCAGGCTGAAGAGCTTGTGCACCGTTCTCTGGGCCTTGAGGAAGAGTTGCTTCATGCTGTTCTCCAGCTGCTCGTAGCGGCGTTGGAAATTAGAATCCATTGTCCACAAATGCATCACAGCAGATGTGTTCAGGAAATAATTCATAGGCAGCCTCTTCATAAATAATTTGAATTCATCTAAAAAAAAATATATAAAAAATATAAAATTAATAGTCTTTAATTATGCAGCTATGGTTATTCTTGCAGCAGAAATTAAATTCTGATTTGTTTTTTTTTTCCTTGAACCAATTTTCATAAACTCAATCTTTTGAAATTTTAAAATTGAGCATTTTAACTCAAACTCTTTCAAACCAGAAAGGTGACTACATTTTTATTGGTAATATTAGAATAAAGCCAGCAAAATCCAATATTCATATAATTTTTAATTAATATTAAAGCAAATACAAGCATTGTCCTTATTTCTCAACCTGGATAATATGACTATTTAATAAGAATCAGACTTTCTCACCTTAAAATCTGGGATCTGAAAGCAAATGTGCCTTTAAAGATCAGTGTTTATTGACTCATCTGAAGAATATCAGAAACTGTCTTAAAAGAAGTATATTCCAATACTTAGGACATGCAAATAAATGTGATTTTACAGGCCATTTCCCTTATATATATGTTGTTTCACCTGACACAAGCCATTAAATTAGACTTTCATAAGTATTTACAATTAAAATGAAACATTTCAAAGCATTTTATGGTACTTCAAAATTTTATGACACTTCAAAAATGTTCCCATAACTTCTTTTTGGCTCTAAAGCAGCAGAAATGAGTTCTTCAATCACAAAGTCATTGTTGCTGTGAACTTGTTCTGGTAGCTCAGACCACACAATATGATATGTAGACAGAATCTTATTAACAGAGTTTTATTAATCAGGGAGTCTGTTTCTGTAAACAGAATGATTTATAACTTCTGAACCTAAATAAACTTCCATTAAAAGAGCTCCAGATACTGGGGAGGGAAATACGTGAGAATGAGTGGCACACTTGAATGCACATGTTTATCCTTTTTCTTTCTTGTTTTTATATATCAGTATGTTTCCCTGCCTGCCCTTCTGCCTGCTGCTATCCTCCCACCCTTCACAATCCATTTTTTTCTTTCTGCTTGTTCCTGCAACGAAGTCACTCATCCCACAGTTTGGCTTTCACCCTGCCAGATGCTCCTTTTGGATAGTCTACATTTCAGCAGGCTATGTGAAAGCAAAGATCCCACTGCCAGAAGTAGCCTCCCTCTTCAAATGAAAATAATCATAATATTTAACATTAGCATAATTTTAGGTTGCTCATGGAAGAGGCTTCTTTGGGGAAAATGTCCACTCACATCAAAGAATACCCCATTAATATTCTTGTTCATAAGTCTTTTGGTTTAGCTTTAGTTTAGGTTTTTTAACAACATTTTTACACAAAGCAGGCAAAAATATTTTCTTTTCTATGAATGAAGAAAAAAAGATCTTTTGTAAATAAACTGTAGTGGCCCTTGACCACATCCTGAGGGACAAGGGGCAGTGATGGAGCACAACAGTCCTATTTCAGCAGAGTATTTTCTGCGGTGGGTGAAGACTCCTAACAAAACAAATGGCATTGAAAGGTCTTCTGGAAGATAAAAAATGAAACCCAAGTGTCAAAGATGATGATTTTATGTTTAACAGAGTGTTTTTAATAATTCCTCTGGGAATGTCTTGCTTATTTTACCTTCATGCCTTCCTCTTTGGGTAGGAATTATTCTCCCCTGGAGGACAGCCCCTGTGCTGCCCTCAGGGCATGTGGGAGAGGAAATGTTTCTTTATCTTATCAACTCTATGCAGCCTTTTATCTTTTGCTTTCTCCTTTCCTTAATTTTGTCTAAATTGGTTTTTATCCTGTGTCCAGCAAGAATGTCCATTCCTGGGTGTACAGCTAACAGTTTGAATTAGTGGGAATACTTAATAAATTCTGCATGATCAGATAAGCACCTCTATGAATCTTAGTGTTGTTTTGGGAAAAACAGTTCTGTTTTCTCCTTCCCAAGAGATAATTTTTCCTTCCTTAGAAATATAGAGTAATTTGGGTCAGAAGGGACATTTATAGTCCAACCCCCACTGTGACAAGAAGACACCCTCCACTAGATTAGGTTGCTCAGAGCCCCATTACCAGTCTCTGATTCCTTGTTGGAAATGACATAACTTCCTTTTTATTTTTAAGTAACTTCAGTCATGGGTTTGTTCACCTTTGCCAAGGGGGAAAGGAACTGGGCTCTGTTGTTGGTTTAATCTTTAAAACACCAAGGCTTTGGGTCTGGCTGAGCAGGACCTGATAAGTTTCAATAAACAAAAAAAAAAGCACTTTTGGACATTTGGAATTTTAAAGTTTACATGTTGTGAATCTAGAAGGTATGGAGGAGGTAATCAGACATTACTGCCTGGCAAAGTTAGAGACACCCTCTCTGAGAAAAGAATGCCAAGGGAACCACAGAACTGGACCAAACGAGTATGAAAGGCAAAGGGATCAATATCCAGTAGAAGATCAGACACTAACTAATGAAAAGAATTGTGTGGTGCAGAACCAAAGAATTCTTTGCTTTCTATAAATGTATAAATATGTGAAAAGTCTTGTAATGGATATGTGTAATTGGAATGATTTCCAGCACACATCCTGGCCAGAATAAAGGAATGCCTTACTCAGTGGCAGCTCACAGACAGTATCAGAGAGTTTTGTTCCTTCCTGAGTTCAGTGACATCCTGACACTGCCCTTCCCAGCCCTCAGTCCCTCCCAGGTCTGCACACAAGGTATGACAGAAGGTTATGTCTGGCTTGTCTAAAGGAACCACAGTCCCATTGGCTTGGTAAAGCCTTCCAAGTTTAGACTTAAAAACATTAAAAATGGTAGTTTAAAAAAAAAAAATAGGGAATAAGGTTAACTGAGCTGATACAAAGTTTGTCCTTTACAAAGCACAGATCTGCAGCTTGTATAAAATCAGACAAGTTCTACCAGATTTAGAGGACTGAGGGTATATATGTATATAAATATATACTCTGACACCTGGGGGGAATCAGATCCCAAAGGCACATCTCTGACTTAATTCCTAAGGTCTCTTTTCCCTTCTGTTCCTCTGAGGAACTGGTCTATCCCCTTAAAAGAGCCTCATGAAGGCAGAACAAAGGGAACTCTCAGGAGACAATAGGTTCAGGCGATGCCTTTTCAGCCCTCATGCTGCTCTAAGCACGTATTTAAGGAACGCTGTCATTTTGCTGTCCTCTGCTCGATGGCACTAATCTCTTCAGCTAACAACTGCTCCGTGCAGTGTTCACAAGTGATAAGGAAGGTTCACGCTCCTCAACTTGCAATGCAACAGCATTTCCAATAAGAAAGTGGGGTTTTTTTTCTCCCTGTAATAAACATCATCTTTGACTACCCTTGTGCCCTGTCTGATCCTGCTAATGAGCTCCAGAATGCAGGTGGAGGAGAGACAGAGATAAAATGAGCGTGGTTACATAGTGCCTGCTGCACAAAAAATAAAATAAAAAAATAGAAAAAAAAAAAAGAAGGGAAGATAATGTGCTCATATCTTAAACAGACACATTTCATGATCTGTGAAACTACAACATGAACTCCTAACACTGAGAGATGATTAAACTATTACACTCTAATCAATACATGGTGCCAGCAATTCCTGAGGATTAACAGCCAGTATTACAGTCCCAGGGGCCATAGAAATTGATACTTTAATTCATAAAATCAGAGAATATCCTGAGCTGGGAAGGACCCACAAGGATCATTGAGTCCAACCCCTGGGCCCACCTGGGACAACCCCAAAAACCAGACCATGATTCTTGACACCACATAAAATCTGATTAAAGCACTTCCTCTTTCTTTTCAGGTGGGTAGTACATGCAATGCAATTTTATATATTCTTAACTAATTGCAAATAAGGTAAAACATCATATGCAGTGGTGGGTCAAGCAAGTTCATTTTCTGGCTGGTTGTGTCACTTTTCACTTCCCCTTTCTGCCAGGTAAATCTTCCTTGTGTCAATAGTGCCTGCAGATGGAAATGGCACCCCATATTTCAGTGGGAAAGAATAAATGAGAAATATCATAATGGGAGCAAACATTATTGCTGAAATCAGATGGATATCAGACATATTTAGGCTGTGAGAAATGCCTAGAGCTGCAGATATGTAATTTGGATCCTCAGTGTTATTCGGTGTCAGAGCAGGGCTCAGTGCTGAGTGCAGTGATTACCACTCTGCAGACAGAGCTGGCAAAGGCCAGAAAAATCCAGGAAGCCTCCCCCAATGATTTGACAGTGCTCTGCTACACAGGAAAAAGGTGCCTGCTCTCTCTTGGAAGAGAACAGGAGCCCTGATCCCTCCGCTGTGAATATTTGGATTTTCCCTGGTATTCTGCTAAAAGACCTGTACAAGTCTGTCCCACCCACACAGCACACTTCTGATTTTGTTTCCACTGAGACTGGTTGGTTTGCAGAACTTCTGCAGGCTGCCAAAATGTCTTGGATTAGCTTGTTTCCTAAGATCCCTTGTGGAGGATCTTCAGAAGCACCTTGGAAGTCAGTGGATTTATTCCTGCTTAGGGATTCAGAGCACCAGGTTATTAAAGGTGCTGCAGGCTGACATCTGACAGCAATGCTGGAAATAGGAAAATACCAAATTTTATCACTGCACTTTTGTCTCCTATTTCCTTTAGAACAAACAGAGCAAGTCCACGACTGGGCTTTGAAACTGAAATATTCTTTTAAGTCATATAGGCACTGATTCCCCAGTCAGTGAAACAGAGATTATCTCAGGACTGAGGATGCTGGAGCAATTTCCCCCTCCTCACAGCCCAGACACACTCTGCACAAGGGCAGGGGAGAGCCTGAGCCTCTGCACTCTGGGTAGCAGGAGCAGGGGGATAAAACAGCTCCTTTAAGCCATGGCTTGTGTCTAGGGAGGTCTCAGTGATGTGCTTAAGGAGCACCAGAACTCCTAATTAAATACAAAAATTCCAATTTGACATGGATTTCTATCAGAGGACAGAGAACACTGTTTCTTTTCCTGCTGGCTCTTGTTGTGGCTGAAATCGATGACAACAGACATGTGACAATAATTAAGTGAGGTGAAAATCTACGTACAGTGTAGGAGAACATAAAGCACAGTTTAAAAAGAATCTGCATTTGGTGATATGCTAAGGAAAAAAATTGTTCCATAGCAAAGTAACCCACAAGAAATTTCAGCCAACTTCTCTTAGTCTCCAGAAATGGCAGTTTCTGAAGATGACATTCCATCAAGCATTGTTCTCTTACTTAATTTAACGTCAAATTTTCTGATGAGCCATTTTACCTAAAATGAAATAATATAATCTTATGGAAACAAAACCTTTAGCATTGGAAATTACAGCATAGTGCTTCAGTAAATATATAATCCTGTCTAATTGTGGATTACATTGTCTACCCAAAATCAATATTAATTTTTTTAAGCAATATTCAAACCCTGAAAAAGCAATTATGTTTTCTGGGCAAAAGCAGCCTGACAATAACTGGGAAAATGCAAGAATCTTTTGTTGACTGAAACATACTATTCACAATTTTATATAGTCTATGTATTTTCTAATATTAATAAGGATTTGGATTTTAGGGGTTTTTCTCATTTAACAAAGTTCAGGATAAATATGTATATAGGAGAAAATCCCTTTTTAAATCACATTTTCATGTCAAAATCTACCATTAGAGAGCAATTGTAATGGACTGTTTTGTCACTTCTCTAAATGAGGCTCCAAGGAAACATTTTTCTCCCTTAAAAACGTCTGTCATTCGCATGCACATCCTCTTTTATAATCAAGTTCTTCAACTTGCTCTAGAGGTATCAAAATTCTGCCATTACAGTCTAGAAGTGAGTAATACCTCATGCAAAAACTGTTCTTTGGCTCTAACAAAATGTTACAGTGGGATGGATTAAGGGAAAGTGACAAAAATCAACTGGTCTTTAACACGTGAGGGTGTGATGATATCACAAGCAGTGATATCGTCTGATGTGCTGGGCCAAGTCAGAGTGCTTCAGACAACTTCAAAATTAGCTCAAGTGAATTCTTGTTCTCCACTGCATTTCCTCTTTTCTCACTCTCATAATGAGAATTGCAAATGATCACTCCTCTGTACAAAGCACTGCTGCTTTAGGAAGCCAGCTCACTTCTTAAACCAGCGTTCTGGGATCAGATGTTAAGTCAGACTTGGTATTTCCTTGGTCAGTCTGTAGTCCAAGGAGAGATGATCTTGTGCTTAAAGCATGTCAACTCTGACATCAGGTTAACTTTCTCAGGGCTTGGTCCAGTCAGGATTTGGAAACTGCTGCAATCAAGGTCCAAGTGCCTTCACAGAGAATAAATTTCTCCATATCCCCAGTTTGAATCTCTCATTTCACTTTATCCCTGTGGTCTCTCCCCACACAGAGCCTGGCTCTCTCTTTCCCCTCCTTGCAGACAAGGTGGCTGCTCTGAACTGGCTGAAGTCTCCGTGCCCAGGGCTGACCAACCCCTCCTGGGCCCTCTCCTCTCAGGGCAGCTTCCCCAGCCCCCAGCTCTCCAAGGACATCCCTGACCACACTCCAGCTTGCTGATATCCTTCCTGTACTGTGGAGCCCCCCAAGCTGGAGGCAGCATCTGAATGTGGTCTGAAAAGTACTGATCTCATCCCCTCCTTGATCTCGTGGTCCCTGTCCTCCTTTGGAGCACCCACAGTGTGCCCTTGGTACTGTCAGGCCACTTCATCCTCTGCCCCAGGAGCCTTCCTGCAGAGCTGCTCCTGGCCAGGCAGACCCAGCCCCAGATGATGCTCTGCCCAGCCAGAGCAGGATTTTATTTTTTTTTGTCTTGTTGAACTTCACCAGATTCCTGTTATCCTGATCCACCAGCTTGTCCAGGTCCCCCTGTATGCCAGCCCTGACCTTGAAGATTTCTGTCTCATTCCTTCAAACCAGCAACATCTACAAACTTGATGAGAGTGCACTTTCTCCAAGTCATTGTTAAAGAAAGTAAAGAGAACAAGTCCTGGGACAGACCCTGGCTGTATCTGGGATGGATAGTGCTGCATTGCACTTGCCACCAGTTTTCAGACAGGATGTGTGACCCTCTAACCCTGCACTCTGTCTCCCACAACATTCTGGTACCCAGAGTAAGACACAGTGCTGTGGATGGAAGTACAAACAGATGGGTAAACATCCAGTTGTGTGACCAGATTCAACTCGTAGAGCCTTGCTAAAAATGAAGTAAATGACATCCATTGCTCTCCTCTTATCCATAAACAGTGTTTTATCATGGAGAGAATGAGATGGGTCAGAGATGATCTGTCATCTTCTCCCTCATGTCCCCTGTTCTCCCTTCACCTCCACTGGCTGCCAGATGACCCCCATGCTTCTCTCTCAGTCCCCAGGGTGACAACATAAGATGAAAAGTTTCCCAGATTGAGATAAGGATGGGGAGATCTCACTTACAAATTACAGACATGGGCAAACGTGACTCAGTGTTGGGAGGATTAATATGTTGTCAGTTAAAAATAGAGTAGGATAGTGAGGAGAAAAAAAAAAAAAAAAAAGAAAAATTAAAACCACCTTCACCCCAGCCCTTCCTTCCCCCAGTACTCAATTTCACTCCTACATTCCCAGTTCTTCCACTTCCTTTCCCCCACAACCATTGCAGAGTGATGGAGGAGGGAGGCTGCAGTCAGTCTGTAAGACTTTGTCTCTCACAATCCTTCTTCCTCATGTTGTTCCCCTGCTCCAGAGGTGGGCAGAGTCCTTCACTGGGTCTTTCCCACCAGGTACAGTCCTCTGAGATCACACTGCTCGAGCCTGGTCCATCACAGGCCACTGGTCCTGCCAGAAAACCTGCTCCTGTTTGGGTTCCTCCTTCCCTCAGGACATCTCCACCTACAGAGGAGTGAGGTCCCTCACAGAGTGCAGAGTGTTTGCTCCACCACAGACCTCCACAGGCTGCCAGGGGACAACCTGCCTCACCATGGACATCACAGGCTGCAGGTGAACCTCTGCTCCAGCACCTGGAGCACCTCCTGCCCTGCTCCTCCAGAAATCTGGGTGCCAGCAAGGTTATTTCTCTCACCTCTTCTCCCTCCTCTCTCTCACAGCTGCTGTGCAGTGTTTACCCTTTCTCACATATGGTCTCACAGAGTTCACTGACAGGGCTGGCTTTGGGCAGGGGGTGGCCAGTTTTGGAGGAGGTTGGCATTTGGCTCTGTCTGACATGGTCTGGTCTCTTCTCAACACAGGCCACCCTTGCAGTTCCTCACCGACAAAACCTTGCCAGATAAACCTCATACATCTCCAAAAATCTTTCACAAGAGGACTCATTCCATGCTTTTCCCAATGACCAAAGTGAATCCCATCAATCAGTAATTCCCTGGACCATCCTTTTTTGATGATCAGGATAATATTTGCCTTTCTCCGGTCATCAGGGATATTTCCCAGTCTCCATGATCTTTCAAAACAAAGAGACTTTACTGGGATATCATCTGTCTCTCAAAACCCCAGATGCAGTCCATTAACTCCCACAGACTGCCAGGGGTCAGGTTCTCTCCATAACCCTTGATTACTCCATTTTTCACTCCTGCTGTCTCCTTTCCCGTGCTCCTTCCTGAGCTCAAGGACCTGCAGCGTTTGCTGGTGAAGACTCAGGGCAAAGAACACATTTAGTACTTCTGAAACAAATTCTGAAATCACTCAACCCATTCAGCAGCAGGCCCACAAGTCCTTGTTTAATCTTTTACCTCCAACTATAAAAGCTTTTCTTGCTGCTCTTGGCATCCCTTGCAAGCACTGGACGTAGCTTTTCCCATCACTATCTCCAAATTCCTGAGCAGTGTTCCCGAGTTTTATCTTGGTAGCCTGTCCCTATGTGCACCTCCTGTACTGCTGCCTTTTTGCTTTGTGATTCTGCCTTGAGTTTTAGCAAATCCCTAAAGTCCCTAAAATTTTAATATATGACCTGAGTGTCAGAGTGGAGAGTTCTGCTTGAGGATGCTGTCCTGAAAACCCAGCCAGCCCTCCAAAGCTCCTTTGTCTTCAGAGCTTTCTCAGAGGGAGCATCTCCCCATTCCCAGAATGGGGTGAAGATGCTTTCATGAAGCCCAGGTCAAAGTTCTGCTGCTCTCCCACCCTGTGCTTTCCAAATCCTGACCACAACAAACACGTGTCCTCTACAAACAAGGCTGCCATTGATTATTCCATCCCCAAGTAGCAGTTCTTTGTTAGGAAATAGTCAGCCCAGCTCTGTGTCACCCCTTTTGATTGATCCAGTGCCTGTATCAAGATGTTATTGCTGGCAACCTTCAAAACCCTCCTTGTTCCACTGTTGATTTTTCAGCACATGTCAGGGAAATTAAAGTTCCCCATGAGAAGCAGGGTCTGTGATCCCAACACATCCTGGAATTGCTTAGGGAGGGCTTCATCCATTTACTCACTTTGGCTGAGTGCTCTGTAACAGGTTCCCACCCCATTTCACCCTTGTTGGCCTCTCCTCTGACCCTGTCCCACAAATTCTCATCCCTGTTGTCCATCCCAGAGCAGAGCTCCAAACATCCAGGTTACTCCATAACAGGGAAGACAACTCCCTTCCTCCTCATCCCACTGATTTCACACATCGCGTGCATTTGAGCAGCACACTGGAGATGGATTTCCATTTCCCATCTTTTACCACTGCTCTTGCTGCTGTCACCCTGCACTGTGCATTCCTAGGAAAGATTCCCCCTTTTCCTCACAGCCCTGAGCCCTGTGTGGTTCCTGATGCATTCCAGCAGAGCCATTCCCTCTCTGAGCCTCATCCCATCCATGAGATTATATTCCAGAGGCACGTGCCTGTAATAATGCCTTTCCAGATTACTGCCCAACAGACAAAAAACTACTTAAGGAACCCAAAACTTTACATTAAATTTTAAAAAAGGAAAATTCAGCTGCAGTTTTAGTTAATTCCTGTTGTATTTTTCCTTCAAAGTAACCTGTCTCCTTGTCTCTGCTAATCATTTGCCCACACCTGGTTTTAATACAACTCCAGCCTTCCTTTGGCACAACTCCTAACAGCAAGCCAAAGTAAACAGATAATATTGCATAAGGGAAAACAGTGACAATCAGAATCAACAAGAATATTCAGACCAGAAGCTCTCCTTGAAAAACACTTAGTAAATATCTCTGCTAGCTCCAGAAGTTTATTTCCCTACAGAAGAGGTGACATGGAGCAGCAAAGTCAGCCAGCCCTGCTGTGTGTCCATTTCAGGGCTGATTATCTTCTGGTGCTGTAAACAAGATTATTATTTAATATAAATACTGGCTGGTTTTTCTTGCAGGTTAGGAGCTGGAAAGAAGACTGCCAGTTCATCACACACAACAGGAAAGCTGCTAAAGCTATTCATGTCACCACCAAGATGGCCCTTAAGTAGAACTGTGCAAAGAAAAGAAAAGAAAAGCCATTTTCTGAAAGGATTTTCACTATTCTAAAGTTATTGTAAATCTTTAGAAATTTTCTCAAATTTTCTGAATGCCTCTAATTCCTCTGAAATCCTCTAAAAGGAATGTTGCAAAGTGTCCCTCTTCTACTTTGCTTTGAATCAGTCAAAATACTTCACCTTGACAGAATAGAAATATTTTGTTCTTATGTCAGCTTCTAGTTTCATATTATAACATCAAAGTTATAAGTAAAATATTTAGAATATACATTTCAAAATGAAGTTTAAATGCTTCACTGCATTCCTAAAAAACAAAATAAAACAAAAACCCAAACCAAACAAACAAAAAAAAAAAACTCCAAAAACCACAATTTTGCAGTTACTGAAAGACTATTCCTGGTTGGTTTATTCAAAATAGCTGTCTGTATATTTTGTTCCATCCTGTATATAAATCTTAATCTCATCTACACTGCAACAGAATTTTCTGTTTAGACTGCAAGCTCTTCAGAGGAGAGCCTGGCTGTTATCTATCTTTATAGGGCAGTTAGCACTAAAGACCCCAAATTTAATTGCTGCCATTTATTACAAATAATAAAAATAATTTTGTCTATTGCTCCAGGCAACTGCACCCTCCTTGGAGTCCTCAGTGGGAGCTGCAATTAGTGTAAGGAGCAAGAGTTCTGCTAGGAAAAATCTCCTCATCCCCGTTTTATCACACATTTTCCTGTACTGTTTCTGAAAACCTGTTGCTGCTCCAACAATGTGACCACCATTGCTGTCATTGTTATTCCATAACAATGCTTTTTTAATTTTAATCGGGGCAATAAATACGACAGCGAGTCAAATACCACTGTCAACTGCAAATCAAGACCTGAAAGCACAAAGCTGGAGGTCTGAGAGGATATAAACCATGGGACCCACATTTCAAATGGTTGGATGTGATTGCTGTTCATTAAAGTGCTGCCTCAATATTGTGTAGATGTTATTAAAGAGATTTATAAAAGATAGATGTTTTTTAAAATCTCCCACCATGATTCAGAAGCCTGGAGAAAACAAAGTGCTAAAATGAACATATATTTGTTTTTATGTTGCCATGAATTTTAGTTCTTCGTGATGCATTACTCAATTTGTCAAAGAAGTAGCAGCTGTGTTCCAAGAAATATATGTTTGAAAATAATCCAATTCAAAGAAGCAGAAGACTGCAGCTGGAAACAGCCTTATTTCTTCAGAGAAGAGATAGTAAATCTGAATTTTTCTTCCCTTTCTCCCTCCAATTTAGGGTAAATCGGCCAGTTCTCCTTATAATTAGAATATTTCCTTCTCCAAAGCAAAGGATTTCTCCTTTAAACTTTGTGAAGGACAAAGGGAAGGAAGGAAATATATGTTTTCTTCATGATATGGTCTCTGTTTTACAAGGAGGAAAGGAAGTCCACACTTCCTTTTGGACAGACTATTTCAAATGGAACAACCCAGCTGCTACAGAAGCCTCAGGGAAGCAAATTTAGATGATTCTGGCAGCGGGGTAGATTTTTTTTGAGGGTGGGGGGGGTTGGGTTATTTATTTTTGGAGTGAGGAATGCTGCAAGGATAGCTCCTCTCAGCCTTGTGCTCTGCCAGAAGGCAAGAACAGGGATAAATTTCAGCATGGGGGTGGAACTGGTGAGGAACACAGACCCTCTGGTCAGTCATTATATATATGGTTCTGAGGAACCTCACATAAATGTTGAAAGTGATGAGAGGAAATGGCCTCAGGCTGCACCAGGGAAGCTTTAGATTGGATATTAAGGAAAATTTCTTAATGGAAGGAGTTGTCAAATATGGAACAGGCTGCCCAGGGCAGTGGTGGACACACCAGCCCTGGGAGTGTTTTAAAAATGTTTGGACATGGTTTAGTGGTGAATAGTGGGGTGGTGCTTGATTATCTTAAAGATTTTTTCCAACCTTTATGTTTCTGTGATTCTATGATAGATGTTAGATATGTGTATAAATACACAAACACAAGTATATATCTGTATGTTATAGAGTTAATGCTAGCAATGTCAGCCTGTTACAGGAACACAAAACCAAAAATCCTCCTCTCACAAGCCTTGAAAGTCTCCTGGGAGCACATAAAGGTGAAACAATTGCAGTCAAAATTGGTAGTGAAACCAGAATATCGTCCTATAAATTGTGGATTAATTCAGAAGTTCTGCTGGGCAGGAGATAACAACCTTGTCTAGACTCTGCTACAAGCTGGAAAGACTCACATTTCCTACAATGAAGCAACTTGTTTCTTATTGTCAATCTAAATATGACCTTGACAGCAAGTTCCCTTTTCAGAAACCAAAAAGCCATACTCCACAGCTGTCTCTCTAAGTCCCAGTGTTTGAAGGACGTTCCCTTCATTCTGTCAGGTTTGCTTTCAGGTATGATTTTGGTTCATTACTCCTTTAAAAATGTTTCTATCACTGCCCTTCAAAGGATGCTCCTTGGAAGTCACAGTAAGCTTTCAAGAAAAATGTCTCAAAAATTTATCTATGGGCTATTTTGGATTTTTTTTTTTTCATAAGTATTTTAATGATTTCAATGTGGTTTAGAAGTAGTCCTGCAACATGGATGTCCCAAAGTCCTCTATTATCTTCCTACAGAACTATAAATTCACTTTAACGCACAAGACATACTCCTTATGAGCAGATATAGATATAACCTCTGTCAGTCCCAAATTTACCTTAGTTGAACATGCTGGGAACTCCTACGGTTGGAGGACTGGGTAATGTAATGTAATGAAAACATGTAATGATTCACAGGAGGATAAAGGAGGGAAGAGAATGAGTGAAACTGAAAAATGTTCTTGGAAAACACACTGAAGTAAATAAGCAGTGTTAAGCTGTTCCAGGAGAAAATTTAAGAAGCTATGAATCAGAACAGACAACACTGCCCTAGAAGGAAAGAGAGGCCACAGAGTGACATCACTCTTAATAAAGAAAGCCCAAAGCTGCCAAGGCAGATTGGAATTCCACCAAGAACGAGGGGATTTTGTCACTAGCTTTGAAGGGAATTACATTATGTCCTGTACATGGTGGACATAAGTAGAATTATATTAGATCAAGCCTTCTGCTCCTCCTCTTATTACAATGTCATCACAATGTTTGAAGTATCTCAGAGTGCAATGCCATGTAAAACTTTCATATGTTGATTTGCCAGGTGCAGCTTTAGCAGGAGTTGTATAATGCTTTTAGTTTTGGAACAGGGGTAATTATATCAGCTGTACCATCCTTTTTGAAATAGGACAGGAACAATTTAGATACTGACCCTCTAAAGAAATTATGCACATCCCACCTGTTCATTTTATTAAAGCAGTGACACCTCCACAGGGGTGAAGAGTTGGGGAGGGGAGCATTGGTCACAGAAGGAATGGCAGCTTGGTGTATCTGCTCATGTTATTGATTAAACTTCCTGACAACCACAGAGGGAAGTTAATTACTGGGAGGCAAATTAACACCCCTGTAAGATAATAGAGAAAACAATAATTATATTAAGAACTCAGGGGGCTAAGTTTTCTTGGCCCTGAGCCTGAGCCTGAGGCTTTGAAAGCAAACCACCGCTCTACTGCTCAGGGGCAAATAGTTTGAACCATATTGATTGAAGTCTTTATTCTCAGTGATTAAAAAGCACCTTCAGCTGCCAGTGAGTCAGTTCAGACTGTTCACAAGGAGTCTTTCAATTAAGATTTCAAACAGGACTCACTTTGCATGGCAATGGGTCTGTCCTGGTCAGCAGAGAGAGACTGACTGTGCTGAGGGACCGAGGCACATCTGTGCAGGAGAGGCATCCTCCCAAACCCACAAAAACAAAGCTTATCAGACTGCAAGGTTAGATTTGTGGCATCTATAAATTGAAGAAATCCTCCAGCATTCAGTTTGAATTCCAGGTTTCATTCTTAGTCTTATTTTACGTGCATTTTAATTGAATCTCAGCAGCTGGAAAAGCAGGAATACGTCACTGGGCTAAGTAAGAGAGGACTTCTAGTGCAAAGTGCCTTCACTGCAAATGATGGAGTGGGCCTATGAATTTATAGTCTGACTGTGATGCCAAGTCAAACCTCGTCACCTTCTGATGTTATTTAAGATTGGAATCTCAACACTGAGTCTGAAAATCAGTCTGGGCATATTTTTTTTCCATTATAAATGCAATAAGTTTCTTCTGATCAGAGTGTACAACACAACATTTCTGTTTAAACTGACATTTCCAAATTATGCCTGCAGTTACCTTCTGCCCTTTTACTTTCTTTTAGTAATTTGAAACAGGTATAAATGAGACATTTGGTACATGTTCTAAAATGTCTGTCTTGGAATGTAGTTTCTCTTTGAGGGATTTCTGTTGGCCTTTTTTGGGAGGAGCTTTTCTGGGGGTTTTCTGGGGGCAGTGGATGGATATTTTCTCTTCTCCTGGAGTAGAAGAACCATAGCAAACACTGTAAATGCCAAGATAATTTTCACCTAGCTATTAAATGGCAGTCTGAAATAGTTTAGGACAACATGACTGTATTTTAGACAGGAGTTATTGAGGGCATTTTTTAGCTCTTAGGGTTGTCATTGTTACTGCTGGTAAGAAGGAAGAAGGCTGAGACCTGGGTCAGTGTCTCCATGATGTCAATCTGCAAGTTTGGCTTCTGGGAAGAATTACCTTTTCCACTTGTCAGCCAGGTGACTTTGATTTGGATGCAGCGAGGGGCTATAAAAAGGAATCCCATGGTGTCCTCTTCTGCTAAAGAAGTTTTAAGAAAGGATTTGTGTCTCAGGGGCAGCAAAAATCTGTGCCTTATTGGGGCAGCAAACAAAATTACACTTGATTTTTCTGACTAGATAGAGGGATTTTTAAGATTAAGCTTCACATACTGAATGCAGATTTCCTGCAGCTTTTCTGGAGCTGTCCATCAGAAAGAAGATGACAGCAATAGTTTAAAATACTTTTTTGATGAAGAGGAGAAGACTGTTCCAATGGTTGCATTCCTTAATGCACTGCCAGGAGATACCAATATAATCCATAATTAAGATTATCCCAGAACAATAGTGCATGAAATGGTGAAAAAGCTAGTACTTATCTGATGGTGCAGACTTCTTGCCCATAGATTTCCTGTGTCTTTATGTTGTGATTTACATTTGATCTTGAAGATTTGAATTGGTCTTTGGCTCTCTTCATAATGCATTTGATTCATCACATGTCTAAGCTTTCTGCCTTCAGCACTGGACAATCTATTTAAATTTATTTACATTACTTTTTTCTAACTTGAAATTTAGTCCATTTAAATAAAAGTGAAAGATATAACTATATTTTGTTTAACTGCCTGGCTTTGCACAGGCTTTCTTTAAGCATCAATATATTTTTAGCAAATTAAGTAAGCCCAGCTGTATCTATTATTTTTTGATGGCTACAAAAAATGAATGAAAAAGTAACTCAACTGATGTATCACTCTATATTGCTATGTGTTCAGCATCTAGGAGTCTCTACATGCAAGAATTATGACTATAATTCTCTTTTCTAAGAAGTACAAAGAGATGTGTGTAGATTTTGAGATCAGATATGATGACTTGCTATGGGAGGGTGCATTGGTTGACTGCTGGACTGTCTCTGATGCTGGAACAATCTCAGAATTCCTATTTTGCAGCTTCTTTACAGCCTCAGCAATCACAAAGGCAGTGCTGTCCATCTGTATCTAATACATGAGGCTGGCAGAGAGTGTAAGGAATTCTCTCCTGAGCACCTGCACTTCCAGGTGTGAGCCAATGCTCATTTCCAGCTTTGATTTTGCTGTACTTTACAGCAGTTTGCAGCCTGGCTGCTGGAAGCAGCTTTCACTGTGGAAACAGGGATCAGAGTGCTCCACAAGGAACTGTGGAACAGTTCTGAAGCCAGGAGAGAGGGCAGGGTCCTGTTTTATAAAGACACAGCAGGTGACCACAAAGGGTTGGTCAAACTTCTCTTGTGCTTGGCTTTCCTAAATCAGGTTCACAGGTCTGGGAAGCAGATGTGCTTAGTGGAAAGAGCCTTTCTTGTTCCAAAGTTGGTATTTTACAGCATGGGCTTGCTTCATTTGGGAAAATATTATCTGAAGGAGAAGCAGGAGCTAGGAAAGTGTATAGCAAAATATGGTGATTTTCCACATTTTGCAGCTTTGCAGATGGAGATATAAATTCATGACACTATTAAATTGATAGTTCTCCAAATCTCACTGCAGGTTATGGAATGCTGGAGATGATCTTTCCTATTACTTTCTGTAGGCATTGCATAAAAGTAATTATATAGGATGCAAATGCTATCTCCCCAAAAAAATTAATGGAATGGTTAGAGTTCCTCATCTTCAGTATTACTGATATTTAATTCAGTAATAAGCTTATCATCTCCTCTATTAGAACCCACTTTCTCCAACCCTTTAAATCCAATTCTTTCACACAAGGGATTTTGGGAACATTGTTATTTCAATCAAAATGAAGAAAGGGAAAAATATAATTGAACTGAGGAACAGGACTCCAAAGTCTCCAAAGAAATCTCTGCTGAGCAAACAAGAAAACTTTGTTAGCATCTATGCAGTGCTATGTATTAACTGAGGTTCAGACCTCATTTTCAGGTGAGCCATTCAAAACTGTGCATTTATTCAGATGATTTTAAGTCTGTACATGTAAAGGGTAACCAATGCTCAATAGCAAGACATCCCAGAGTTATTAGGGAATTATGAAATGCATTAGACAGGAAATCCAAATCCAATGAAACCAGGGATTTAAGAATAGCTTGCACCAGCAATTCACTTCTGTTAGTATTTTGCAATCAAAGCAGTGATGGCAGATGGATGGACAATGAAAAAAATAGTTTCAGCAAATATTAATGTGAAAGTTAATATCAATTTACTTTGGCTGTACTTTCACCACTTGTACTTTCTGTGATACTGAAATTTACCTTCTGAATTATCTCTGTGTCGTGGTTTTAAAGCAGTAACTAAAAATTACTAGAAAACTTACTTATTCTTTGCTGTGAGATATGGATTAGAACAAAAGCAAAACAGGCTCTTAAAACTTTGGTATTTAAATTAAATGTTTAAAAGAATGAGTTTGTCTTTTCAAAGCTACTTTGAAATTATGTATCACAATATTTATAGTACATCTCCTGATCCCATGCTCTCCAAGAAAATATTCCAAAAGGGATTTTTTTGCGTTCAAGGAGGGAGGAAAAAACCCATTGCTCAGCATATTGTGAAATATGCAGAGAGAAGGCAACAAGCTGCCATTGCATGTCAGATCTGTGAAAATAAATGCTTGATGGAAGATTTTACTTTCATATTTCCAGGAGGTCTCATAAATGCTAGTGATAAAAAAAAAAAGAAATTATGAAAATGCAATTTTGCCATTTTCTATTGTTTGAGCAACACTATCATCCATGTCCTTATTTATTTTGATAGCCTTTTTAATTCTGGAAAATGAAACTGCACTATGGGGACTGCTTCAATTTTTTTTCAATGTCAGCGACCAGATCACCCTAAAAGAAAATTGCTGCCATTTAAATTGTTTAAATGAAGTGTTCAGATTTTCAAAGACACTCAGCAGCCAACCACACCAAGATTATGGCACAGGCAATGTGTGATCATCTTCTTATACTTGTCAGAATTGAGAGCCTGTGGATTGTTTTGGGGGTCTTGTTGACTCTCCTGTGTTTTAGAGCAGTGGTTCATGATCTCCAGAAAATGCTAAATTGCCACTCAGTGCTGTATGTCAGAATTGGGTTCTTTTTGTATATTAATTCTTTAACACTCTCAAAATACTCCCAAACCAGTGATGTGTAACACAGCAAATTTTTTATCTTTACCATCTTCAACACTGCTCCAACCATAGGCTGTGGAAGTCCCACCTACTTCCAAAATGTGAGAATTCTTTCAAGGAATATTTTGACACTCTTTATCGCAGGAAACAAATCCCATCCAAGTACTTAGGTCAAGCTTTTTTTCCTGAAATAGGAAGGTGGAGTTCACTGAGAAGAGAAGTAGGAGAAGCACGTGGACAAGTAAGTGCTCCTGTAGTGGGGTGGAAGGGGAACAAGAAAATTGGCAATATTGAAGAACAACTGAACTGAAAAGGTGAGGAGGGCTGCAGGACACACGTGAAGATTGCACAGCTTTAATCTAATATGGGTGGACTCCATAATCTGGAATCTCAGGGAAGCTTAGTGACCTGTGATAGCAGAAGGTCAAACAGGACCATCTAGTTGTCCTTTCAGGCTGCAAAATCCAGTGAAAGGTAAATGGAACAGTGCTGGATTCCATTATTGATTGGTGATATTTGTGGTGATATTTTTAGGCTGCATGTTACTGGTAACAACACAGCTTGTTGGAATGATGGTCTCAGGGAGAACTTTGCTTACACAGTAATTCAGCCAAACGCCTCAAGAAACTAATGAAATTTGTTAATAAAGGTTGAACAGCTTTCGTATGGATTTTTGATAAGGAAACAGCTGCTCATTTTCTTGGGTAGTACTAGAGTCTGGAGGCCACAAGATCTGATAAAGGATAAGCAGATGGCTCAGAGTAAACAATTTGCAGTAGCTCTTGTAATTTCTTTAAGATCTTGGTACATAACCTGACACTAAGAGGTTATACAAAGCTCATTGAGCTAATGGTAATCAAGTATTTATTGCTGAAGGGCAGCTAGAGAGATGAAAAAGGCAGCCAAAATTCACTGTGAGATAAATAACATCCTGCCACACATCCTCCAAAATGGGATTTGAGTAGTTAAAAAGTGCCAGAAGATCCTGAGTGAAATGCACTCTGCACATAAGGATAAGCATCACATGCTGAACTGGGATGTGTTTGGTCACGTAGCCTGTGACAGTCAGAGGGGCTCAGAAGAGAATTGTCACACCCAGCAGGCCCAGACTGCAGACCCAAGTCTTCCTGAGAGGAAACCAGGACAATTCTTTGATCACAGAGCAGCAGAATGGCTGAGATGGGGGAGAACCCCTGGTGCAAACCCCTGCTGAAGCAAGGCCACCTAGACCCAGCTGCCCAGGCCCATGGCCACCCAGCCTTAGGGTAAGTCCAAGAATGGAGGCTCCACAACATCCCTGGGCAAACTGTGCCAGTACTAGGTGATCCTCAGTGAAATGCAGTTCCCTGGTGATCAGAGGGAACTTCCTGTGCTTCGGTTTCTGCCCATTTCCCCTTGTCCTGTTGATGGGCACCACTGAGAAGAGCTTTGCTCTGTCCTCTTTGCATCCTCCCTTCAGGTATTTATAGACACTGTCCCTGAGCCTTCTCTTCTTCAGGCTAAAGAACCCCAGCCCTCTCATCCCTTCTACAAAAAAAACCCAAAACATGCCTCAGTTGTTTTATCTTGAACAGACAGGAGGAGAGATAACACAGAGAGTAAACAAACCACCTTAAATGGTTTGTTAAAAAGAATTAAAAAGAATATTTACTTCTTCCTCTTTAAATTAAATCCTGCCCACAGACACTCTGAATGGCCTCAAGTGAACCCAGTAAGTTTTACAAGTCTGTACTAAGGGAGAAGATTAGTTTCTGGAGTCAGAAGACTATTTTGTAACATGTAAGCTAAGAAAGGGTTAGGAAGCAGAAAAGCTAAAAATTTAATTCTCTTGTATTTAACTTTAGTTGACTCTGGAGTTCACAGTGTCATAGAAGGAAATTCATTAGTTCATTAATTCCTCTGCCATTAATATGGGCCAGAAGTGAGTGCTCTGGATTATTTTGTCTCTTGCTGCTCGAACAGAAATTACTACATAATCTGGTCTCCTTTCTAGTGAATTTATTTTTTATTATAAATAGATTAGAATAAACCAACATACTGTTATCTCAGTAGCTGACTTCCACTGATTTAGACAAAAAATTTAACAGCTTTTTTGTTTTCCTTAATAAAGGTCACTTCTGCTCCCAGAAGGTGCTATTAACATGGATCAGATCACACTGATATTTGTTAAAATTTTTTCATCATGGAAATACTGCTCAATCTCCAAATGTTTCAGAATATGTCTCAATGGTTATAAAAAAATATATTTATATAAATCAGTGTGGCTGGAAATGCTTACAGACCATGTGTGACAGCACTGGAAGAGCTGCTCAGTGGTAATATATGATTTATATGAGGCTGGCTGCTCAATGACTAAGTTATCAATCAAAAATTCATATGCCAACTTTTTTCCAAGCTCAGACCCGTACAAGGTTACCTATCTCATCTTCCCATTAACATTTTTATGCAAAACACTTTATGAGATAAAAGCAGAAATATTCTAAGCTACCTCTGAGTTGTGGAAGTCATGCTTGGTATATTTATTAGATTAAAAGCGATTTAAATATTTCAAGGGCTAAAGAGGGGAGTGTAGCATATGTCTTAATGATGTTAATAACCTAAATTTCACACTTCTTAGTAACCACACCTACTAACAATTACCAAATTGGCAGATATATGTGAAGTTGGCATTTTAATGATTCACCCAGCAGAGCTAAAGTGTCCTTTAAAAGCCCAGAATTTAACTCTTACCAATTTTTCCCTGACATTCATGTCACACACCTGAGCACAGAACTAGAAATGTAGCTGACAATGATTCAAACTCATAATTAACTTGATGTCCATTGCACAGTTTGCTGTAAGAATCCTCCACACACCCAGATGTGTTTGTTTTTCCACCTTGACTAAAATTGCTGTTAAGTAGGTTCCTACAAAGGACAATTCTTCAGGCACCAAACAGTGTCACAGCCCATTCAGACAGGACAAAATATGGCAAAATATGTGCCCTGAATAGTCAATATATTCACCCTAGTTTGCAAAGCAGTAAATGATAGCGTGGCTCCACAAATAATTAAAGGTGTCCAAATAGTCATTGGGAAAATACACCCAAATGTACACAAAACAAACACATGAATTCACACTTTTACAGTCAGAGATGTCTGTGATCCTCCAAGGAGGGAATATGGTAAGTTCTGATATCCTCCTGCAAAAAGTGAGAATGGGAATGGGAAAATGGCCTCAGATCTTCCAAACAGACTCAGATAAAAAACAGCATCAGGTTAAAAGATTCAACAAATGAAATTTTAACTGATACAGGGTCTCTTGAAATTATCAGTTCTCTTGAGCTGAGGACTCAGTCTTTAACAATAAAACAAGAAATATAAAAATGAATGTGTATAAAATGCTGTTCATTCACACTCTTCCACTGATATTTATTCTACTCTTCCCTTGACCAGTGTATGGTCTTCCTCCTTTTCTCTTCTACTGATTTGTTCTCTTTCTCCAACACAACTCATTAGAACCTGTGATTTTTGTATTTTTTTCTGACTTTACCTCATTTCCCTCAATTCTTTTTTTTTTTTTTTCTCAACAATTTTTCCCAGGTCTGCTGAGCTCTCCTTACTTTTCCCACCATCTGGCTAAACAGCTGTTTCTGATAGCACTGAACAAGCAAGTTGTAAAAACAGTTGTTCAGAAGCTGATTTTACCTGTAGTTCCCATTCTCTGTGGGACAGGAAGTTCAGATGATCAGGAGAGGTGAAATGATGTATGAAACAAAACTTGATGCATTAAGGAAAAAACTGATGTGGCACAAATGAGTTGTAAAGACAACATGGATTGGGCCAGCTGAAACCTAAACCATTCTATGAGATACAGCCAAAGAGGGGAAAAAAAACCCCAAAACTAAAAAATCTCACCAGATTCTTCAAATTCACTGTTGTATGCATTCCAGGTCTCACTTATACGGATCAGGTTCTCTTCCATGGCTTGAATGTCCATGTAGGGACAGTTGCACTCGGGGAATTTGGGGCCACACTGACACCAGCAGTCATTGTCCTTGCAGATGAACTCCCCCTCTGAATTGCAGGCGATATAGCTCAGAGCTGCCTGCACAAAGTGCTCCTGCAGGTACTCAGGAAGAATGACCTGAAGACCTGAAGGAAATGGAGGAAATATTATGGTATTAAACACAAAGGAAGCTCTGGAGCCAAGAAGCTTCCCCAACTTACCTAGCAAACAAAGAAACAATTACAAAAAACAAAAATATAGAGAGTTTTTAGGACAGCTTGCACATCTGCCCAGCATTTGTACTATGTCGTGTATTTCCTTTCTTAATAATTATTTTAAGACATATTCTTCACATTTCCCTCTCAGCAAGGAACATCCATCCACTAATGAGTAACCTGTATTCCTCAGACAGAGCATTTACTGTTTTAATCTTTCTAGGGGGATTGTGTAACATCAGCTTCTCCTTGGGAAGAGCTGCCGAGTGAACAGCAGCCAGAGCCTTGCAGCAGGAAATCACACAGCTGAATTTATAATCTTGGTGCCAGCAATAATGCAGATTCTGAAAATGCTGATGAAGGGAAAGCAGCCCTGAGAGGCAGAGTAAAGAGACAGCATAATCAGGAAAAGAGGTGCAAACATTTCCATCCAAAATTGGGCTCGTTTTCCATGTTTCCTCTGGCACAAGAAGATGTAGCTCGTCTAAATAACTCATTATCTCTTGTGATTCTGTAGGGACAAACTAAGAAGGAAGGGGGCAATTGGGTTGGAAGAAATCTTTGAAAAATAAAATTTGTTTATTTATTTGTTTATTTTTCTAGCATTGGTAGCAAATTGCTCTGGGACAGTCAATTGCATGTGAAGGGTACGGCTACAAAACCTCGAGAAAGAAAACTCATTTACTACTAAAGTTTTAGAACAGAAAGGGTGAAAAGTCCAACTCCTGTGGGGCTTCAAAAAACATGTTACATGTGTTCCAAGTAATTCCTCATCATATGAATTGGGTATTTGGTGATTTAAGTCTCTTCTCCATAGGTACTTGGGCAATTTCACAGAGATTTATCCCTTATTTTTAGGTAAATACAAGACTATAGCTGTAACAGTAATTTCAGAACCCTTCCAAGTCAAAACTCATATCACAACTGCTGAAGCCTGGTCTGACTGTGCTTTCTTCTGTCCTGTGTCAAAATTTGTAAAACTGCTTCTCCCTGAGTAAATATTGTAATGTAGTTTTGTGCTTGTGAAAAACCATGAGGCTGCAAAAGGGAAAAAAAGCCCAGTTTGATTGTTTTATTAAAGAGTTTACAGAGTTCTGATAATACATTTCTCCACATGACAACAAACCACAGTCTGCAAAGAGAATGCAAAGATTATTTCCCAAATTTTAACTGACAAACATCATATATTCTGGAAATTATCAAAAATTGTATTTTTTGGAACTATTCATGGCATCTGAGTGGAAATGACAAGTTTTACATAAAAAAAAATAAAAATCTCTCTGGGAATTAATTTTGTGTTTTTATGGATTTCACTGATTTTGGGGAGAAAGGAAAGGGGTAAAAACACATATAGATATTTTAAGGAAGAATCATAGGATCATGGACTACCTTGAGACTGAAGGGACCACAGGGATCATCATTCCATGATGTTCTTAATATCACCAGCCACCTCACACTTTTTGTCTGAGTGATTTACAAACTCATATAGAGAAACTTAAAACTTGGAAATAATTGTGTATCTACCTTCAACTGCAAATTAAGAATTGTATTGTTCTATCGTGGCATAGAGTCAGAGGTATACACACATCAAAGAGAATTTAGTGGGTTTTTTCAAAGTCATAATTTGCTCATGCTTTATTTTTGGAAACGAAAATAGAAATTATAATGAAATATAATATATATAACTTATGAAGTAAAAATTATTAACAGCCCCTCACATAAAGGGGGACTTTTGAAACAATTTTATGCCCTAATATGCAAGATGGGAAATGCTTCAGCTGGAGTTTTGAAAAAAAATATTATTTAGAAATGATGACTCTCTTCTTCCATTTGCTTCCTCTTTCTGCTTCTTTCTATTTTTCACTTTTATTCATACACAATTGCTACAATTTTCCTAATGAGTGAGATTTTAACTTTCCAAGTTTGTTTGTTTTTTTTTTTTAATTCCTGACAGGAGGACCCCTTTGACTCCTCCTGTTTTAAATGATTTGAAAGTGTATATCCTGCTCCTCTGGTGACTCCATTAACTTTGTTGGAGCAACTGCATGAGGTGTAAGCTGCTGCTCAGTATGTGCAGAGCAGGCTGAGCACATTAAATGTCACTCCCAGCTTGGCGGAATCTCTGGGAATTCAGGCTGTTTAAGAGGTGTGCCAGTGGATGCTAAATAGGGAAGCAAAATGTTAACAGGGCTATTCAAATTATTTTCTGATGGGTGCAGAAATTGTTTCTATTTGAAAGGCAACACGAGGTACTGACATTTCCCTCACTTTGGCTGGAACACACTTATTGCACACACACACACAAAAAATTAGGAAAATGACCTTTTATGAGGTGGAAGAAAGAAAAAACAAATAGCGTGATAAATGTCACCCCGTTCCAAAACAAATTAATGAAATTGCACCTACATACCTTGCAACTGAATCTTATTTTCAGGACTCTGAACCAGGACAGAGCTGACAGAATCTAGGTTGTCATAGTTACTGCAGCCGAGAGGACCCGTCCGTGTCTCTGTCACCTGGTGGAAGGGAAGGGAGAAGCATTTACTGGATTATCCAAAGCACACTGAGCAGTTCAGGAGATTGTTTCACAAAGTTTCCCTCTATTTCAGCCAGAAATACATTTTGGGCTTAATTATGGTGAAATAATAATTTAATTGCCAAAAGGATGAGTGTAAATGTTTTAACAGCAGGAAGTGCTATTTCTGTCACAGAGAATCCTTACAAACACTACACCATTACCAAACTACACAAATACTACAGTAATATAATGCTAGAATGGTGTAATGCCACACCAACACTCTAAAGACAATTCATTTTTCATAGCTGTGGGAATTACAATTAGTTTGTTAAATATGGTTTATAAAGATGAGGACTGTGATTTTCCCTCTTGAAAATTGTGCACATTACAAGTCCTGCTTGAAGTCATGGAAAAAGCTTTGACTTTTCCAGTGATTTTTGACTTTTCTAGTGATGATCAGGATTTGGAATTAAAAACACTTTATGAGCAGTATTTATAATGATGGTAGTGGTGGGATTTTTTTTTCATAAGGGAAGGGCCTAAGATTAGTTTAGACTCAAAATTCTGGGTATTCTGTCTGTTGTAATCACCAAATCCATGGCCACGGAACCAAAATACAGCTACATTTATCAAAACAGAACCTCCACAAACAGAGCTCTGGCTTAACAGTGAAGGTTTGTATTTGGGATAGAGAGGTTGTTTATACCATGGAATCATCAAGGTCAGAAAAGCCCTTTCAGATCTTCAAGTTCAAACATTAACCCAGCACTTCCAGATACACCACTAACCCATGTCCTAAGCACCACATCATGGTTTTTGAGCACTTCAAAACAGTGTTCAAAAACCATGGGAACAGTGCTTCCACCACTGTCCTGGGCAACTTGTACCAACGATTGTCCATCCATTCTGTGAATTAATTTTTTCCTTATATCCACCCCAAATGTCTATCCCTGGCACAACTTGAGTAAACATATTTAAATAAAAGAGAAAAAAAATGTTAGCGATTTATATGCTTCCTGGAATATTATATATAATTCTTAAGTGTCAACAAAGTAATTGAAAAGGCCAATTTCTTTTTAAAATGAGAAGTACAACCTATCCCTTTGTCATGCACCTGTATTTTTCAGCCACTCTGCTGGTACTTTCTACTTCTCTTCCTTTGACTGTTTCACAAACTGTGGCCAGGTTTACACTTGTTTGGTATCTGCCTCCGTTTTGAATGCAACTGCTTCTATTTTCTATTTTCTATTACTTCAGGTATCATATTCAGCTCCAGATCTCCTGGAGAATAAGCCTAAATTACAGGGTCAGGGTGCAGATTTCCAAAATACAGACATGCACTGAGCAAGTGACAGCCATGCAAGCAGACAGCCGATGTGAGCTGTAAAGAGCAGAAGGGAGAAGGTGTTTGAGCAGTCTGATTTGATGGGAATGTGAAGGTTTGCTGATATAAACCCTGATTCTTCATGTTGCTGGGGGTTGCCCACATCTGTGGGTGGCTGCAGCTGGCTCATGATGTTCTTGAACCACTGAGATCTCACATTCCCCTTGTCCTTTTGCAAAGAATTTATGAGATTTCCTGTCATTCCAAGCTCCTGGCACCTTTCCATTAATTTGAGGTAGAGTTCCTGTGGGGGGACAGCCCATGGGGAGGACACAGAACTGGCCTCCACCAAACCTGTGAGCAGAGCTCGAGATGCATGAGGAAATGGGACCAAGCCAGGCTGTGTCCTCTCTGCACAAATTTGGAAACCTTTAATATTTATGATAGGAGCTGATTTGCCATGGTTTTTGCTTAATCATCTTGAGACAGCACAAAGACTCTTGCAGGGGGATAAGATTTGGATTGGATGTGGCTGGAATGACAATTGTGATTTACCTGTGATGCTTCAGTTCTCTGCCAACAACTAGTCTAAAATTCCATTCTAAAATATGATTTTTTAGAAGTACCCCCAGTCCATATATAGAATCTTAATCTCTTTATACAATAACAAAGAGTGTCACCTAGATTAAATAAGAGAAATAGCCAGGAGACAAAAAAATAGACACATAAATGTTATAATTAATTTTAGCCTTACTCTGACATATTACTCTCAGCATTTGTCTATGCAATTATTTATTTAATGATCCATTTATTTTAGTTTTCATTTGCATATTATTATTATGATTTTCAAGCATTTCTCTATAAGGCAATACAGCTTCATAAAGTTATATGGAATGTATAAATTACAAAGCAAATATTACAGTTCCTATCCATTTTTATTACTCTTTTATGCCCCTTGAAATCACAAAAAAAGGAAGGGTGGTAAGTAGCTTTGTAGTTATTGTGCCCCTTTAATATTTCTCCACTCTTATCTGAATTATGCCAGACATAAGTAGAGACTGCCACTGTTTTGAGTGATAGGATCTATAAATACCTTGATTCAGAAGAAAATTATATAGGGCAGTTTTGATATGATTTATAGACAGTCATTGCAGTGGGTTAATTAAAAATAATAATAATAATGATAGACAATGCTCTATAAATACATCAGTAAATAAGGCCACTTTCTAAATGTTAATTTTCAATTCCAATCTATATATTTATATTATTCATTCTTTTACTTTTCCAGGTACATTCATACCCTCTGTCAGCTGCCTTGCTCTGGTACTCTTATCTTCTGCATAGAAAACACATTGCAAGAAGAAATTCAAAATGAATAGTCTCAGTATGTAAAAAAGAAATGCTAAAGAATATAAAAATCATCCAACCTTCAACTTTTGGCGGATAACAATTCTAGTCAGAGATCAAAGCTGTGCAGTTACATATGCTTTTGTATACTCTACACAAATCCTACTCCACAAAGGTTGTAAACCAGAAAAAATTGTGAGCAACTGATAAATGAAAGCCCCAAATTTCTATCAAATTGAGATCAAATGAAAGGATTTGATTTTCCTAAATTATACAGTTACAGACTGGTTTGGGTTGGAAGGGAGTTTAAAGAATATCTAAAGAATATCCAACCCCTGCCACAGGGACACTTCCACTAGACCAAGCTGATCCAATCTCCATCCAACCTTGGAAGCCTCCCAGCTTTTGGGGTAAGTTTGGTGATAAAAAGGCAGATTAGAGAAGGAGAAAAAAAATTTGAAAGGATGAAAAATACATTAATTCTTGTATTAAACTTGTATTAATAAATATTATATTAATACAATAATACGTTTGAGCCAAATGTTACTGATGATTTTATTTTTTTTGTTTCGACAACAATAGGAATGAAATTGGAAAGGCAATGGCACGTCTTTAATTATCTCCCAAGCAGAGAAGTGTGACTTTGTTCAGTCCAAAGATCACAGCTGAAAACTGTGTTTTGTCAGAAAGTGCATGAAAAACGATGAACCAAAAAAAGGACAGGGACAAGTAATGAAATGCAAATTATGTTGAGATGTGGCATGGTCCAGAAGTGGCTGACATCGTGCAAAGAGCATCAGAACCTCACATTTGTTTTGCACAACCTGCAGCCCACAAAGAACATTAACTCACAGAGCAAAGCACCACAGAACAAAGTTATTAAATAACCAAAAACCCCCTAAGAACCAGTAAAAAACACCTGTGAAATCATCTGACACACAGCAGGCAGGATGTTCTCCAGTGCCTTGTTTTCAGAGATTATCACAGAGCAGGTGTCCCTGAGCAACAGAGTTTTCAGTTCCCAGAAATAAACTCTAACATTTGGCATTAATGAGACAAATGCCTACAGTTTTCAGTCAGTTAAATCTCATAACCATGGTGATAATGACCCGATTATAAGTGCACTGAGAACATACCTCCTAGCACTTAAGCATGGCTGAATTCTTGTGATATCAGTGGGTAGTATTTCCCTGGGAAACAGCCTGCTTTTTTTGTCCATGATAATTAAGCCTATAGAAGGCTTTCCTAATAAAAGGGAAATACATTTCTGCAGAGATTTTGCTCCTGGTGTGTCCTTTTAAGTGCACATAGCTAATATTCCTAACGAAGTGCCCATGCAGAGGTGGTGTGTGCCTCGCATAAAGGACTGTCCTCTTCAGCAGGACTCTTTAAAAATGGATTTGGCTTCTAAGGAGGAGAACTGAGCCAGCACAAAGGAGGATGAGGCAATGCTGGCCACTGCAGAACAGACAGCTGCGCTCACATTCACATAAACCTCTTTAATACCTTAAACATTCAAATGAGGATTTAGAGCAAACTCCTCGTACCTGCAAGGGAGCCAGGTCTGTTCTGAGTGCTTGTGCTGACAGAAGATGGGGGGAAAGTGTGGAACAGGGAGAAACCTGAAGGCTTTGTTGTTGTCCTGAGTAGCAGGATGGTGGTGCTGGGCTGATGGCTGTGTCTGCTCATCTCTGAGGTCTCCTCCAGCCATGAAGGTGCTGATTCCTCCTACCAACCTCACCTTCAGGCCTTGTCCTGCAGCCCATGCTCCCACCCCCTGTAGTCCCTGCCCATTCTGCTCATTTCACCTTAAATAAAGAGTTGATCAAATAAATAGGCCCTAAATGTACTTTCTATTTCGATGTGGGTCTCCTGCCAACTCTTCTTTCTTTTCCCCCCAGGCTTGACAGTTTTTCACAAAAGCACCTTTATTCCAGTACTTCCCTTTGCCACACAATAGCTGCTGCTCCACTGCCCTATTTTTGTCATTGAACATGTTAAAAAACTCCCGCTAATGAGTGTGCAATTACAAATAAATCAAATTTTCTGAGCATTCCAAGCACTGATACTTAACATACTACGGGCTAGATGAACATTTCTGAAGGAGGTACAGGCAAACCAGAATCTTTCACAATGTCAGGGGTTGGATTCATGTTTTCAATATGATTTTTGTAGTTGCCAGGAATTTAAAACAATACCTCAAAGGCATGACATATTTGCAACAGATTTTCTAGCAGCATAGAACTGACACTTTAATTTGAAGAGCCCCCTAACTCAGGAGACCTGGAAACACTCCCATCCTATTTTTATGTCATCTGTAAAATGGGAGACGAACAGTAAACTTGATTTTTCTGCAGAAGAGATAATTGCAAAATTTCCATTAACTTCATTAGAAGGGAAATAGGGACTTCTTTCAAGTTTCTGGGCAAGGAGACGACTTTGAATTTTACTGAATGCAGCACTAAAGCTTCCCAAGAGATCAGACTAATCCTTCCATTCGCACTTCTTTGTTTCTACACTCCCAGGAATTTACTGTGAACCAGATTTTTACCTTAAAATAACAAGGAAATTGAAATGTATTCTCCTTACATAAACCATTATACACCTCAGAAATCAGAATATTTCAGGAGCTGGAGATGAACTCACACTATTTGGATTCTGCTCTGTTACATCTGTTGAAAATGCTACGATTTTTTAAGGCTGCTATGATTTTTTTCAGGTCTGTCTGATAGGGAACAATCCCCTCTCTGCTCAAGTCTATTCCCTGCTATCTCAGGCAGCAATATATTGTCTGTAAATTTCAGGAGAATCCACAAGAATATTGGAATAAGTCTGGCAGCACTGACAGCTCTGGCGTCACAGCCACAATTTTCCCTTTTCAAGGACATTTTAAATCCTGTCAGATGCCACATTCCTGTGCAACCTTCTGGATTGCAACAGGGAAGTTTGCAGGAAATGAGGCTGCTGGAAAACCAGTCAGGGCAGCAGTGCCAGAGCCTTTATTTCCTGCATTTTCTGGAATCAAAGGTGCATCAGCCTCATACAGAGAATAAGGACAGGCATTATCTCCAACAGAACAGGTTATCTCTTTTAATTAATCTTGAAGAGATGACAGTGAAGTTCTCTTACAGAGAAATAATAGAGTTAGCAAAAAATGTAATAAAAATGGAAGATTTTGTTTCAGTCTCCATTTAGCTACTTCTGCTTGCCCATATCTTACTTAAATTAACACTAATATTATTTTTTCTCAGCTTTTATTGCCTAAAGAGACAGCTGAGCAACAAACAGTAAATGAAACCTATATATTTGGTTTAAAAGATAAAATTAGAAACAGAGAGAACAGCACAGATACAAATTAAAATAATATTTCACGTTCATAAAAATCTCAAGGCATCTGCAGAAACCAAAAACAAAGATGCCTACTTAAGAAAAACCCAATTCCCAACTTTCCATCCTTTTCCAAACATCATTCCATTACTCTCTAAAGGACAAAAGAAATTTGGGGGCTCATACTGCTCATAAATGTCTTCTTACATTTAACTCAACTGCAAAATCCCATGCAAGGACTTCCCAGGAGTATTGGGCACAGGATTTGATTCATGGACCAGCTCCTTTAGGCAATGCTGAGGCCACTGGGATTTTTCACTGTGCCCCCATTAGTTTCTAGAAGAAAGAATGATTTGCCTATTTATCAGACTCACAGATATTATTAGTCATAACAATATAGCAGTTGAATGGATTTTTTTTTTATTTTTTTTTAATGTTGGGAAAATATGAAGAAAAAATATAGTTCTTCCTAAATCAGGATAAAAAAGTTAAAATGTTCCTTTTCTTTTTGAGGAAAAAGATCCTCTTGATAAATATAAAAAGTTGTTTTTAGATCATTTGGGAACATTATACCTTTAATGTGTTCAGTTTTTAGATCATGTAAATACTAATTTTCAAAAAAGAAAAAAATTTAAAACCCCAAACTGGTGCCAAAGAAAAAATATGACAGGTTAACATTAGGTCCTAAAAAGAACATGAAAGGCATTTAAAGTATTGAAGCTTAAAAATCAAAATGATAAGGGCAGGTTAATTAAGAACACGATTTTCCATAGAGATTTTACCTTTGTTTATCCATTTCTGTGCAATTCTAAAACTTAGTTGCAATACTCTTTTCAGCAACATCTCTAACAATTCAGTAATTTAAGATGTTTCCAGGTCTTGTATTTCCTGCCCAGAGACTCCTGGGTTATTTGTGCTGTCGGTGGCACTCCAGCTCGGAACACCCTGCACCTCATCTGCAGCAGGACATTTTTCATGTCCATTTTATTTTGCCATCAAACTCCCCCTCCTGGGGTTGTCATCCCAAGCTCTCACAAAGAATCACATTAGTGTCCATAACATGGGTGTCTGCCTGGCTCACAGAGATGAGTGCAGGGATTTATTTTTAGGTTATATTCTCATTACTTCCCACCCATTTATTCCCTCTGGTAAATGATTGTAACACATTTGCCCTTTCTGTCTCATTGGCGCGGCCAACTCTAAATTCAGAGTTCTGCTAAACTCTTGTTTTAGTGCAGCTGGGGTTTTTAACATGTTTTCCTGCTTCTTTGCAAACCTACCTACAGACTAGGCAGCTACAACTGATCCATCATTTAATCTTTAAATCCCTATCAGTTGTTCAAGCTAAAGGGAATTTCTCTTCGCTGAATTTGTGTTAGAGAAGGAAAGCAACTTAATACTGAAGCGTTAAAGTTCATTTCATATGGCTGCTTCACTTGTATGGAAAGTTCTGTCTGAGAACACAGTGAGTCTCAATATTGTTATTTCATGAACTAAACTAGAAGAGATATTTTAATGTACAGAAGACTGCTCTTAGAATTAGGCTCTGAGGGCAGCATTACCCAGACTGACTGCTGAGCCCAGTTGGAAAATCCTTCACATCATCCTGATTCATGGGAATAGAAAGACCTATCAAATACCAACATTTGTTCATTAAAACATACATATCCTACTATGGGTAGGGAAAAAAATATTTAAAATATAGAATATAGGATCTTTTCCAAGGGGTTTTATTCATTCCTTTCTGGTCCTTACATAGATGAGCCAATGGCAAGGGCAAAGAATGATGTATCATAAGGGCAAGTGCATTTCTTCCATCAAAAAAACACAGAAAAAGAGAGAGCCAGAGTTCCTGTGAGCACAAGAATCTAGGGAAGGAGGGAAGTTCAGAAGGAAAAAAAGGAAACCTATGAAAAGAAAGCAGCACTTATTATCAGGACTGTGGAGCCCTGTGGAAGTGAAAGGACTGTTCTGCTCAGAATTGAAAGAAACTCAACCACCTGCAGGTTTTGATTTGTTTCTGTGCACATGACCATGTGAGATAGGACATTCCTAGATATGTACATGTCCAGCTCCTTTCACGGTATGGTAGGTGAAAAACCTCTTGACAAGGGTTTTTTCCTCAATTAAAGAATTTACACTTGTAAATATCTGAATTAAATTCAGATATGCCACTGTATATTTTCTTTATGCCCTTTTGCTTATCAGAATATTTATCTCAAATGCATGCACAATTATTTCTAAGCCATTGCACAGTGGTGTCAGGGTAGAACTCTCAGGACACACACTACAGACTTGTCAGTCTGGGATGTTTGCATCAAGGAAGGACAGATCTTCCCCAGTGTAAACCAATACCAAAGAAAAGCAGACCAACACATTTTATCTTTTATGCCTGAAGGAAGATGGGCTATTTATTTCTGACATTGGCTCAGTATTCTTGTGAATATTGTGTTTCAAATGGAGAACTGAAGTAAGAACAAACTCTACTTAAGTAGGCTAAAACATGACAGAAAAATATTTTAATGGTCCTCTTCAAACCATTTTCTTTATTTTCATCAAGGCTTTATCATCACCTAATTTTACACATTAAGAATTTCATGAAAAGCTGAAGAAAAAACATGGAATGATTTTTCATTTGCAATACTCTAGATACACTTGGAGAAGATAAAATTAGATTTCTTTGCAAATTTATGTATTTTTTGGGAGACTCCCATATCCTCCATTTGGTGGAATTATTAAAAACGTTGGGAAATTATGAACTATTATAACCATGACACAAAAGGGCCTTTTTCTTATATCTTTTCATATTACTTTTAATAAAATTCAAAGGAAGAATACCCAAAGTCTGTGAAATGTAATCGCTATCCCTGAGAATTAAAGGGTTAAATTGAGCTGTCCAGGGAGAGATAATTAATAACAGTTTAATAAATTGGGAAGATGGTAGTTGAGGCTGACTTGTGGAAACCCTGATCTCAGCAATACCAACATGAGTGAGAGGAAACTTCCTTGATGCCAGTGGCATTTATTCCTTGCATAAGGTCAGAACCTCACCATGAAAAATCAGAGTCACTTTTTTATTTTGCCCACTGGATTCTGCTACAAAGCCTGTAGAACTGTGGTGAAGCTTCCAACCTTTCAGGCATTAAAGATCTGAAAACAGTGATCACTCCATAGTGCAGAAAGTCTCCTGAATAAATAATGAAACCTTTCTTAAACCCAGCTCTGCTTCATCATGTAGAGGCATTATATGCATTATCTTGTAAGAGATTAAATTACAGTTTTGCTGTCAGACATGCAAATGCTGCTGAAGCTCCGTGAGAAGGTCTACAAGGTAAAAATAACAGTAAAGTGCAGAATACAGCAATGATACAACTCTCAGTGCCAGTTATCTGTGAAAGATTTCCACACAAGGGATAATTTTTCACACTAAATTAATAGATCAAAGGGAATGATTGCAGATTGAATCATAAACCATAATAACAAAACATGAGAAAGGTATTATAGCCAAGAATTACCTAGGAAAAATAATATGAAAATGGAAAACCTTCCACAGCCTTTTATTATTCTCAAAGCTGGTTTCTTCTGATGCAGAGTCTCTATTCGTCTGAGATACTCTTCCTAATCTGACCTCTGTGTTCATACAAGCTGTTGATACATGCTATCTCCTATTTCTGAGAGCTCAAAGGCAGGGAAATGTTCTGTGAATTTTTTAGTCCTTGCTTGACATTCTCTGACCTGCTGGCAAGCAGTAGCTGCCAATTAGAGGGTGGAGGACAGGCAGAGGGCTGAAGTTTCCCAACCCATACACAAGCCAGCCAGAATAAAGATCAAATTTAAATCTGTACAAAAACCTTAGTGCCTGCAAATTCCTGCTGGAATGCTCTGTCTAACTGCACTGTTCAATATGTTCACTGTGGAGCTCTCAATACTAAAACTCTTCTCCATCTTCTGGGTTTATTTACTTTATTTTCTTTTTTTTTTTTTTCAGGAGGGAAAAAAAAATGGTATGGAACATTTAAGGAACTGTAGTGTGAATTGTTTATAGGTTTTTGACAACTGTGATGGCAAGTGTTGTGTGAGTGCTGTTAAGGTTTCTCGTTTACATATGTATATTTATAGCTTGCTTGGTGTTTGGCAGTCTTTATCTCCCTGTTTGTTTTTTACTCTTCTCTCTTGACTAAACTCATAACTAATAGAAGAGCCCTTCAATTTGTTTTTCTCTATCATGTAGTGCATCCTATACTATTCTGTTGTTGTTTTGTGGTGTTTTGGGGGTTTTTTATTAAGTGGAGAATAGATATCCAAAATGCTTATCCAAGCATCTCTATTATGTGCTATTTTATTGTTCTGAAAGCATCTCACGCTGTGCTGCCAACGAGCTGGCGATGCTGTAACTCCTTGCCCTCATTACTGCTCTGCACACACTGCTGCAAAGACAAGGAGAGGGGAGCTGCTTCTGGAGGCTGCTGAGACCTGTCTTTAATGAGTGTGTGATGCTGCAGATGCTGTGATGGACCGTGGCAGTGATGCTGCTGAGTGAGAATTGAGGGTGATCAGTGAGATGCTACTGCCTTAACTTCCTGGTCTGGGTTTGGAACCACAGCATCCCAGACTGGTTTGGGTGGGAAACCCATCCATCCCACCCCTGCCATGGGCAGGGACACCTTCCACTAGCCCAGGTTGCTCCAAGCATCGTCCAGCCTGGCCTTGGACACTTCCAGGGATCCAGGGGCAGCCACAGCTTCTCTGGGCACCCTGTGCCAGGGCCTCCTCACCCTCACAGAGAACAATTTCTTCCCAATATCCCAGCTAACCCTGTCCTCCTTCAGCTTAAAGCCATTTTCCCTTCTCCTATCACTGCTTCCCCTTGTCAAAAGTTCCTCTCCAGCCTTCTTGAAAGTCCCCTTTAGATATGTTTTATCCCCCCCACCTTTTCTCCCACTCTCTGAAATACTGAGGGCCAGATTCTCACAGCAATTGTGCTGTTTTGCACCTGCTCAAGAACTGACCTCTATGTTACCTTTCAGAGAAAGCAGCCCTGGAGATTCAGTTTAATTAAAACTCAACTGTCCCAATGAATTAAAGGGCTTTTTTAATATCATCACCTTAAATTCCTCAATAAGATATAGAAATAGATCCCTAGCCTTTCACCTGGTGTATTCTTAATATTAGTGAACAATCCATACATAGCAGCCACTATCACTATGGTGAATTTAATCCAAAGATCTCCAACAGCTCCCACATAAAAAAAAAGAAAAAGTACAAAACCTCAGGTATTTTTCATTTTTAAACTGACACAAACTGAAATCCCATCCTGTGCAGTAGAAGATGGTGCAGAGACTTCTTAGCTACCTTTGGGCGATGCCCAAAGTCTAATTGCAGGTCCCAGTCCTTCTGGCAAGATAAAATAATAACACAAATTTAAATTTAAAATTCATACCTAGCCATACTTACAGCAAGCTCTTAATATTGAGTGAGATTTCTAAAGACACCTGCAAAAGTATTCAATTCGCACAGAAATTTTGGGGAAGAAAAACATTTGAGGTCATAATTTCTACATAATTCCTAACTTTTAACTCCCCCTTGGAAAAAAATCAAGCTTTGGTTGTGTATGAAGGCAGTCTGATCTCCCAAGGTAGTGGAGAACTTGGCATTTCATAATGGTCCTGAGCAGTACCTGCCCTTGGAAATCTGTCTTGTGGCTTTTCCTTGACATTCCTAAGCCATGTCACCAAACCTACAAAATGGTGAAACCCCATATTTTTTATAAGAATCAATAATTCCTGGTTCTTAATTTTGTTTATTGTTACAAATAAATTTACATTTATATGTCATTTCTTCAATGAAATCAAGAAAAAGCTGCTATCACAGGACTTGCCAAAGCAATGTTTCTAACTGTGATTTTATACTTTAAAGTTGTTGCTGGGCAATTTTTTTTTTTTCCCAGTCTTTGGTCCTTTACAAGGTTTCACAGCTGTAGTCTTAAATTCTGCCCAAAAACTGAATGGATAAAGTGAGGGCAAGAAGGGTTTGAGATCTGGATTTCAAAAGCTTCCAAAAAATTTGCCGTTTTTACAAAACTGTGCAAACTGTTGAGATTTAGAATTTGCCAGAAATCTGACAAAAGCTCAAGGCTTTATAGTATTTCAGCATTTCTACTCTTTTGATTATGGCAATTACTTGAATTCACGGAAAAACACATGCAAATAGGAGGTATAAAGGAAAAAAAAAATAATCAAGCAAGCTTTTTCAGACAAAACAAACTAGAAAAAAATAAGGTCTGTATTTCAGTCTGAGTTTTGAGTGAGAAATGAATTTCATTACACTTAAGTTTTCCTCTTTAACAGCCCACCATGAGTCACTCACGGGTTAATTATAGATAATCAGATATAGTTACCACCACAATAGAGCCCTGCTCTTTGTAATCTAAACTTCTCAGATAAAACAAAATGTTTAAATCTCTCATAGCGAAGAAAAAAAGTGATTTGGGGAAAGTAAAAAGCAAATTGCACAATAAAATTTAATTGGAATTACAGGGCACGTTCTCAGGGATGTTTATTCTTTCTCACTCAGATGGAATAAATGGGCTGTAAATAGCTGTAAATAGCTGGTGGAAAATTCAATTTATGCATCTGTTCTTCTGTTGCCTCCTGTTCCTTTGTTGCACTGTGGCTGTCCCAGAACTCTTTGGACTCTGCAATAACACCTCTGCTGTACCCACCTGGCCCAGCTCCCACTAGAGGAGGTGTATTCTGGGATGGAGGACAATATCCTCCAAGAGACAGCTATGGAACAGCCTCACTTCATTAATGGCAATGCCATAACATAACTGTGTTTATCATTTTGCAGAATGCAGCGAGACTACTCAGTAATATTTAATTTACCGCGCAACCACGCTGGTTTTTATGTGCTCTGCACAATTGTTTGGACTCATTGCAGAAGTTTGTTAGGGACAGTGCTGGAATTACAGCTTGTAGCAAACTGGAATTGTGGTCATCTGGGAGGAGCACGCTGCTGTCTCCTAGAACTGGGGCTCAGGAAGCAGGGTGAAATCTGGATGTCCTGTGCACAGCCCTCTCCACCCACTCACAACCACAAAACTCTCTAATGAGCTGCTGGGAGCGTGGCCCCACCACCTGGGTGAGCTCAGCAGGGTCATTTTGCCACTGGCAGTGACAGGAGATGGGGAAAAAAATGCTGCCTTTATCTGTATTCTGCTGCCTTTATCTGTATTCTGCTCCCACAGCGGGGCAGGGTTTTATTAGACAAGAGCAGAGCACACCCCATCATCCTAATAGGTTATTAATGAGGAGAACCAACAGCCATCCGTGCAGCTGAAGAGAGGTTTTCCAGGGAAAACGCCTCTAAAATGAGCGTGCCAAGGAAGAGATGTTGGACGTGTCATATTTCAAACACAACAGGCTGTATGTTCATGTAAATGTTATGCAAATGAGACACAGCCCTCAGGCACCTGGTGAGGTTCCAGCAAGGCCCTGGAGGCTCCAAACTGTTGATTTAGCACATGAGCCTCAGCACTTGCACTAAAATGCATGTGCTAAAATCATATTTAAAGAATGCATGTGTCAGGGACTTTGAAATATATGAAATATTGATACAAGCTATGGGCTCTTCCCATGGACATTTTGATTTCCAGTCAGAAAATGTTGCCACGGAATGATGTTACCTCTTTTAATGTGGAATAAGTCTGTGTGATTAATGCAAAGCCTTCTTCAGCAGCAGCAGCCTCAATGCTACTCTTAAGGATAGTTATGTCTTGGGTAGTAGGAAAAAATAGGACAAGAGAGAAGTAGGAGAAAAAAATTACAGGAAAGGACACAGAATTAATGTAGTCATTTGTTTAGGAGATGCATCATGTGTGGATAAAAATTACCCCTTTTTTTAGGAGAAAATCTGCAATTTTTTTTCATAGAAATAGAGAAAAGAAGAGGTGTGAGAGTGATGCAGTCTAACCTGAAAAGGGACGCTTATACCAATTTGGGGGAAGAAAAGGAAAACATATTGCCTTTCTTTGTGGGGGGTAGTATGGTTTTGGACAAAAGTGCATTTGTAATCTCTCTTCTCAAATATTATTTTAGAGGTGTCCCAGCCATCAAGACAGCTGTCTCTGAGCACTGCAGTGGGAAAAAAATGTTGGTGTGCAAGCAGTTGTGCTATTTTTTCCTAATTCCTGATGCAGCTCCAGATTGCCCATAGTCACAGGAAATGTGACAAACAATAAGCCAAATAGCAAAGCAAATTATTCCTGCTCATTTCGAAGCCCAAACTCCAGGAACTTGAGTGGCAGATTTCATTTGTGCACCAGGGTGCTCTGATTTAACTGCAAATGTCAGGCCTTTTGATTTGTGTTTTAAGTCTTTTCTGTTCCATATCATATTTTTGTTTGGTTGGTTTATTCAGATATGCATTCCCAACAGGGTAGTTATGTTCCTCCTAGTAAGAGCATGAGTTATATGAAACATTTTTGATACTCTCAGCTCTCCCTAAAATATAAACAACTCTTGTTAGTACAGTAGAGTTTAGAATACTGAGAATGAAAAAGCCATCCAAAATTAATAAAAAATGACAGTATCAAACACTGACTAGGTCCTGAACATTATTTTTTGTTGTTGTTGCTAACTAGTCAGTAATCAGTCAACAATCATGCTGGGAAAACTTCTAATATTACTTTAGAATTTTAGAGATTTCTCAACCTCTTGCAATACCTTTATGTTGGATTTCTTTAATGCTGGTCAAAGGGGAATTAATTATGCCAAGCTGCGAGACCTTTTCTTGGTCTCTTTTGGCAAATCCCCTGTGCAGAGGAAGGCTTTGAGCAAGAGCTGTGGTGAGCACACCAGACATGGGAGGTGCTGGTGTTGGAAATGATGCAACTTTTAAAATTTTTACCCAACTTTGGTCCAGGGGGCTGTTTGTCTCTGCCCAGGGGAAAGGAATTAAAGTTTCTTTTCAAAAGACTCTGTTCTCTGGGCAATGCCTAATGAAGTTAGCATCTACAGTCTGTAAGTAGCACATGAGGATCTAATTAGCATCGAAGGCAAGAGGATCAATACCCATAGGAAACCAAATCTTGAGAATTGTGTAATTTGGGACTAATGAACATTGAGCCAATGAATTTCTCTGGGTTTTGTCTGTATAAGTATGTGAAAAGTCTAGAACCAGGTGTGATGGAATTATTTACTCTGCACAACCCAAGCAACATGTGCATGAAATTATTTCTGTTGCACATCCTGGCCAGAATAAAGTAATGTCTTAATTCTCCAACACTAAAAATGATGTTGGAGAGGTTTAGGTTTTTTTCCCACAGTTTTGGTGACACTGGGACTTAAAAAACTGCTCAGGACTCTGTGGTGTAACAAGCACTGAGGTAATCCTCCCTGCAGCAGCACAGGAGGGGAAGCTGTGATGGTCACCCTGGTCCCCAGGTCCTTTACGGTGTCACTTCTCCCAAGCCAACCCTCAAGCTGGGACACAGATCTGGTTCAGCAGCTGTATGGAAAGTACTCTAACTCATATGTCACTATATATGTTTTAATGAATAGTCTTAAAATGTGCCACTTACACCCTGGATCTAAAACTTTACTTGATGGTTTTCCAATTTAGAACAGCAGTCTTTCAGAAACCTGTGCATATAGAACAAAAAAAAAAATGCCTTCCTTGGCTATTTCTGTGCTCTTGCGTTTTAACAGAAACAGGTTTTTTGTTCAATTAATGTTCTGACAGTAGAAATTTGTCATGCAAATGTTCCCAGCCTCTCAATGAAAGTGGTGAAAGAAGCCAGGGTTTCATTTATCAGCACTGGTGCATCTGATGTGAGAACCATTTCCTGGAGGCTCCTGCCGTCAATTTACCAAATCAGATTTGCTGGTGGACTAACACTTGGTTTGCATCCATCTCAGCAGGAGGTTGGAGAGAAATGTTTCATTTGTAGTGCTTGCAGAAATCTTTGGACATGCAGAAGGTTCACCCTGTAAACTGTAGGTGGGCAGGGTTGAATTTTGCATTGTAACACAAATTTTCTTAAAAATATTTTTGTGGCTAGAAAGGGCAGATTTAGTTCAGGCAGAGTTTTGTCTCTACAGTTCTATGTTCTGTCACTTGAGATACCATTGATTGCAACCACCCATTATCTTCACATAACAGGAATTTTTGCATGTGGAGGGAGCCTGGTTTTAAAGGTTGCTGTACATCTACATAATAAACAGTCAGGTGATGAAGGCAAGTCACATCTGAGGGGTGAGTGATACCATGGTCTGCAGCAAGAATCATAGAATTCAACCATTAAGGTTGAAAAGACCTCCAAGAGCATCAACCTTCAAACCACTCTGTCAAATAACCCACATCTCATCCACTCACTTCTTGAACACCTCCGAGGATGGGGACTCTACCACTGCCCTGGACAGCCCCTTCCAATCCCTCACCACTCTTTAAGGAAGGAAGTGTTCCTAAAATCCATCCTGAACCTACCCTGGAGCAACCTGAGGCCATTTCTTCTTGTCTATCACTAGCTGCCTGGGAGAAACTCCGATCCCAGCTCACCACAACCTCCCAATCCAGTCCTTCGTCCAAGACCAGGTGATGAGATGGGCAGCCTTAACCAAACCCTGGGTTTGCTCTGCTGCACTCTCAGCTCAACTCTGGCACCAGCAGATGGCCAGAGCTGAGCTGGGCTGAGCTGCCATGGCACCATTCTGAGATGGATGGGACTTTGGGAATGTCCTCCACAGACCAGCAGGCAAACTCAACATTTGCCATGGAGCCACAACTTCTGGTTGTATCCTTCCCCCAGTAATGGCACTTTCAAAGAAGTAAATTTGTATTTACTTGAGTTAGGAATTACATCTGGTTTCATGTGTCTTTAGTGAAGATCCTGGTTACCAGTAGAGAGATCCAATGAAAGGATCCTAAATCACATCTTACATCAAGAGCTTCATAATTACTGCACATTCAACTGCAAGTTACAATTGTGTTTGCCCTTCAAGGCTGGAAATGAACTGGGAGAGGATATTTCAAATGAGTAACAAGTCTAAAGATCTCCTCAGGAGGACAGCTGTTGCTTTCTGTCCTACCTGGGGCACTGATCTTGGTCAAACATCCTCTGGTGCTAGGAGTGACCTGCAGCAATCAGCACAGTTTGACTGACAAACTGTGCTAAAACTATTTCCTAAGAGAAAATAATACATCTCCATGAAACATGTAGAGCCAAGAGCTCCAAATTGTTCCAAAGGTCTTATAAAAAATATAGAATTCAGTAACAGGAGTACAATAACTATATTAAAAAAATAAACTAAAAATTAAGAAAAGGCATGAGAAATATAAATCTGTCTGTAAATGGAGTTACTGATCACACATGTTCATAAGGTTCTCCCAATGACCAAACACTTCTATAAACACTTCTGTATCAATAAAATTATGTATCATTCATCACCAATATCTCTAGTACACCTTTAGACCTTCTTCCACGCCAGCATCTTCCTTACAAATTTAATGCTTTGATTTGGGTAAGAAAGATAATAAAACTGATTGTTTTGCTAACGCTTACGAATCAAACCACACTTTCCCTGAGGAGCAGTGCAGCTGGGAGCTGCCCTGGAGGTGTGTCCTGGAGCTGTCCCTACCTTGATGGCGGTGGAGGCGATCTGGATGTGGTGCAGCCGGCGCAGGGTGCTGTCCCTGTCGATGAAGTAGGAGGCTGCCAGCTGGTGCAGGGTCTCCAGCGTCACCACAGAGCTGTTGGCGCTGGGGTCGCTCCCGTCCGACCTCTTGCTCAGCTTCCTTTTGTCCACAAAAATTGTGAGTGACTCCTCTCCTGGGCAGGGAAACAGAAGCCCCAGCAAGCATCAGCAATGTGCAACAACACAGAGAGATTTTGTAGACATCCAGATTTAAGCACATACAAAATGTGTTTATTTCCAAGGTCACTTAATACATTCATTCTGTAGTGCTCTATGTTAGCATAAAAGAAAATGAAACCAGTGTAATACTTGAGATGTTTGCTTGTTTCCTTCTCTCATAAAGCCTATCATAGCTGACTTTACAAGAAAGGCACCTTGTTGCACCTTGTTATGAGTAACTATGTGCTTTCTAATCAATTCAGCAGTGCCTGAAATCTGAAAGAACAGTTGCCTTGAACCAAATTTCTGCAACAGAAAAATGTAGGGTTTTCAGAAACTTGGTGGTTTTCCACCAAGCTCTGGCAACTTGTGTTGTGGATTTCTCACTTCCTGTCTCTTTATAAAGATGTGGATAAATACTCTTGAATTCAGAAATTTTAATTTCTGTAAGATTATTGAAAACCAAAAATCTGACTTGCTTAACTGCATGGGTTCTTAGGAACATTTCCAGAACAGACCTACTGGCACTGTCAAATTTTCCATGTTTATTGTCTATTTCATGGATATATTTTCCTGTGTTTCAGGCTAAGCAAGAATTCATTCATTTAATAAAGTGTTTAGGCAAACCCCTTTACATGACAAAACAAATTGGAAAAGTAATTTCTGGACCCATTATTTTCTTCTGTGTAATTTATGTCCAAAATAAATTGGACAGAAGGAAATTTCCTCACCCTCTGAGCATGTGTTTGGTAACATGCATTTTTCAGCATTTAGCTCAACAATTGATTAATAATGTCATTATACCTGGATTTTAGGTGCTGAACAACTCCACTGAGTGCCTTTTCCTAGTTCCTGGAAAGGAAGTTACCCTGCTAAGGTCTGACTTGCCACTTGTGCTACTTTCACTGCTCACCCATCTGCTGCAGTGGCACTGTGCCCGTGCAGAGCATGGGATGCCAACTTCAGATGGGTTTATGTGCCAAAAAATAATAGCTGTAGGATAAAAATCTAGGATGAAAACATGACATCATCTTTAGAGGGAGCTAATCTTGGTAGTGAGCAATGCTAAGTGAGGAACGTGTGCCTCTGTGCAGGAGATCACATTTGCTGGCAAATTTTGACTCACAAAAATTGTCTTTGGTTAACATGAGCACACTCCTTGTTCCCCAATGTACATTATGTGTTTCCCAATCTCTCGGAAATTCAGAGGACAGTCAAGCCTTTCAGATCTTACACAGGCAAAACTGGCATTATACAGGAGCTTTTTATCTAAATAGACCTGCAGGGTTTGTCCAGAATATTTCTTTTTCCCTGGAAGGGACAGGTGGCTGTTCCAGCTGCAGCTTACCTCAGTTTCCACCACTGCATTTATGCTTCTCCTCCTACAGTTTCCTAATGGGTCATTATTTCTGTGCATGAAGTTGTCAATGCAGGGATTAATTGCCTGAAGCTCCAAAGAACTAGGAATTAAAACAGCCTCCTTAAGTACCAGGATTTCCCCACCCAATTATTTAATCTTTCTGCTGTAATATGTGGATGAAGGTTCACAACTGCCGTAAGGAGGGAGCTGGGAAAGCACAGCAAACTCTAACAGCCTGTCCCCTGAGAGAAATCTGCCATCAGAACCTGCTCTAGGTTCCAGCTTTGCTGGCATTCAACTATGCCCATGCAATAAAACCTGACTTGCCACAACCTGCCATGGGACTCCAGCCAGGATAAAAGACATTTCTGGGATGAAAAGCAATGGAGTGGGCTCCAAATTTGAGCCAGACTTGAGATTTGAGCCCGGGGCCGTGGGTTTTGTGCAGCGGTCTGTGGAGCTACAAAGACGTGGTTTAGAACAGATATTAGGAAGAAATTGTTCCCTGTGAGGGTGGTGAGGCCCTGGAACAGGGTGCCCAGAGAAGCTGTGGCTGCCCCTGGATCCCTGGAAGTGTCCAAGGCCAGGTGGGAGAGAGCTTGGAGCAACCCAGTCCAAGGATATCCTCCAGCCCAGACTGTTCCATGGTTCTGTGGTATCAAAGAAGACAACATCTGAACTCAGAGGGTGTCAGCAACCAGCTCAGGCTGCACAGATTAGGTGCAAAATTTTACTAGGAGCTTTCTCTCCATGTTTTCACCTTTTCTAGAGTCTGAGCTAATTTATTTAGATTGAAGTGGCTTTTGCAAGGTCAACCATCTTTCCACTGAAAAGATAATGAATTGTAAGGGCAAAGAAAACAAGGACTTAAAGCTGCAGAAAATCTCTGGAAAAGATTACAAAAACTTTTTTTTTTTTTTTTGAGGTTCTTTGTGTTTCATTATCACAGAATCATAGATTTATAGACTGGTTTGGGTAGGAAGGGACTTTCAAAGATCATCCAGTTCTATCCATGCCATGGGCAGGGACACCTCCCACTCTCCCAGGGTGCTCCAAGTCCCATCCAACCTGGCCTTGGACACTTCCAGGGATCCAGGGACAGCCACAGCTTCTCTGGACACCCTGTGCCAGGGCCTGTCCACCTTCACAGGGAGCTGAGGGTGATGTTGAGATATTCCTAACATCTAATCCATGTTTCCTCTCCTTTAATTCAAAACCCTTCTCCCTTATCCTATCACTATCTGCCCATGTAAAAAGTCATTCTTTTTCTTTTTTATAAGCCCTTTAAAGTCCTGGATTGCCACAATAAGGTCTCCCTGGAGCTTTCTCTTTTCCAGGCTGAAGAATCCCAGCTCTCCCAGCCTCTCTCTGAGGAAACCTTCTCCAGGCCACAGAGCACCCACCACACCTTCTTCTCATGTAAACACTTTGCTTGATCTGTATTAATCATTAGCAGAGATGGTGGGGTTCCTTATATTTCAACAGAATTCTGCTAAGTTTTAGTATTAAAACTGCTCTCCAGTATTATCTCTCTTTAGTATTCCCTGCTCTCCAGGAGAAGACAGCAGAACTGCAATAAAAACTCCCATTTCAAAAACAAAGAAATAAACAAACCTTGAAAAAGGACAGGGTGGTGTGTTGTGGTGTTTTACTTTGATTAGAACATCTCAGGAAAAGATCATTTGGACCACATTAGAGTTATCACATCATCCTGTTTGTCTTGTCCTCCTTGACCCTACACTTTCCATGGTGGGTGTGGATCCCCTGGCACCCCCAGCCCTGTCCCTACCCCCTAGCAGATATGTTTGGGTTCTCATTCTTTGTAACCAGTCTGAAATAACTTCAGATGTTTACATGGCACCTCACACAAGGAGTCCTGGCTCATCTCTGGCACTCTCAGGCACTGTGCTACCAGCAGGTGCCATCAGGGGCAGCTCAAAGATACTTGCTGCACAAAAGACTTCTCACAGAGTTTTTCATCCGTCAGAGATGATGGATCCCTTGCTAGAAAAAGTGAATTCCCCCATACATCAGAGCTTAGGCACCCCTGTCCCTGCAGAACTGTGAAAGGGCTCTCTTCTGCACCCAGAACTTCAGGGTTTGGGAAATAACACTGCCAACTCTGGTTTGGGGGAGACAATTTGAGTTTTAAGTTCATTTGGAGAAAATTAAACCCATGCCAAAAGAGACTCTTTTGAAAACATGGATGAATCTTGTTTTTCACTGGTTACTGTCTGCCACCATAAAACAGGCTAAGATACCCAAGCATCAGGTAAAAACTGGTCAAGGTTAAAAATTTTAAGAACTGAAAAGGAGCAGTGACAGTGAACACTTATAACACATGATAATTCAGCATCAAATCCTCCCAGCTGTGCTTTTTACAAGCTCTGAAAGCAGCATTTGCTCTCCTTCCCAAAATTCAAGAGACAGTAAAATTCACTTTCTCAGGTTTAAAGGAAGTAGTAGCATGGAATTACTTAGTTATGCTTACAAAACAATGCTACATAGCCCAATGGGTGGTTCACGAAGCTCTCAGTCACCACAGGGATGTTTTATTGCCATGTGGGGCTGTCACTGACAGAGAGTCACTGCAGGGGCAGGGGACTGATGTTCATGCTCTTCACTGACCAGTGTCCACTACTGTCCCCACCAGCCCTAGAGCATGCAAGCTTATAACTTCAATTTTTAATTCTTGCTGGGTTTACAAGAACATATTGCCCATGATATATGTTTATAAATTCAACTAGCTCCCAACACAGTTAAAAAAAAAAAATAAAAAAGAAGTTAAATAGGTGTATAGAAATTTACCCAGATATACAACACATCTGTGGCCATTTAGATGCATGACTCCTAAGTAACAGTTGGTAAGTGCATTCAGAAACTAGAAATTAATTTTGTGTTCATCTTAAGAACATAATCAGGAGTTATTTGAATTAAAAATGCAAATCTCCATCAACATGGCGGAATTGGAATAATGCTGTAACAATTGCAGCTAAATATAACCATCTATAGAAGGAGTAAATATATTTTGTTATACATACGAATGAATATTCATGATTTAAACACGTAGTGCTATCTTGTGCCTCAGTTGTTGAGAGATTGTTTGCCTGTACCCACATCTTTGGAATAATAAAGGAATTACAGGCCTTGATGTTTCATATTTTTATCTGTAGACTGGGAAGTGGTAGGAAAAGGCAGTGATCCAAGCAGTTCCCACCACTTTGTGTCAGAGAGGAAACAGGAATAAAAGGAGAACACTCCAAGGTAGCTATAGCTGAGCATAACCCACAGATGCCTACTTGAACCTCTCTCTTCATACACATAAAAGTATCTTACACAGAACTAAAGGCCTTTGGCCTAGGAACTCCTCAAAGGTTTTTGATTAAATAAAATACCTCAGCTACTACCTAAATAACTACACCTAAATAAATACACCAGCTACTACCAGCTAGTGGAAAATCTATTCCTGTCTGGATCACCAAAGGTACCATTAGGGTTTTATCAGGTCATTTTCCCAAAGTTAAGCAGATGCTGGTAGAAATGCACAGGCTGAAAAACGATATAAATTAATGTCAGGCCAGATGTGGTACCATTTCCATGGTCCAAGTGAATAACAGTGCACGTTAATTCTATACAGGCCATCTGTTTAAGGATTTAAATTTTTTCTTCATTAAGTAGACGGAAGTGGAAAGAAAGTTAATGTACTTTGTGCTTTTTCCCCTCCCCTTAGCTTCCATAATCTTTGTTGCTGTGGAATTTACATATCTGGACGGGAGGTGTGACTGGTGCTTGCAAGTCTGATGCAAAATTTTCAAGTTCTTTTCTCACATCAGTCATTTGAGACTGTCCTCTCCTTCTCTTATTTGCCAATAGTTTGTATCTTACTTTGAGGGAGTGTTATGGAAAGCAAAGGTCGTATCAGCAGTTAGTGTAAGTGCTAATAAATCCTTCAGAATTCATTGAGATTCACTGTTTTACACCACCTGACAATTTTCCCCATCTTTGCAGGCAGAATAAATGCACAGCTCCAGGGAAATACTAATGAGGAGCAGAAAAGCTGGCACTTGTGGAAAAGTAAAGGTGTAACATCACACTTGCAGGGCTGTAATCAGAGGGGTTGGGGTCGAGCTGATCTGCCCACACCTGTTAAGACTGCCTGTTTTAAATACAAAACTACCTTCTGATTCACAAAGCCTTCAACAACATCAAGGGCTATTTCTTGACCCAGAGAGCTGAATGGATTGATGGTCTGGTAATGAACACCTTGAGCAGAGATGACTGACAATAGCAGTAAAAATAAATCTACCTGGAACATTCCAGATGACCACTTAGTTTCTTAACGAGGTTTTCCTTTCATAGGAACCTTCGGCATTGTCCTGCAAATTGGTTTATTCAGAGCAGTTGACTTGTTTCCAGGTGCAAGGAGGACTTCCTTGCAAAGCTGTCTTCCCAAATCAGTCTCACTTCACCCAAATGCCTGGAACAAGAGCCTATCATCTCATTGTGGTGTTCTAACTATCCTCATCACCAACTCTACTGCTTTGTTGAATGGCCTTTTCTGTAGGAACAGCATTAAAGGGAAAGTCTTTAACTCCGGGGGGATTTGGTTTTGTCCCCTCTCACTCATCCCACAGTGGTAGCCCAGGCTTCCCTACAGCCTCCAGCTCCAAAGCTCACACCTGTTTTTTGCAAGCCATTAAGGTGTAGTTCCAGCAAACTGGACTACCATTGCATGACATTGTGAGCAGGCAAAAAAGAGAAAAGTATAAATGCAAAACAAAAGGAGGGGAAGTAATACTGAGTGTTCAGTCTGCTGGGTCATACAGGGTCCTTCAATCATGCAGCTTGAAGCTGCTCGTTATGGACTTTGGGCTTGTGTCACAAGGAGATAAAATTTCCATAAGAAATAAAAGCAGTGAGAAATGTCACTTTCCACATTATCTTGTGGCAGCAAGAAATATGGAACTTTTTTCCCTTAGTTCTCATTTCCTAATGCCCTTGAGGGGTGTATTTCTGTGTTTGTGAATAAAGACTAGGGGATGTTTCACAAACAACCATGTGCAAGAGTTCCCTTTATGCTCAAAAAGGGATCTTTATGGAAACCAAATGGTCACAGAGGCACACAAATCTTACCACAGCATCATTCATTTGCCAAGTTTTCCTTTCTGTCCATGAATACAGATGATTGGGGATTCATTATATAAAAGCACTGTGCACACTCCGTTTGGTCTTCTGCTTTTAACAAGCTGCATAAGTGACAAGCTTTCACAATAAAACAACTTGTAATTAAAGGGAAAGTACTAATACATTATTAAAATAATAAAAAAATCTAATTACATGTTAATCAGATGTGGACAAGCATCTGTGGGAATCCCCATTCAATCCAGCCCAAAAATGAGAACTAACACATCCAGGAAAGTATGGGTTTATTAGCTACCTCATGAAAGCTTTCCAAGAAATTACTAATTCCCTGTAATTATTGTAATTGAACCAATTTTTCAAAGTATTCAGCACCCATCCAATGATAATGTAAGGCAGCAGGTGTGCCTCAAATCATACCTAGAAGTTGAGACTAGGGACCTAAGTCAAATCCCAAGTTAATACGAAAACTCCATTGGACTTCATTAAGCGGTGACAGAGCCCAGAATTCAACACTGTCTCCTTCTGAGTGAAAATTTGGGCAAGGCTGTGGCAGCTACTGCAATTTAGAGCCTTTCTGAGGTGAGAAAATGGTACTTTGCCTCAGCTTCCCTGCAGCAAATCCTGAGGCTTTGGGGAGAATATTGAATGTCTCAGCTAGAATTTTCAAATGTCTTCAAAGGAAATAACATTAAGTTTTAGTTTTACTTAGGTCCAGACCTCCTGAAAGTTGTCAGCTCCGTGGCTCTTTGGTGATCAGTGTGACACTGCTGCTTTGAATGTAAAGATCAGTTGTGGTCATGTTAGGCTGTTTTCCTAGAGCTCTCAGATCTAATTTCACCCTGACAATGAATTTCATCACATGGCTTTGGAGCTACTGCTATTTACATTAATTAAGAATTAGCAGATAGGTAGCCATACTGAAAAATAATTTTTAGCACTGGATAATCCCTGAAGTAGGATACATGTTGCAGCCAAAGCTTTAATTCTTATGCTTTCTATTTTAAGAAACATTTTCTTTGTTCTTCACCATTTAGTCTCCTTATTCAAATGTGCCATGTGTTCTATACTCAAGAAATAAGTCATTTATAAAACATGTATATTTGCATGCAAAAATACTCAAAGTAATTAAAAGAAATTCAGGGATTTTTTGTTACAAATTTCCGGTCAACACACTTCAATTGTTCTTCAAATTCTAATGGTAATGCTGCAGAGGTACTAGTTCCCAAAATAATGATAGAAATTAGCTCTTTATTTATTGAAATAACTACAGCAAGACAGAAATCCCTCTTGTTTCTAGGATGGTCTCTTTCAAAAGGAGAAGCCTCTGTGAGCCATTTGGGCTCTTGCAGATCCCAGCTATCAGCCAAGAGAGACTAGGAGGGCTCTCATTTCCTTTACAAATGGCTAGGATTCAGCTATGGAATGTATTAAAGAGAACCATTCCTCAGGTGAATAAAGGATTTCGACAAGCCTGTCCTGCAGGAAGGACACTCAATAACCAGAATTATCTTTAATATTATCACCCACGATGGGATAGAGCTGCATTTCTAAAATGTCAGTTCATTGTGTAATGCCTAGATGGGTAATCACAGGTACTAATTATCTTTCATTCGGAACAATTTATGCTCTCCTTCGAACATTAGGCCTTTTCACCGGATTTCTTCAATCCATCTGGTGACTGGATCCCAATTATCCATGGGGCTACCCTTTCCAGATTAGTCTGTGGGGACTGAAAGATGCAGATTCCATTAAGTTAATGGGAATGACATGGCAAAGCCTCATCATCCCATTTTGAAAATGCAGTCCCACTGGTTAAGTGAAGAATAATTCTAAAAAGGGCAGAGTGACAATATAGGGATTTTCCAATGGACAAAGTAGTTTAAAAAGTCTCATAAATTAAAAGATTTGCTGGAAATACTTGTTACTTGGTTTTGGCTCCATTTCTGCAGGACTGCAAAGGACCCAGATACTTCTGTAAGCTGTTAATATGTAAATTGTTACAAGGACCACTTACAGAAAAAAATGTCACTCTCCTTAAGAACTCAGTGCAAAGACCCCCAAAAGGGCAGCACAGCAGCAGCTCAGGTAAAGCACCTCAAACTTAGCAACCAGATCTCTTCTCTTTTTTGCACAAAATTCTATACACAGCAGGACAAAGGAGAAGAAGGAGTCACAAGACCTGTAGACAAAACCTGCTCCCACAGAGAGCGCTGCCCATCCTAGCAGCTTGGAGGAGGAGGAGTTGTGACCAGCACTTTTAGTCTGCTCACACCAAGCTCATCCACAACATTCCCAAGAATTAGCCCTACCTCCCAGGGTAGCTGAGAGCAGGAAATGTGTCCCATATTTCTTGATCAGGTTTTCTGTGATCTGTTGAAGGGTCGGGCGCCGTCCCAGCAGCCTTATGTTTCGGAAGAACTCGGGGGCGAGTGGCAGTGGGGAGCCAAGGAAATTTCTTCTTTCCACAGCAAGATTGTTTACTTTCCAGCGGCCAAACTCTCTGCAAAACAAAGCAGTTCTCATTCAGAAATGTGTCATTCAGACAAATGTCCTTCATTTGCAAGCAACTCTGCTCTGCTGAGTAGCTGGGGGCGACTCGCTGGGAATTACAACGGGCCTTGACAGTGATACTCTGTCATGTGTTATAGACAGGACAAGCAACGAGGGTTATTTATTAGAAGTGGAGACAGTACTCCATAATAAAATAATTGTTGGCAAAGAAAGAAATAACAACTAAGCCTCTTAGGTTGCTGCTGCTCCTGTTGCTTTTGTGTGGCTTCTGATGTGAATACTCTCTGAAACGAGACAATTTGGTAGAAACTGAAATGATAGCAATGATTTCCCCAAATGTGGAATAGATGCAACAAATATTTTTGTTAGAACAAGGTAAATTTTAAAATCTTAACAGGATAGAGTCCATGTTCTTTTGATGTTAAGTCACTTGGGTACTGAGCTGGATAAATTGGATAACTTGAACAAACACTATCACACCACATTTGACCTTACTGTGATAACTCCAATTTTCTATAGTTTTGGCTTCCATTTTGGAAAAATACAGACAGAAAGACTGATTCCTAAAAAGTGATGATGTTTCAATTGTAAGAGAGAAAAAAGTGAATTCAAAGACTAGCCCCTTCCCTTCTCCAAAATAAATCAATGACAGCAGGGAAAACAAACAAGATTTTATTAATTTAGTTGCCAATTAAGATACCAGATAGAGCTATTACTGAGAAGGACTCATTGTCCTCAAATCTAGACAAGACAGGCAGCCTTGGCATTAACTTGGCTTTTCCCAGATACAGCAATAGCTGTTTTGGTTACAGACTCTGGCAATGAAGTGCAAGGACCTGAGCATTCTGCTTTAGCCACCACTTTGTTGAGTCTTTTTTACAGCCACATCAATTAGGATTCCTCTTAGCCAAGGCTGCAGAAAAGCAAAGAGCTCAGCGAGCTTACAAGACCCTACTGAAGTTCCTGGGTAAACAGAGAGAAACACTCACGTACAAAATTAACACAAAAGCAGAAATCAAAGATGCAGCAAAAAAATAATATTTAAGGGATGCCAGAAAGAAAGGGTTGACAGTGGCTGGATGAGCAGGGCTGTGTAACACATACTCAACACTAGGATTTGTTAATGCTTTTAAGTTGTCAGTAGAACCCAGATGAATACATTTTTGTGTAGCCCTTCTGCTTCCCAGCCTCCTCCTCTTGCTCTCCTGGATCCTTCCTGCCTTTCCTCTCAGACACATTCTGGTAGGTGCCATTTTGTAATCAAAAACAAATGTGAAGAATGATGGTAGGGAACGATTTCTCTAAATTAACTGAAATTTAATGTGATTTACCAGTCAAGGGCATGAGGTAAAACAGATCCCCATAGTTCTTCAAGACTCTACACATCACCACTGAAATTCCCAAATTAGTTTTTGGGAATTGTTTTCTGATAGGGGATTTTCCAACTTCGTTTTCAGGTTTTGAAGTTTCCTCTCACAACTTTCCTTTCCTTTTAGGAAACTATAAAACCTATAACTTCTATTTGCAGCTTTTATGGAACTACTGTATATGAGTAGAGAGAAATGACAAAAATTACACACAAATATTTTTTGCCTATAAAGTGAAAAAATCCTCATTGTGTATATTGTTCACATTAATGCAGACACTAAAAATAGTGAATTACCCTGCACTGAAAATTTTTAATTTTCAACTGAAATTTTCAACTGCAATTTTCAACTGAAAAACAAACCACTAAAAAAATAAAATTGCAAAAAAAACTTTTTTTTTTTTGTTGTTGTTGTTGTTGTATAAATTCTTTGTATTCTGGTCAAATTTTTCATTTGAATACATCAGAAAAGACTGGTTAACTGTTGTTCCTAAGCAGACCAGCAAGACCTACTTTGACAGTAATAAAATATTACAAGTTTTATCTTGTAAAATATTTATTTTATGCCTTGAGGAAACCTTTAGTTCTAAGCTCACTATCTGAGCTGAGATTCAAACACAATATTAGCAGAAAAGATACAATTCTTATAAAAGACAGTTTTTTCCACCCTTGATCTGATTTTCGTTGTCAGTATTTAAGGACAGAGAAGATCACCCTAATCCCCTCAACCTGTCCCCTTTTTAGTGCAGTCAGAGGAATCTCACCAAATTCCTCTTGCTGTCACACCCTTGGGACTGAGAAGAAACTGTCCCCCAGAAAAACATCTCATCTTGACTGAAATTCCAAGGATTTCCCTGAAATCCTCAGCAATCTGTTGTGGTGTTTGACCACAGAGAGTGCACTCCATTTTCAGTTTGAGCACTGCCAGTTCCAGTTTCCAATTTTTAGAGCCCTTAATGCATGCTGGGCAACTGAAAAATTTTCTAAATATTAGATACATTCTGTGCAAGTAATTACAGCTCTTGTTTGAATCCCCTCTTAACCCTGGGCTGAGCCCATTGCCTTCCTTGGTGTCTCTCTGTCAACAGTGGGCTCAGACATGATGTCTGACAGCCCTTCTCCACAGGCAGCAAATCCTTTCTTGGAAGAGTTAAACTGGAGACAAAGGACACATCCATAACAAATTCAGAAGAATTTCCAAGTTGAGGTTGCCCTGACCTCCTCCAAATCCTTTATCTGCTGAATCCAGGGACTGGGTTATTCTGGCACTAAAGAAACCTGCTTGGCTTAAACAAATTTGAGTTCCTTCAACAGTTTTTGCTACAGAAAGATATTTTATTTTCCCAGTATGTTTACAGAGGAAGTAGGCAAATACTTTTGTAAAAGTTTTGTCATTCTTTTTTTGGTTCAGAACATATCAATGGAAACATTTATTAGTGCAGCAAGTAATCATCCTCTGAAATTCACTGCTGAGGAATCTGGGGGAGTAGAATATGGAAGATGGAACCCTTGTAAATAGATGACAGTTTTATAATTGTGCCACAGACAGAGCTGAAGCTTCCAGAGATTTTAGAAAACAGGTTTTCTATTTTGGTGAGGTCTTTCTTAAATGAAGGATTTTGGAATTTGGAGAGATGAAGACCTAAACTCTCTGGGAGAGATAAGCAGAAGGTTCACCTCTGAGGATAAAATAGGGATGCAGGACACTAGAAGAGTCTGCCTGGCTCCAGGAGAAGGGATACCTGGATTTGGACAAGTGAGAAATGAAGAGCAGATCTGACGAAATATTTCAGACTTCAGAAGGAACTGGGTTTATGAGAGTAAAGTGTAGGAGCAGGGAAAAAGCTGGGATGAAGTTCAGGGTGAGGGGTTATGGTGCATTATTTCTAGCATGTTGAGTGAAGAGGTTTTCACAAATGCTTTCTGGGTCACTAGTAGCTCCTAAAATTAGAGCTGATTTCCCTTTTTAGCAACATCCCTCCATTTAAAATCATATCCTCCTTTAAATGACACATTAATATGTTTGTCTATATACCCATCCATATAATTTCTCTTTTTTAATCTTAATTTCACTTTGCAAGCAGTGCTTTTCCCCTCTCTTGTCACCCCTTTCTGTGTCTCTAACACAAACTCTCCAGACAAAACATTTTATTTGGTGCTCAACGTGCATTATTCCCCTTTGGAAATCAAGCTCCTGCCCACTGCCAAAGGCAGACCAGCAGGTCTGGTGGAGTTAATACCTGTACTCTGAGCAGAGAAAATGCTGCTTTCCAGAGTCACTGAGTTCCATTCATCAGGAGAGCATCTCCCATAGAATAGCACGGCATCAATGCCAGCTGCTGCTCAATAAACCGATTTTCCACTGAGAACAAACACTGGAGCTATGAGAGAGGCTTGTTCTTTCTTACTCTTCATCCTCTTCTGCTCTGTAAGAGCCAAGACCAGCAGCTCCCATGGTGTTCTCAAGCAGAGAATGGCAGGTGGTACCCCCTGTGCTGCCCATCTATTTCCAGCCTGAACAATACGTGAGTCACTGCATGGAGCTCTTTAGGGCTCCAGGCAAAGCCTGCTGTGGAGAAGGATGATGGCTCAGAGTTCCCAGGCTTGCACAAGAGAGAGGAAATCAGTCAGTCTGGCTCCTAGGATGAAGCCTATAATGGAATTGTGTTATTATCATAAGTAGTGCCTGAAGCCATGGGCAGCATTCTCTCCATCTTCCCAGATTTCAGAGCCATGGATTTGCATGTGCTGCCACAAATCTGGTCCCTGGCTGGTTTGCTGCCATGGCCATGGGAGCCCTGGAGCCCAGCAGTGCTGATTCAGGGTCAGGGTGGGCCAGAGCCTGTCTCCTGCCAGTAGTTCTGCTGGGGATGTTAGGATGAGGAATGACCAGCCAGAGTCAGTGTGGGATGAAAAGAAGCACAGTTTAAAATGCAGTTGTCATTTCAACATTATTTCTTTTGTTAATGACGTTGAGAGAGATGTTTAATCTCGGGAAACCATTAGTGTTCTGACAGGAAAGACCTGATACTAAAGTATCATACAAGTTTTGGACAAATTTTTACCTTCAAAGAAGCTTAAATTGCAAGTGGATCTGAGGGGAATCCTAGGACAGAGGCCAACAAGGGCTGTCAATGTATTCTTTGAGTTTCAAGCCATAGCTTTTTTTCCAAATGTGTACATTAATTATACTCTTGCTTCTATCACTGTATTCATTTCAATACATTTTAAACCTTATGGCATGGGGAGCTATATGGAAAGCTCTCCATAAAAATCTAGATAAAGGAAATTTTAAAAATGCCATTGTACTCTAAAATGGTAGTGTGAGGAGATTTGAAATGGGAATATAATCTTTTCCATTGCACTGACTGAATCAGCCTATAAAGAGGTTTACTGTGAGTTTGATGGATCCTGCATAACTGCCTACGGTCAACCACACACAAAACAGAGCCCAGGCAAAATTAATAATGTTAGGCCTCATTTTAAGTAATTTTTTGTGCTTTTTAAATCAATATTATCACTGGTAAGCATAAATAATATTGAATAATATTGCGATATAATGTGGAGAACACTCTTAGAAAATGAGCTTCATATAATTTCTAATACAAAATGTGTTCCTTTTCCTTAAGGTCTTCTAAATGAGACACCTTCACTCTTGGATGGTGAGAACATGACTGCTTTGAATGGGCTGGAATGACAGTGGGAGCCTGAATCCAATGTTTTCCCATGCAGCTGCAAGTTCTGCTGCTGGCAGAACAATACATGATGTTTTTCTCCTCCTTCCTTCGTTAAAAGCCCGAGGATTTCTAATGCCAGAGGCCATGGCTTGAATAAGGCCAAGATGAGCTGAAAGTCATTTCATTAAGCTTCTACCTGCTAGCATTTCCAAAATAGGAAGTACAGAAAATATTTGTTAGAAAAAAAAATTATACTTTTAAAGAGAGGATTCACCCAGGTCTAGAGTCAGGTAATATCCAAGACTGTGTTATTCACAGATTGTCAAGTGAAAATATCCTCCTTACCAGCACAGGTCATAGAACTTTCAATGCTTTTTAAAATCAGTTAAACAATCTGCCACAACCTTTACTAAATGCTTGTTGTGGTTGATTTTTCTATCCCAGGTGGAAAAGGGAATTAGTTACATTGTGGCTGAGCAGCCTCCTGAAAATCTCTGCCTTTGTACAGAAACATGATAGTAGAGAAAAACATTGCAATATGAACAGAGTAAACAGAACAACCTCCCTTGAGGAAAAGAAGCAGGACCTGATAGCACAGAACACATCTCAACCATGTCCCAGAACATTTTAAATTATCTACATGTGGTGATCAGAAAGGAAAACATTCAAGATATAATAAGCTCTTTTTAAACATATTTTCCCTCGATAAAATGGAAAGTATTTCTTCATCAAGTTTATGCTTGTAATTGTCTGACATCTTGCCAAGGTCAGAACAGAAAGGTTTACTGAACATATGCACTCTTTTCCATACTATTGCTTTTTACCCTACAGTGAATAAGCACTATCAATAGGATTTCTTTTTATCCTAAAATCTTTTTAGCCTAGTAATTTCTTTTCCTTTCTATGCCTTTTTTGCCTTATCAGCTTCCTAGCATTTGAAATTCTACTTCCAGAACTAGAATTCATCAGTATCAGCTTCACTATCTTCTGGCATTATGCATATGAAATACATGGCAATGTATTAATGAATTTTAATAAAAAGTACATACATTATACCTAGAATGTACTCAGATATATTTCTTTTTTATGAATACCGATAGTCAGATTACTGCATCAGCTACTGTGACATCAGTGATTTCAAACTTCACACCTCTCATGAACATCAAAGGAACAAGAGGAAGGAAAGTGGCTTTCCTTTTGTGCATGTCTGATTGATATTTAGCTTCTATAACCTGAGTACTGAAAAATTTCCTCCTCTGATGAAATCCAAGACAGAATTCTTTCTGTATCTTGTCCTGTGGTATTGCTTGCCTTTTACCCATAATTTGTGCTTAACTTCCCAACACCTTTGTGAACACTCATTCAGGAACTCACCATCCACATGTTTAGCTGGGCCTATATTCATACAAAGGTATTTGCACAAAATCAGCAGCTCCTAATGACTAAATCTTATTTACTTCCTGCCTCAGAGGCAGCTCAATCAGCAGATTTAAGTCAGAAATGCACTTTCCAGGAGCACATTGCAAATGGCACAAGGGATAAACAGCAAGTGCAGTACTTCAGAACTGAAATGTGTTTGTATGAACCATCAGAGTGAGGAACTGGTGAATTATCTTGTCAGATCCCACCAGTTTGCACAGTCTTGTAAGACAAGGATCAAATTCCAAGCAAATTATTCATTAGCTCTGCATGTGAGCAGTGAGCAGAGAGGAATGGGAGAATTCCCAGTAAAACCAACCCTTGCCTTCACCACATCTGGATCAGAAAATGAGTGGGATGTTTGGGAGGTGTTTGGTACAGCCTGAGGAAACAGGAGATTGATTTTGCACCTCTTTTGTATCTCTGGGGTTCATTTTCTCAGATGTGCTTTGGCCTGTAGGTACTTTCAAGTGCATGCAAATATCTTAGAGTGAATGGCAAGAGGATGGGGCCAGACCCTTCAGTGGTGCCCAGAGACAGGGCAAGGGACAACGGGCACAAGCTGAAACACAGAAAGTTCCACCCAAATAGGAGGAAAAACTTCTTTCAGGGTGGCAGAGCACAGGACAGGATGACCAGAGGGGCTGTGGATTCTCCTTCTCTGGAGACATTCCAAACCTGCCTGGGTGTGATCCTGTGCAGCTGCTCTGGTGACCCTGCTTTAGCAGGGCTTGCACTGGATCATCTCCAGAGGCCCCTTCCAACCCCAGCCAGTCTGGGATCCTGTGAAAATGATAATAACAACTTGGGTTTACAACCTGCAGGTAAGATGGTGATATATTTGGAGTCAAAAATCAAAAGTCCATCCAAATAATTACAATAATCCATTCTCACTGGTTTATAAATTTATTCTTCCTTGCAAAAAGTATTGATTTCATGGTTTTTCATATGTCCTAGAGGGACTGGAAAACTGTTCCTTCTCCCCTTGACAGTATCAAGAGAGACTCCAACACCTTGTACCTGCAAGCTCAAAGCATCCTTTTTTCCCAGTTCACATCTGCTCATAGGAATAATTTATTATCTAAATAGATAACAGGTTTGATAAAATGGTGCATTTGTTTAGACTGGCAGAAGACAAATGAAATCCAAAAAATTCCTCTAACCTGAAGATTCTTGCTCTTTTTTCATTTTATTTGTGACTGTTATGAAAGCCAATCTTGAGGAAAAGGTATGGATTTATACATTGTAAATGGGACAAAAAAACTGTCTCACTTTCAAAGAAGGTATCTTACCTATAGATAAAACTGTAATTAACCCTTGAAATGGAGACAACTGCCCTGAAAATGAGGTTTTTTACACAATAAGGAGAAGAATTATGAGAAAGAGAAGCAAAAAGGTCTGTTTACATTCATTTTGCCTAATCTTAAGAGCCAATTGATATTATGGTCCTGTCCCTGTGGTTAATTGTACAGGAGAAAAAACCTGATTATTCTGGATCCTAAGAAAATGAAACTCAAAAGTCTCTGGAACTCTCATTGGGGCAGGACTTTAGGGATTTGGCTACACCTTATACTGTTTCAAAATCAGCATGAAAAGCATGCTCTTATTCCATCTCTTTTTGTCCTGACTAAAAAGAAAAATAATTGAACCATGTTTCTTGAAGAGATAAGGAAGAAATTTGAATCTGTGGAAGTGTTTTAGTGCATAAATCAAGACATGAAAATACACTTTATGAAGAATGAATCAGCATAAAGGTCTGTTTGAGAAAATAAAATGGAGAGGATTCATAGATTCAGAGTTGATGGATACTTCCAGATGAATCACAGGGGAAACACAAACTGCTAAAATTTTTCATCATTGTATGATACAACTCATAGTCTCAAAGTCTTTGAAATGCCTTTTATTACCATTTTTACAAGTTCTGTTTCAGAACTCCAAATTGATCTGTAGTACTGGGCAATGGAGAGGCATACAGACAACCCCACACCATGATAAATGATTTAAAATTTGAAAGGAGCGTTCTTACTCACCTTAGTTCTCATTTGAAAAATGAAGCACAGTCAGGATAAGAATTCTGGCAGTGCTTTGAGCAGCCATGACCTCCTTCTACCCCGTACCCAGAGCCAAACAAAAGAATTTTCTGACCTGGATAGTGTGGTGGGGAGTGTGAGTTCTTAAAGCCTTTGGAAGCTGTTTGCTTGCTTGTTTCTGGGATGTTACTGATGCTCAGGATTGGCTTGTGTTTGGTGACACAGAGACCAAATTCCCTTCTATTCAAAACAAAAGCTGTTACTGATGTTACTCCTATCTGCCTGAAAGAGGGAAAAGGTACCCAAATTGTTGGCTTCAAACAAAATATATAGTCTCAAATATATTCTCAAAGAAATACTGATCCAAAGCTTTATTTATGAAGCTGTATATAAAATCCAGAATTGCTCCTTTTCCAGGAAGCATGTTGTATAAACTTAACCTTCTACAGTGTAGATTATTTGGCTCATTTTCTATTCAATTTATAAGTTTATCCTTCCAAAGTGGAGGCTTTTTGTCTCCAGTTTGATGCCAGCAGTGCTATTTACAGCACTGATGGATGACAGTTACTTAACCTGCACTTGAATTTATAAAGGCAGTTGTTTCTACCAACCCTCTGGGATGAGTCTGGCTTCACACAAGTGTAAATCTCACAAACACATGCATAAATGCTGTCTTGATATTGTGAAATATAACAACTGCACTGTTGTTGTCTGTAGCAATTCAAATTGTTAAAAGGAGTAGAAGGTAAACCAAAATATTTCCTGAAAATACTTTGGTGTTTTGTTTATTTGTTTAGCTCTTGGGAGAATGTACAGATGATCTTCTTTGCATCTAAATGCTGTCCTCCTATGCAAGTGTTGCTTCACTGGCAGCAGGAAATGCTCAGATCTCTACGTGCACACAAAAAAAAATAAGTCATGAATTCTTTTTCAGCATATGAAAATGTTTCTACAACAGCAAAGGACGTTTCTCTTTTAGGAAAACTATTTGTACTAATTCCAAACTAAAATTGGAGTGCTGGTTTATTAAAAATGACCCTGGTGTTCTTTTTTCCAGTGGACTAAATTGCACCTATCTCTAAAGAAGCAGTGGAATTGCACTAATGATGAGCTAAACAGAGAATCAGGGCAAGAAAATTGTCAATATAATCCCAGATTATAAACACAGAGCTACCTAATGCTCTTAACTAAATCAAAGCATTGGATGGGAGTTCAGTTATTCATTTCTGCAACAGAAACAGTGAAGTGTTAAATGTGTTCTGCGAAAGAACAAAGCCTATATTTATGTTACTTTATGGAATCACAGAATCCCAGAATGGTTTGGGTTGGAAGAGACCTTAAAGCCCATCCAGTCCCACACCCTCTGCCATGGACAGGGACACCTCCCACTAGTCCAGGGTGCTCCAAGCCCCATCCAGCCTGACCTTGGACACTTCCAGGGATCCAGGGGTAGCCACAGCTTCTCTGGGCACCCTGGGCCAGGGTCTGCCCACCCTCACAGAGGGATTTTTTCCTAATATCCAATCTAACTTATTCTCTGCCAGTGGGAAGTCATTCCCCCTTGTCCTGGCACTCCAGTTCCTGATGAATTGTCCCTCTCCAGTTCCCTGGAGCTCCTTCAGACCCTGGAAGGCTCCCTGAGGTCTCCACACAACCTTCCCTTCTCTGGGCTGAGCATTCCCAGCTCTCCCAGCCTGTCTGCACAGGGGAGGTGCTCCAGTGCCCCCAGCAACCTCATGGCCTCCTCTGGACTCATTCCAACATTTCCATGTCCTTAACTTGAGGACATCAGGACTGGACACAGAACTCCAGGTGGGGTCTCAGAAGCACAGAGTAGAGGAGGAGAATCCCCCTCCTCAACGTGGTGGTCACAGTGCTTTAGTTGGTGGTCACAACTGGACTCCGTTGGTTTCTGGGCTGGGAGCCCTCAGGGCCACCTCACAGGGAGTTCCTCCTCACCCAGCACCTCCAAGTCCTTCTCCCAGGGCTGTCCTCAGTCCCTTCACTGCCCAGCCTGTTGGTGTATTTGGGATTGCCCTGACCCCCAGCTGCAGGACCTTGCACTTCATTTTATGGAACCCATGGGGTTCACACAGCCCCAGCTCTCCAACCTGTCCAGTCCTTCCTGAATGGTAAAGATGTGGAAATCACACAAGGTGGGGGAACAAACTGGAAAACAAAACCTTCAGGTCTCTGGGAATCCTACAAAACCGGACAGGTCAGCTGGTAACATACCTTGTAATGCATCCATTGGAGAGTTACACATTTTGTATGCAACCAGACCTATTCTGAAGCTCAACCTGCATTAAAAATTCTGAGGAAGATACTTAACCCCTCTACAGAGTCCAAATATGAGCTTTTCTAAGAAGTTGTAAATAGAATGAAGCTCCACATATTTACTATTATAAAACCTATGTATTGAAAATGCATTAATACAAAATTTCTGTGCTTCTGAATTGATTTCGTTATCACCCCCAGCGCCTTTGTAGAAGAGGTCTTAGAATAAAAGAGGTGATTTTGGAAAATTTCAAATGGGATATAAACACCAGAGGGAGATAAATACTATTAATAATGCCATGTAATTATCATCTACAGTGTAGATTTAGTTATAATACCACAAGTCCTGACACAGAGTGGGAGGGACTGGAACTTTATGTACCCAGCAGAGGTTGGGACAAGAACTGCAGACCAGGGACATACTTTACAGCCAAGAGGAGCAATACATGACATATCATCCCAAACATTTAGCTATGGGCAGGGTTACTCTGCCTTTCTCTTCCATTTTTTTCATGTAACATGAGTGTTATCATATCTGGGAGAAGTGTAAGACGTGTAGGCTGGTTGAAATAAAGAAGAAGCAAAATAATTGAATTTAAATTAGCATAAAGATTATTACTTATCTTCTAGGTATATTTCAGTCTGAGGTTGATTAGCCAATAATTTCAGATTATTAACCACAATATAGGAACCATGCTTTGGACCACATTGTCCTGGCTGCTGTTCTGCTGCAGGCTTAGGATAATGAGAGCCTACATGAACATTGCAGGTTTTTCCTTGGAAGCTTGCTCAGGAAGAAACAGAATGAAACATGGCTCTACAGGTCTAGAAATAAATCCAAGATTAACTGATTTCCCAATCCATATGCCCAACAGACATGATGGTGTTTATTCTCCAACTTCTTTGTGTAAAGAACAATGCTGAGCAATTACCAGGGATTCAGTTTTGGCCAGAATAAAATTAACATTTGCTCTTAATGTCTCGGCCAATATTATTTTTTTTTTTGGTTGTAGCACTCGCCAGTTCTGCACTGCTGCCAAGGAAAAGCATCAGTGTACCTCTGCAGTGTGTCTTGCTTTCCCTGAATCAAGTGTTAAATATAGTCCAGTATTTTATGGATAATATGTTCCATTAAATGAAAGGTGTGAGAATAAATGGGTCATTTGTATCATACTTATGGGCAATGGCAGTGCACAAGACAAATCTGATGGCATAGGGTCCTGTGAGCAGTTGCAAAATCTTGCCCTTTGAACTGCCAGCTTGAATACAGTTCAAGGTGCAACAAAACAGGCATTTTTGACATCTGATAGTCATTGTGAAAGGACCCTTAATTCTAGTTCCTGGGGGAAATATATCAACATATTGCAGGAGCAAGCTAACCAGCATATTCATAAACAGTCTCACTGAAAACAAGGCAAAAACCACGTAACACCAGAGTCTGCTCTTCCTGTCTCACAACATGTAAGCAGTGGGAAAAAGAGACAGGATGGTTGAAAATTTCCTTTCACCAAGATAAATGCTCACTGTCCTTGTGCAAGGCTGTCCTGTATGAGTGAGAAATCCACAATCACCAACGTGTGTAGAGATATTCATGTTCTCTGAGCTGGACCAAGGATGGTACAGCCTGGTGCTTCACCAGGTCAGAGAGTTGCTGTGTTGAACAACTTCCCTCCCCCTTGAACCTAGGACCAGGTGAAATGAGGTCAAAGAGCAGAAAATTAATGACTGACCAAACAGCACAGAAACAGAAATCTCGCTGACATGAGACTCCTTGCTGTACTTTTCCTCTCAGAAGTAGCTCACATACAAACAACGCCACAAACCCACAACTTCCCCTATCCCCCAGTACTATCTCTGTCAGGCAGGAAGAGGCAGAGGTAGATATTCTTCTGATTTGAGGAATTTCTCCATTTTGAGATCTCAAATATCTCAAATTTGAGGAGTATCTCTCCTTTTGATTTTCAGGCAGGAGCTCAAACACTGCATCATAAACTTCAAACAGCTGCTCAGACACACAGAATAGAGCTACCATCTTCATTACTCTCCTTTCTGCTCATCCTAAACCTGACACTTGTGTGTGGTTGAGGTTTGACTCCTCTTGCCAGAAGGTCACCTCAGAGTGGTGATAATTATTCCATTATTCCTCTCCAACAAGGCCCATGGACATCCATGCCCAGGGGTGGTCTACAGCAATAGTGGTCTCAGCCCGCTGAAACCACAGCAGAAAAAGGAGAAAAGCAGTTTTCCAGAAGAAATTAATAATCCCTGAAAGAGCACTGGCCTTCATCTGATCAGGTGAGATGTGCCACAAGATGTGCCATATACTGTTGCCTCTCTGGGGACCATCCTGAGACCTTTTTATTTAATTTTTTCCCCCCAAGAAAATTCACAAGGAAAATCCAGGGATGTCCTGCTCTGAATCTGGATAAAACCAAAAATGCACTTGATATGAAGAATTAGAAAGAGGTCTTGGATCCAGCAATTCTGACATAGTCATGAATCCCCGCACCCTTCCAAGAGAAACTTGACCCAGCAGCAGCTGCACAGATAAGAATAAAGACTTTCTTCACCTCTTTAACCTAAATAAGCACACAAAATTCACTGCTAAATAGGGACTATTTAAATGCTAATTGGTACAGCAGGTGATTTCATTTCCTCTCTGAGTTTTCCTTGAAACAGAAATAAAAAGAGTTGCAGCAGTCCAAGCCTTTTTTGTTATTAAAATAGTTGATTCTGTTGTAACTTGTGCTATGTGGTATTGCTGCATCTTGTGATAACTAATGAAATTTCTGAAATTGAAGAAAACTACAGGAAAAAATATCCTCCACATCTTATATCCGTGTCACATTAAAATTAATTTGCTGAACCGAAGAAAAGTTAAAAGTTGGTATAAATCAAATACTTTTCAATTGCACTGTAATTTTTAATCTATTTTCTGTTTAATAGTTGAGTACACCATGGCTTATGCGAAAATAACAAAAATATAAAATACTACTCATGCAAATTTTGGTTTTCCAGTGGAATTTTTGTAGCATTTTGCATACAGAAACTGCATTTTACAACTCATAACAACATGATGAAAGAAAATTGTTGCATCAAATAATTGAAGACCTCACTGCAGTCTGCTACAATCTTCTCCTTTTCCACAGAAACTCAGAAGCTCCAGAAATCATCAGGAAGTGGAAAACCTCTGTGCTGTGGATCAGCTTGGAGACCTCATGATGGAATTTGATCTATAAGTATCCATCTCCAGCCCCAATAAATGGTGCAGGTTTGTGTATCCCAGCACAGAAAGAGTGATTGCAGTCACTTGGCTGAATGGAGTAGAACCAGATTTGCAAAAGATTTGTTGTTCCTGGTGCTTCATTAAATTAGAAAGGATCCTACAGAAATTATCCTCAACCCGCTATTTATAAAAATTCTTATTAATGAGAAGAATGACAGAAAGTATACTCATGAAATACCCAGACACCATTAAGCTGAGGGCCCTGGCAAGTGCTTTGGAAGGTTTAGAGAAACCAGAGAAACAGCTGAAAATTGAGAATATGGTATGTGATAAAAGGTGAGGTACTATGCTAAAAACAGAGTTTTTGAACTAATAATTTTTTTTAATATTCAATGTTATTATTAAATATTATTATATTCAAAATTAATTATATTTTAATACTTATTATTTATTTTGTTATAATTTAATATTATAATGTGTCCTTAATAATATATAATAATGCTATACTATATTATTGCTTAATAATTTATAATTATTTATAGAATATTGTAAAATTATTATAAAATAATTTCTAGTTATTTTATAATTATTTTAGGTAATAATAAAAATACCACAAAATGTGGGGCCAGCCTTTTTTCCCAGGCAGTTAGTGATAGGATAAGGGGAAACAGCCTCAGGTTGTGTCAGGGAAATCCAGGTTACCAGGGAAAGTATTTTCACTGAAAGAAAGGCATTGGAACAGGCTTCACAGGGCAGTGGTGGAGTCACCTTCCCTGGAAGTGTTGAAAAAATTTACTGGATGTGGTACTAAGAGATGTGGTTTACTGGATTTGATGGGATTCAGTCAAAGGTTGGATTCAGTGATTTTGGAGGTCTTTCCCATGATATAATTTCATGAAAATAAATAAGTAGAAATATAGTAAAATGCAACACTTTTCCAAAAAGTCCACCTGATTATTTTTGGAAATCTGGTGCAATCTCCAATACTTTTATCGTTAAACAAGAAGGTTATATGTGTGGCAACAAAATAGCCACGTCACTTTCCAGAGGGCTGCTAAGATGGAGAGGGAGAGGGAGAGGGAGAGGAGAAAAAAGGTACAAGAAATTCCTTGTTAGGAAAGGCTGCACAGCTGAACCTTATTGGAAAACACAAGACTTCCAGTAACATATGAAATATTATTCAGAAACAGGAGGTGAACAATTGCTCACTTAGGAAAAACAAACTTTATTTGAGGCAAAGAAGGCTGAACAAGAGCTGTGTCCCAGTGCCTGTACACACTTCAGCAGAGGAAAGTCTTGGTCTGCTGGTGAGTGCCAATACAGAAATTAATAATTCACAGTTATTGTGCTATCCCAACTCAATAGTTCCTGAAAAGCAGAGAAGCATTATCTCCAAGGAAAATAAGGGACTATCAGCAAAAGAATCAGGTTTAATTATACTTTATGCAAGGCAGGTTTGCTACAAGTTGATACAAGAATATGAATAAAAGAAATTATTAAGTGCTGATTATAATTGCTACGTTTCATAAAGGATAAGTGATGTAGTGGACAGTATGCAATGGGAATTATTCCAAAATGCCAGAGTGGGGCTGTAGTCAAAAATGTTGTTTTTACTGAAAATATCAAATATTCAGTAAAAGCTGCCTGTTTCAGCATTTCAGTAGATTTACCATGCTTAGATTAAATATTTTGTTTCAGTGATATTAAAATTATTTCAAGATTATTTTTTAACCAACTACAATTTAATTTAGGCTGGTATTTTTCTAAAGCTGACATGTTTTGACTCAGAGACACCAAGGAGATGACATTTTAATTACAGAGAAGTTGGGCAATTGGAAGTTTTATATTGTAAATTTTTATCCTCATGGGATTACAAATAAGAAAAAGGGCAGATATGCATAACTTTTTATTACTATTTAGTTCTAGGCTTATTTGAATTGTTTCAATTATTATTAAGAATCTGAGTTATCATTTCATCTCGCACCCAGGAAAGGGAGTGGAAGAAATTTTGTACATTCACATAAATACCGGTGCTCATAAAGAAATTACTATTCATCCCTAAAACCATGGGGATCTTTGTGTTTGAGGTTGCAGGAAGAGGAACAGTCAGTCCTGCCCATGACAGCAGGTACACACAGCATCCTTCCTGCAAAAAAAACAGGTATTACTGTGGGATTTGAGGGAAATCTCACAGCACAAAACTTAATTTGCATGAAGTGTCTTTCTCCTTCAGCTCTTACTTGCATTATGTTGTTGCATCTTCTACTGCATTGTTCAGTAACTGCTTGAAGCATGACCATGCAAAGTGCTAATTTTGTTTACATCACTGCTGCAGACTAAAGTGCTCTCTGGCAGCCCATAGCACCCATACAACTCCTGAAAATAAGGCCTTATTATAAACCCTATAAGGATTAATCCTTATAAAAGATTACTTGGGGTGAATGCACTGAGAACAGGTGGCCCTAAAAGCTGATGTCCTCAAGTGGAAGGAAAAGGGAAGGAAAAATGTCTCTTTCAAACTGGAGAGTTGTTTATCAGGAGACAGCATTTCCAGGCTTTCTGTGGGTCTTTTATAAACTGCATTTTTAGTGTTTAGCAGTCAGGAATTCAGCTGTGCTGTAACTCAGGGATGGTCACTGCCCTGGCAGCCGGACATGGGAGCACAAGCAGCTCTGCCAGGGGAGACCTTGGCACAACTGGAATGTGCTGCCAGGAGAGAGCAAAAGACTGGATAAGCAGCAGGAGATTCCCAGAGGAGAGGTAGAGCCTTCCCAGAGCTCTGCTCTCGGCAGCAGAGCTGTTTGGGGGTGCTGGAGGGGCTGTGATCCCAAACAGGATTCCTATCGTGCTGCAAGCACAGGGGACTGATCTTCCATTGAACATTCACAAGGCTTATGAGTGAGCTGTACAAGAGGAAATGTGAAAGCTGAAGATTCCAGGAACACACCCTGCTTTAGACCCTCCGTGATAACATCTTGGGAAAGTGGAACTGAAATATCATTTTAAGGTTCTATTTACCTTAAATAATCTTTGGGCTTTTAAAATCAAAATATTTTTCTACTGTATTTGTTCAGCCAACAACTGGAATGCAAATGGTTTTGTGTAGTGGACAAGACCTGGCATCTCTGTTTGAGCTCTGATCTCATTTTAACAAGGAGCTAAACCTACTCTCTGTAGGTATTTTACTTCCTTACACATTTACACTGTATCAGAATAAATATTTTCTTTTTTCTAGCAAGTGTTCCAGGACACAAACTACAGGAGTAATCAGTATGTACCTGACCTTATGTTGTTTGGGAAGCAGCTTTAGGGATTTTAAGAACAAAATGTGTTTTAAGAGTCTCATATGGCCATTGCCAATTGCACTTGTTTAAACACAGAGAACAACTCCTTCCAGCCTCAGTTTTCCCAGCTGGAAAAAGATAAGTATTGAGACATTCATGGAAGTCATAATACCTGTATCTGTAAAATATTATTGAAAGCACAATGGGATGGGATTTTCAACGTGTTTTCCAGCATGATATTCTTTCTGCAAAAATAATTTTAAATGGGGGTGCCCTCTGATCTGTGTAGCATAGAGGTTCTTTTTCCCTTGTGATTTTAAATGATCTCATTTCACTTCCATGCAGCAATTGAGTCTCCCTAGCTCCAAGCAGTCACTGCTGTCCCTAAAAGGCATTGTTTCTGTTCTCCCTGAGATGCTCCAGTGGTGATTTATCTGTGTCTCTGTGCAGATGCACCTGGGCCTCTGAGCTGCACTCATGTGACCAGACAGGAATATGGCCCTGCCAGAATAATTTCTTAACAAAGTAATAACCATGGAATCATAGGGTGATCTAAGCCAATAACTACTCAAAAATGTGCAAATAACCAAAGCTGACAAGATTCAAGTATATTTATTTTCACAGGCAAGTAGGCCATATCACTCACTCATGCCTTGAACGTTTTTGGGAAGGTGCAGATGAGGATGGATGGATGAGCTGGTTTGAACATCTCACATGAAGCTGTCAGTCAGACTGCTGACAGCAGCAAAGATATGTTATTCCCAGCATCAGAGTTGCCTGATATTGTTATATTTTTATAATTTTGTACATGCTCATTTTAAACTGCAGCAGTAGCTGTTGTAGCTGGATCATCCAGAACAAAAGTGAATCCTTCAAATAGAAGGTGCAAGACAGGCAGGATAAGAAGACAGCAGTAAATCCCTTCGCCTGCAGGAGCCCTTTTGGTTTCTACCTGCCCTTTCTTGCAGCAGGTCTTTCACCGCAGGCCGTGTCAAAGCAAGCATTAACTGGTTGGCACTTTGCTTGTTGGCCAAACATGGGACACTTCTGTGACAAGTTTATTGACACCATAAGGAAAAAAAGTGTTGGATATATTAGGGATTTTAATTTCTCTTTCTGTATAGCACAAACAGAAGTAATGGCAAAAATCAGAAGCCCAGCAGACCTGTGCAAAGGATCATAAAACAATAAACTTGAAGGGGATTAGTTTGCCCATATCTTACCTTAATCAAGATAAATCAAAGAGTAGAAGCATTCTATGGAAATTCACCCCTCTGGAAATCCTAAGCATTTAAAATATGCCAAAGAGAATGATTAAAATTAAAGATAGAGTAGTTTTAACATAGAATCTGGTCTTTTAAATTCAGCATCTGCTTCAGTAAGGAGTAAATATGCAAAGTGTCATAATTCTCTTTCGCCTTTCCATCTCCCACCTGGCTTTTGACTTAATTGTTTAAAGACAATTAAAAATAGGTTTAAAAAATTGTAAATGCTCACCTTTGTTTTAATCTATACCCAGACATTTGAATATCTAACTTCTCCCTGAGGCATCTTTACAAGGATGAGACATCAAAATCCTTTCAATAGCTCCAATAAAGCAGTATTCTTCTAAATACAAGTTTGGAAGCACAACTAATGAAGTAAACAATGATTAGTTCAGAAATGGCAGGGGAATGAGGAGTAAAGAACGTTTGTTCTGCACCTGCTGGAGTTATGCAAATTTGCCAAGAGGCACTGGAGGCCTCGCCCTGGGAGGTGTCCTCAATAATGAGGCAGAAGTTGGTGTTTACACCAACATCAAAGAAAGGCAACTTTCTGGGCTTATCAAGTGTCTCAGGACACTGATGTTGTGATGCTGTGCAAGAATATTTTGAGCCTTAGGATTCCAGCCCCTCTGATACTGTTGTCAAGCAGTTGTGACACTGAATCTTGATATGCAAAAGCATTTACCCAACACTGATGAAAAACCAGAAGCTGAAATATTCTCATCCTGAATGAACACAGTCACTTAAAAAAAAAAGAAAAAGAAAAAAGGTTATTCTAAAAGGACCCATTTATTTATTTGTAGTAAGTCTAAATAAGTGTAGATCTATATTAGGGGTTTATGTAGCATGTGTAAGAGATGTAATTTAATGATACACTAAAATACCTACACTGAGGACAAATAATGCCATTAGTGAGCTCTGCTGACAATCCTACTGCTCTGTAAGTAAATTAAAACCAAGGCCTGTCAGAAAAGCTAACAGTCCCAAGGGGTTAGAGCATCATGTTTACTATATTTAGAGATCTTAACAGAGAACCAAAGTTAGTAGATGCAAATTACTTTTCATATAAAATGCTAGCATTATAATTACCATTATTAAAAAATGGTAAAGTGACCCTAAGTTTTGTGATGTGTAATGTAAGTCTGCTCTGTGAGAGCTCAATACAAAGCTCACTGAAGTAAATGAAGAGACAGAAAATAAATGCACAAGCTACAGAAAGTTTAACTGGTAATTTTAACCCTCTGGTCTTAAAACTGATTTAAAACTATGCATTTGAGTAAATTATTCACAATCAATTCCTGATCAATTTGAATTCTTTTTGCTCACAGCATGCCCAGTAGCAGATTATTTTTGCAGTTTATTCAATGTTTGAATGCAGTGAGAATATTTCCCTTGTATTTTGCACTGGGGATAATTCATTGTATCTGCTTGACACCACACCCAGAGTGCCAGTTAGCTGGGATGACTGCATGAATCTGCTTTGATTGGATTAACATAAGTGGGTTAAGCAAGCAGATGTATAGATGAGCTGAACCACATGGGAAATGTGCTCATCTGTCCACTTCAAGCTTTTTTCTGTGGCTTCAGAGAGAAAATAATTTAAATTGATATATTTCTTTCCTGGAAATGTGCAAAGAAATGGATGCTAATGTCTACCTGCTATACACACAAAAATAAGATTGTTCAACCAGAAAAGAAAAAAAGAAAGTTACAGCATCTGAAACCCTCAAAGGAGATGATACCAGAACCTTCCCATTGCACACTATGAACCTGGAAAGCTTTTTCTTATACATTTGGCATCAAATCATTCTGGAAGAATTGGATCAATAGAAAGTTACCAAGGCCAGAAATCCAGATGGTGTTGGTTTCAGCCAGCTAAAATTAGCTTCACTGGGTTTCACTCACTTGTCTATTACTGTTGATCCATGAGAATTTATGGATAACTGGAACAGAGCCAAAGCTGTATCCCATTCATTATTGAATCTGACTCCAGTTTTTCCTGATAGAGGAGAGTATATTAGATTATATTCTTTTTTTAATCTGAAGTACCTAAGAAATTACATTTCAACCAACAGCTTGATTTTCTGTGATGAAAATTGTGTATCTGTTTGTTAATCAATTTTCAGAACACAAATGTTAAATTTTTACTTTATCAACCAAAACCTCAGATGACTTAAAAAAACCCCAACTAATGGCTTTTTAATAAATGTCTGGATATGTCAGCCTTGTTGGCTTCAGATATGATTTTCTCTTTGTTATTTATATTTTAGCAGTGTCCCAGTACCTGAAGCTATATTATTAGAAAGGTTTTTTATATAAAATTAGACACCACAGCAAGTTGCAACTGAAATTTATTCTATTAATAAGTAAAATAAGTACTGATAAGTGAAAGTAAAATATTTTTCTGTCTAATTTTACAAACATTGTGCCACTACCATAAAGTGATAAAATATGCTTCTACAGGATATGTGAATGATAGGAAATTCTCTGTCTAAAAGATGAGTTATAGTGTTAAATAAAACACAGTCCCAAGTGAAAGTATCATTATCATAAATTAATCTGAGGAGAGGCGATTATTTCCCACTGACTTCTGGTGTATGACACAATTTGTAAGGCCTCTAGCAGGCAAGTTGAAAGACACATTTGAAGTACAGCGATCATGGGTTTTACCTCACACATCTATATTTAGTTCCAGCTGTACCAGGTCAGAATCAAAGGCAAAAAGGCAGAACTAGAAATGCTCAAATTTCAAAGTGCAGGAATGTTGACTCAGAAAGGTCATTGCCAGTTAATCTGGACGTTTCTTCATTTCAGTCTGAACTGTGGCTTGCTGGAAAGATTTCTCAGAACTACTCGCCCCTCTTCTTAAGCAGTACGGTAAGTAGATAAAAGTGAGAAGGGTTTGGTCAAAATGTCCTCTGGAACTCCCTGACAATGAGAAAACCTACCAGACAGGAAAAGTTACATTTGTCTATTTCCATTTTGTATGGAACAACCAATTGTTATATACACAGAGCATCACAAGAGTTTTGTTTTGAGGGAAGGACTTCAAAATCGTTGACTCATAATTTCTGAGTTACAAACATCTGAATGGTAAAGGAGAGGCAAAGCCAATTTCATGTAAAATTGATAAAATTATACTGGACATATTTTGACATTGAGAAGGAGAAAAAGAAAACCCTTCAAACTGCCATTAGTCTAAATGCATCAGTCACATTAACCTCAAATTGCAAAGCCGAGGTAACTTGTAGGCCACAGTGAAGTTCACTCGATTGTATCCACCTCACATCACAATTACATTACCTGCATGTTCTGTGTGCACATCTATTTCATTATTCTGTAAATTCAGCTTAGGGAGAAAGCAGAAATCCATTGGTGTAGGCAATTCTTTCAGCAGGTATCTGATATGACCAATTACCTTCATGTCTGTTTAAGTTAGAAATTCAAACCCTGCCCTTTGTCAGTAGATCTGTCCACAAAAATATTTTAAATTTACTCAGTCTTCCAGACCTTGTGCAGAGACTACAGAGAGGAGTGAAGAAGAAGTTACACAGCTAGGGTTGTTTGAAGCTGAAATGAGAGAGACATCATTCTTTGCCTTCAAGGTTTTCTTATTTATTATTATTTTGCTCTGCAGTAGAAAGTGGCTGCAGATAAATTTCTGAAACTGGTGCCTCTTGCAGTTCATCCCTCTGCGTTCCCTGGGTGCAGTGGTGACACATGGTGGCAAACCTTCCCCTCTGTCACACTTTAGTGGAACTTCTGTCCTTTCTCCCCAGTGCCCAATTTACAGCAGAAATCAGCAAAGAGCATTCGCCTTCCTCCAAGTGCTCCGAGTGTCATTTCCCTGTTTTCTATGCTTGATAGCTTCCCTGTGAGGAGGCACGGGGTATTTCCATCTTCTTCCGTGTACATTTGCCTGCTATTTCATTATCATCTGCTAAATAGCATTGCAGCAAATACTTAAACACATTGTCTGGGATAACCACGGCGACACAGCTGAGAATGTGCTGAGATTGCTGCAAATGCAGCAACTGTGTCATTGCTTCAATGTGAGCTCGTCCTCCCCCAGGTTCGTGTTCCTCTCTTTGTCTATCTTGTCACTGTACTCCTAGTTTTGGCAGAGAACTTGTGTTTTATTTATTGCGTTTCTGAAATACTTGTGTATTCATGGAGACACTGAAGAGTTTCTTGCTCTCTCTCACCAATAGGACTCGTGTGTTTTTGCCTCAGTTCCCACTTGCCTCAGAATTGAGGTGTTTACACACATACTTCTGACAAAAATTAACTGTTCTCCTCAGGTAAAAGGCTTGCATTTATCAAGCAAGGAAATTTACTTGAAATCCTCGTGCTTTTTATCACCCGACAAACACCGGCACAAAGGTCACTCACATTAGCCAGCTCTCAGCCCTTCCCAGGAGCTGATCTCAGGAGGTAAGAGACAGGTCTCATCTCCAAAGCAATTCCACCTTCTTCATGTGAGGTGATAATCCTGCTCAGGTTTTCTTTACTTGACAGTCTTACTCTTCTCCATTTGCTCTCAGTCAGCTTTCACAGCAAGGAATTACTTTTCTCATTATAATCATTAGCTTTTCTTCATAAGATATTGCAGAGCTCAGAGATGACTTTGAATGTGTCCTTCCCCCGTTTCCCCATCAGCTGGCATGGAGACACAACAGCTGCTACAAATCACAGGAAAGATGCTTAACGGGTACATTTTAGAGAAAAGTTCCTGCTAAAGAAACCACTAAATTGCAATCATAGCCCTTGTTCTTGGGTGGCTGTAGCAAAGGAAAAATGTATTTTGGAAGTGCATACCTAAGGTATGAGCAAGCTTGTGTTGAGAAACAAGCTGGGGGTGGGTCTGAAGCTTTTACATTCTGTGCAAGAGGTGATTCTTGGCTTCATGGTCAGAGATGGAGCTTGCACAGGTCAGGATCACACGGATCCAGGGGCACCAAGGTGCAGCTGGAGATGCTGCCTCAGCTTTGAACTCCTCTGGCCTTCCATGCCATCATGACCCTCCAGCACTCAAATATGTGAGAGTTTAGAGCTAAGCCCATCGTATACAACTGTAATAGTCACATTTTCTAGGGCAGCCACATGCTGGAAATCACGAGGTGATGGTGCAATGAATTAATCTGTAATGTCTGTACAGCCCTGCATGCCAGAATCAGAACCAAGCCCCTTCTCCTCCTCCCATCCTGCTTAGGAGCACATGGAGATGGGCCAAAGAACACTGCCAATTCTGCCTGTGAGTGCCTTTCTGGATTGCTTTGGATTTAAGGATGATATTTTCCAGATAATTGCCTTATCAGACCGTGTAACTTCCTTATCAGACCTTATATAATTTGTAACAGCCCTGTGTGCACTTCCTTTGAAGAACAGTGTTCCTACATCCTCTGGGGCCCATTTGGAAATTTCCAGTGGCATCTTAGGATCAGAGCCAATTATCTTCATTCTTTTTACAAGGTTGTATTTTGGGGATTCCCCCCACACCCCCCCATTTTCAGACTGTCACTATTTCCTGGTTTGTGTTAACAACATCAAACAGGTCTAATAAATCTTTTCCCCAAGTCAATTCCTTCCCATGGTAGCAGGTATTTCTCTAAAAAGAGGTTTATAGACATTCTGGAATTCCAGCCAAGATTTAACAAATCTTCAAAAATTAAGCTGAAATTCTTAATGGTTGTGCTTTCAAAAAGAGGCAAGCGACTCTGTTTAAAATCATTAATAAAATCAAAATAAGTGGTGATGTGCTCATGTTTGATCCTGGATGTTCCTGTTTTCTGCTTAGAACACACTTTTTGCAGATGAGCAGTATTCCCATTAAAATGAGGGTTTCAATGGAAATGCTGACATACTGAAGAAGAAAAGCCGGTGCTTTTGAAATTATGCAGGCTATATCAGGTAGGATATATTCTTTCATAAAAATTGTATTCTCATAATTACATCACTCTCCTTCTGCAGTGTTGAGGTGCTGACAAGTTTAACATATGCTTTTTGGAAATGTCATACCAGGTACCAGGAAGAGTTTCCAAGTTCAGTCACTAAGAAATCAGTGAGTATTGAATGAGACAACCCCTCAGCACAAATGTAAGCATCAATCCTGACTTTCCTCCCACATCCTTAGCTGCTTCTATTTTTATTTGGCAAATCAATTTAGTATTTGTGACACCAGCACCTCACACTTTATAAAAGGTGAGAGATGCTATTAAGGGAAGTGACCATGACCATTCAGGGGACCACTGGCAGGCACAGACGTGGACCCAGGTATCCTGTAACTGTCTTAAACTCCCTCCTAGCAAGAGCTTATTTTCTCCTTTAGGTCTAAAAAGTTAGGATGGTGAAAGTGCCACTATCTATAGACTTCAATTTGACTTTCACTCCTAGTATTATGCACATGGACTGTATATACACATATTCCTGGCATATTAGAGTCATAGATAGTGATGGAGGACAGAGTCAATGAAATAACTCTTTCCAAAAAGGTTTTTTTTTCTCTCGTTCTTCTTTCCTTCCTTCTTCTAAACACCACTATGGCTGGGAATAGCATCTGATATTCCCACCATTGCTAATGCTGATTCGAAAACTAAAAATGAAAACAGGAAAAGTGTGTTCCAAGGTTAGAGAACACAAATAAGCCTTGCATGTTTGGAGAGCTGTTGGGGGAAGTATTTTACTTGTAACTCTGAGGTTTCCACAATGTCTGTGGGGAAAAACAGAACCGGTATTTTCGTGACACTGAACGCAGATAGCACAACTTCAGCATGGAAACCCTGATCAAACCAGACAGCTGAATCCATCAGATCCTAATCCCCCACATATCCAAGAGAAAGGAGGTGGTTTCCAGCCTCATGAAACTCAATACCAATGCTAACAAGTTTTGCAGCAAGCTAAAAAAGGCTCAAAGTAGAAAAAGTGCTCAGAAAACATTTAAAGTACTTGTGTTGAGACAGGAAGGCTGTTGCACAGTGGGCTGGGGGCTCTGTGACACAGATGCCTGTGTGTGCACATGTATGCACAGCTCATGTTCTGCCAGGGCTGTGGCACTGCCATAACGAGAGGAAAAATCATCCCAGCATCATCTCTGCACAAGTTTTTATTTTGTAGAAGAATGGCTGCTTTCAGACTCCTTCAGATGTTTGAAACATTTGGAATGAGAGCTCAAGTCTCTGCAACTCTTCAGAGAAACAGAAATCTTTCAGATGTCTGCTGTGATCCCAAAAAAAGTTATTTTTAGTAACATTGTTGTGCTTATGTGAACTGTATGTTTCAGAGATACTCAAGGTTCTGACCTGTTTTTATGTTTGTTGCTGTTCAATCAGAGCTTGAATAACTTATGCCACTCTGAAAATGCTTAAACTGAATTTGTGGGAGTAGCAGGGAGAGGAGGTGAGCTGAGGAGCTTGTTAATGAAGGTTAAGAAATGACAGGAACTCAGTGTTTGGATGGCAATGCATTTTTTCCCCATCTAATTGGTCTCTTATATTCTGTCAGTTTGCATTTCCAGGTAAAATAATGAAACGAAAATAATCCTATAAAATAAAAATACTTATTGATATTTATACACATAACTTCCTGAAGATTTATTAATAATATTATAGTAATTAATAAACAGATATTTTCCTCTTCAGCATTGCATACTAATCCTCACAATGTTTCAATGACTTGCTTTAGAAAGCAGCATACAATTGGTATTTCTCAGAAGATGCATATTTATGTATATTTAAATACATTTCCTCACTGTCCCTGCTTACTGTTTCATGTATGGAAGGAGTGAAAAATTCATTAAAAATGGAGTTTACAAGGTAACTCATCCCACAGAGTTTGTTTGCTGGGTAAAGCACATGCAGGGCCTATTTGCTCCCATCTTGATCTCCTAAGGACCAGTTAGGTAAGAGAAATCATAATGAATGCTTATTTTGCACTTAGAAGCATATTTTGATTCTGATTTCCTTGAAGCAAAGGAGGTTCTTCATGCACAGGTGTAAAACTAACCCTGCTAGCCAGAGCATCTATGGCTGTGAAATGATGGAACACCTCCCCTGTGAGGAAAGGCTGGGAGAGTTGTGACTGCAGCTTTGAAGGAGAGAGGATTCTGGGCTAAAGCTATTGAGGCTTTCCAGTGTCCAGCTGGGCTCCAGGAGAACTTTGGGCAAGGCCTTGGAGTGACAGCACAAGGGGGAACAGCTTCGAGCTGGAAGAGGCAGTTTTAGACTGGATATTAGGAAAAATCCTTCCCTGTGAGGGTGGGCAGGCCCTGGCCCAGGGTACCCAGGGAAGCTGTGGCTGCCCCTGGATCCTTGGAAGTGTCCAAGACCAGGCTGGACGAGGCTTGGAGCAAACTGGGATAGTGGAAAGTGTCCCTGTCCATGGCAGAGGTGACACTGGGTGGGCTTTAAGGTCCCTTCCAACCCAAACCATTCCATGATTCCATGATATTGCAGAGTCCATACTTACAGTTATCAGCTCAGTATTCCAGGAATGGCCACAAATAGCTACAAGATTTAGTCAAATGCCCAAATCTGCTGCTGTTCCATCTGTATTCCTTTAGCTCCAGCACAGACTTTGCTGCCACTTCCAGACTTCCAGGCTCCAGAGGACACAGGGACAGAGATATCTCAGTATCTCCTTACAGACTCTCCACTTCCAGCTCCTGAGCCTCCTCAGTGAGAGCTGAGTGTGCTGTGACTTCCCAGCAAACCCCGAGGGGGTGGAAGTGGGTCATTTCTGCTGGGTGGCAGCATTAAACCATTAAACCACTCCCAGTGTGATCACCCCAATCAGTTATTTTGTTCAGCTTCTTCAGCAGTCTCTTCCCCAGCTGTGCTGTGGCTGAATGGCACTGTGATGCTTTGGAGAATTATGAATTCTGTTCAGTTTTGTGAACACAATTTGTAATTGCAATAACCGCTGTGGATTAAATAATCTTTTTATTTTTCTTTTTTTTTTTTTTCTTGTGCAAAATTGCTACACATTGTGGGGATAGAGTCTGAAAGACTGTGACAAAGAAATCCAATTTTATCACTGTGGAATGACTCTTCCCAGATTGAATAATGGTGCTACTGTCAGCAAGGCTTTTAATTGAAATGGATTTTATACAGAAAACGAAACCAGGCCTGGCCTGGCCTGAGAGATCCAAAGTCCTCCAAGTGCCATCTCACCCTGTGACTCAGAGAACTGATTTATACCATTTGGCCAAGAAATCTGGGGAGCTTTGCCTGCAATATGCATGGTAGTACTTTGAACCAGGATTCACTGTGCACAAGCATTAAAACATAAAATTTATGTTATTTTATTTTAAAAAAAAATTATAGGAGTGGTTGGAGCAGTTCTGCTGTGGAGACAGGCTGAGTTGGGGCTGTTCAGCCTGGAGAAGAGAAGGCTCCAAGGCAGAAATTTTACCCTGTGAGGGTCCTGAGATAGTGGAAGGCATCCCTGCCCATGGCAGGAGGTGACGTTGGATGGGCTTTACATTTCCTTCCCACACAAACCAGTTTGTGATTATATGATTCTATGATTATATTTCAACTTGATAATACTAAAAATTATGTAAATGGCTGTGAGCAAAACTGTGTTACAAAAACTTCTGTTTTTGTGAAAACAGAGATTTTGAAGTATTGGGCACCTTTTAAAAGCACCATCCTGGTTATGAGGAGCAGAGAAGCTGCACTCCATGAATTACTCCAAGTCAAGAAACCCAAAGTGCTGCCTGTCAGTTGAGGCCCTGGAGTAAAAAAAAAACTAGAAATGTGGCTGTTTTCCATTTACAAAGGTGTTTATTTACACAGTATATTGATGTTAAACTGCCTGCTGTGATGAGCTGTCTAAACCAGGCTATTCTACCAGAATCCCTTCCACCTCACATTCAATCATGTTTAGTCCCCATAAGCCAAGACAATAAATGGAGAAGAATGACACACATGGCAATGCAGTTCTGTCCATGTCTTTCCTTTCAACACTCTACTACATTTATTAAAGAGTCTGATGCCAGCTATAGAAAAGTTTCTGTCACTAATTACTAGTTCCAAGATGTAGTCAGGCTGTGATTTATTTTTTTTTTCTTCTCAGTTCAGTGCATTTTGGATTCCATCCCACATCAGCAATTTGGGCCTCTTAGTATGAAAATTAAATGAATTCCAAAACCAGTGTTAAAACTAAGAGAACTTAATAGCTGTCAAAGCTGTATACACAGATACAAATTGGCTAAAGCACAGGTAGAGGGATGGTCACCATCTGGACAGCATTCACGTGGTAGCTACATGTTTCTCACATTCGGGATTTGGCATTTCATTCCTTCTGAGTTTACTGCCAGGCCGATGGCACCTGAGCAGAACCCACAATTGGAGCTTTACAAAAGTCCAGACCTCCTCTCTGTGGTGTCGAGTTCAACAGCTTTTATTTGTTGAAATATTGTTAAAACCAGCTCTTGTGAGACTTGGATTGCTGTTTGTGCATCGAGGTACAGGGACCCACAGGGACATCAGCCAAAGCTCCAGGTTTGTCAGTGCAGTTCATGCCATGATCTGGCAGCCTAAGAAAACAAGAGACCAATATTCCAGTTTCCCTAGCTTGCTGGGGAAAATTCAAGGCAAAATCTTCTCTGGTGGTTGAATATTTCCAGTGTTCACACACGTACCACTACAAAACCTCCCATGATGGGTATCTAGGGCTTGTCAGGGACATTTTAACACCAAGGAAGACTGGTGTATACCCAGTGTGCACCAAGGTGAAGGCATGCCTCTCTGTGCAGGATGGAGATGACTGCATTAAACTCCTGGCTCAGCACCTGTTCTTGATGGGATGATCAGTATACACAGGTTTTCTGGGAGGTCAAAGGAACGGCATCTATGGATTGCTGGGATGACAGGGAATGTTTTGCAAGCTAATGGCTCCAGCACTGCTGCTGAGAGGTGACAAGACACGAGGCACAGTGTGCTCATTAATCCAGCACTGTCCTTGTGGGAATTCAGTATCAAGAAGCTCAAAGACACTGTCTTTCTGGGTTCATCTTGAAGGTTAGGTATGTGGTTTTCAAATTATTGATTGTGCAGTGTCTGTGATGTTACAGCTTGTACATTTCAGCTTTTTTGATGGGGTGTTTGGTCACGTTGAGGTCATTGACTCTTCGGCATTGATGTGACAGAACAAAGTTTGGGGAGCCATGTGTCCTGTTTTTTCTGCTGTGCCAAAGTGTGTGGCTTTTGTAGAGCCACTGGAATATCACATTTAGCTGCATGGTCTAATAATGTACCTCAGTACTAATCCTGTGTCAGCCAGGATATAGGAGTACATGTGGAGGGCTTTTTCCATTTTTAACTCAGTTTGTTATGTATGGATTGTATATGATGGCACCTACATACAATATGATCAATATTTTACTGGATTTTTTTGTAACTTTTGGGTTATATCCTTAGGAGACATGTTTTTCCAAGCCACCAATGCAGCACTTAGTTCTGAAGTTTCATGTAGCATGAGGATGTAACAAGGATGAAAATCAAACTGGACTTATCAAAACATTTTCTGGTATCTTTCAAATTAAACTTATGAAACTATCAAATTAAACTTATTAAATATTTTTAGTAAGTGTAACACTATGCAAAAAAGAAAAAAATAAAGATACTAAAATATAATAATGATTTTAGTTTTCAATTTTTGTTCTAATATCATGGTTCTTTTAACTTGAGATTTTCAAAGATTCTAGAGAATTGGGCACACAGGTAAAGGACTAAGCCCTGACATGAGAAATGAACAGACCCTGGGAAACCACCAGGAATGACATGAGGAATTCCTGGATGTAACAAAGAGCACAGTGATAAGAAAAAAAAAATAAATTCAGACAGTGCTGTTAGGAATGGTCAGATTTTCAGGAGTTTAATGGGATTTATGGGAGACAAAGGCACTTAGAAATATTTGGAAGGGAACACTGGGGACTTTTTGTGGAGACAGTCTGAAAGGCCATCAGCACCCAGGGAACTGTGTCAGCAATGCCAAGAACACCCTGGAAATACTGTCAAACATTCTGAATTTGTGTGCTGATACAGGAAAAATTATTTCTGTCAGAAAAAGAAACCAGGGACAAGTGATCTGTCTGGGGGGAGCCCAGGACAGGGAAGGAAAAAATCTGTAACTGGGGGTAGAACCAACATGGGGAACTGGTGGGAAGGGGCTTAAAAAGGAGTCTGGGTGGTTTTGTTGTGCAGTTGTGCAAGGGATTCTGCACCCCTGGAACAGGTGCTGAGCCAGCAGGGTGGTCACCAAGGAGAAAGGCAACCTCCCCTGGATCCTGAAGCCCAGTATTCCTACAGAATTTCAACAGACTGAGATTTCATTGAAAAAGTCTCAATATTTTCCTTAAGAAACCACGTGCATCATTTGCAGTGTTGATGACAATGTAGGAAAATGGCACCTCCTGATATTTTTCCAGGGATTTTTCACAAAGGAACTTAAAGTATATGTTTTGTCATGTTTAGAAAAGATCATAACTTATCTCTGCCTTTTAGAGCAAAACACTGAAATACCTTTATAACCCATGCAGACTGCATACAAAGTCACTTTTCCCTGATTACCACTCTGTTTCCCTAGGTGTATAAATAATTAATTTCCAGTCCTTTTACAAGCCTTATAGAAGCTTAGATATACAAAGAATTTCTGTCACCTGTGTGCAAGGTGCAACAGGTGTTATAAACTGAAAAAAAAAAATCCTGGGAGAATAAAAGCAAGGATCAAACAGATATAGGTTAAAAAAAGCTTTTTATTTGGTTTTTTTCACAGTTTGAGTAGTAGGGACTATTTTTTCTATATGTCTAACTAATAGGACGTGTAAGCTTTGATTGATCTCTGTTTACCTTAGTAACAATGTGAAATTTTTCTATAAATGCATTATTTTACCTTTGTCTTTAAAGAGGAACAATCCCCCATACCCTTGTAAGTCTGGTATTAAAGGATGATTTAAATAAAGTTATTTCTCTGCCTCCTCATATGTATAGCCCTGCAGGCTTCCCCTTTCATTTGTCCAATTTTTCCTTAAAGTATAAGATATTTTCTATTTCAAGATTATTTTTATTTTATATAAAAATTCAGGATAAACTCCTAAAATCTGTTTTCTGATTTGCTCTCTTGAACATGTGTTTTATTGTAAAGACTTATTTTTATTCTCCAGATCCAGCAATCACAATTTTACTATTTATTACTTTGGCTCTTTGGCTGAACTTTCCTGCCAAGCATTCATTCCTTTCTGTAGATGCTATTTCACTTTTTGCTGAGGAACAGGAGCATATTTCTGCCTGTTTGTGTCAAATTAAAAATTCCCTCAACCAGTTGTCGAAGAGTACCAGGAAATCAGGGGTGTACATTTATTACCTGTTTATTTATTACTGTTGTTTATCGATTGCATTACCAATATTGATCCTGAATGTATCCTGACACTCAGCTGTTTAGCATTAATAAACTTTTTCATTTCCAAATTAATTTAAATCTCATGAAACCACTTTGGGTTTGCAAGAGGTGTCTGTGTCACTGGTGCACCTCTGAACCTTCTGGTGTTGTTTACATGGGGTAAAAAAAATATCAATATCACAACTAGTGGAGAATCTTTCTCCCAGGATCTTTTCTTCCTTTCCTCATCCTAGTAAATTTTTCATTCTTAATGCTGTAGATTTTTTTTAAAAACTAGTACTTCTTATGTTGGGACTGGAGGTGGATTTTTGTCAAAGGTTCTATTTTAGGTTTACTACAAGAGAGTTGAAGCAAGTCATCCTCAAGTTTTTGCCTTTTCTTAGTGTCCTTTAATCCTGTTTTGGATGTGCCTCACCCTTCTCCTTGAGGAAAAAACATTGAGGAAATGTACTTTGCTATCAAACATACCTCAGAGGATAGAACCAATCCTACTTGAGGAATTTATTTAAGATGTTGATATTATTCAGGGATTTTTCCACCCCCATGAGCCTTTTCTTTGCTTTACTTTGTAACCTCACAACGTAGAAGAGGGATTCATTAACCCCTGCTCAAGCAGTACATAAACCAGCAGCTACAACTCCACTCACTACATTCATTTTTACTACTGTCATTTGAAAATGTCAGGAGACAGAGAGCTAAACAGTCTGAGGACTAAATGAGCAATTTTTCTGAGGTACAAATAAATGTTTCCAGACTAGTGGACAACTCCCAGCACCTGCATTTTATACTTCTCAGTGCATGACCTTGACAGATCAGATCAGATTCTTCTCAAAAGGAAAAAAACAAAGGCAAGAAGAAAAGGGTGATGAGTGAAATTGCATCTTTATTTATCTGAAAGCATTGTTCCCATTCTTTTTAGCCAGCTGAATGGAGGATGGCACAGTGAAGTGTCCACAACAGCAGGAAAATGAAAAGCAATCTGTAGACCACACTGGATGCGTTTGAAGACAGCTTTCCAGGAATGCTTACATAATTAAAGGCAGTGGAAATAATTTACTCAGTTTGTTGGTTGGCTTTTTTAGGTGGCAGGTTTGGAAAAAGCCCCACTTCCACACAGCTCAGAGTGCAGCATGAAAAGGTGGATTCTGTCCATCAGATGCAGAGCTACAACCACCCCCTGCCCCGAGCAGCCCCGCAAGACAGGAGCGCGCCCGGCTCCGGGGCACCCTTTGCCTTTGGATCTCTGACTGCAGGCAGTGCAAATTCTACTTGTGTTAACCCTGGTGATTTAAGAGATTCCAGTGCCATAACTCTTGTCCCTGGGATTGCACACACTAAGGAGAATAAGCACAACAAGAACGACAGGAGTGCTAAGCAGCTGCATAATTCCGTGGCCACGGAAACTGCTGCAGCCACAATTTTTGAGCACATGAAAAGGAGGAAAGAATCTTATAGCAGGATCAAATGAAAGGCTGCATGAATAAGAATGCACAGGGAGAAAATTTATCCTACAAGAAAGAAATAAGATCAGAAATTTATAACTCCACATACAAATAAATATGAAGAAGAAGCTCGTAACTCTTGGAGGAATAGAATGTATTGGGAGCTACAAGAGTATCACTGAGCCAGGCACCTGGACTAAAAGTTGCTCACAACATCTTTAGGTGAGTTTACATATTTTATCTCCTCACCTAAATTACCTGTCTTGTGCATCTCAGATGCTAACTGAAGGCCCAAGTTGACCATTTGGGGCTCATACCCTAGGGAAGCCAAGACTGATTCCAAGTACAGCTACCAAGGGCAGTTCAGCTTTTTTTGAGGCTTCCAGGTTGTCTTGCTTTAAGCTGAAGGGTGATAACTCTTATGTTTCCCCAAAGGGAAAGGCCAGCAACTGTGGTTGCTCAAGAATTTTCAAGACCTGTAAAGAAAGGAACTGTTGAAGGTTTTTTTTGGGTTTTTTTTGATGATGGAGTTGTTTGACAGACAGAAAAGAAAAGAGGAATGGAACAGACCTCACACAAGAATTATTCACAGTTTTTTTGAAAAAAAAAAGTCAAATATTCTTGGAAAACTATCTCAGAGTTCTTGTCTTTGGTTTTCACTTTCCTACTTTATTTTAACTAAATTAATTTTCCTTATTTAGCCTGGTAGTTTTTATGAGATCTCCCTGTCTGTATCTCAACCCATGAGCTTTTTCATCTCATTCTCACTTCCTGTTGAGGAAGGGGATTGTGAGAGTGGCCAGCAAAGGTCCAACAACCACAACACTAAAAAATACCCAAATTTAGAATGAGAATTTGACATGGAGTGTTTAAGAGAGCCACAAATTTCCTGGCTTTCCTAATCCTTCCTGGTTTTTTTATATACCACATTCCTACCTAAAAAAAAAGTTTTAGTTCCCCTAATTCCTGTTTTCTTGTATTGTATTTTAACAACTTTTTATCAAGGTGCCTGGTTCCCAGACAATGTAATCACACAACATCCCTGCTGTGCTCAATTTTTTATTTCTGTTGTCATTTACTTTTTGTGTCTTTTTCCCTATATAAACTGCTACAGTTTTATATTCACATTTATTCATCTTTGGTACTTGCCATGGTATCATGGATTAAAATATGCAATAATAGCAATGTATAATAAACAATAATAATTTGATTTTGTATAGAAAATTATTTTTAAATTCAGATTTTATAAAGAATGTATTACTTAAGTGCATTATAATTTATAAAAGTGTGATTTTCTAATTGTGAAATACACATAACACAGCAGGCATTATAAAATATTACAACAGCACACACCACTCATGGGAAAAAGAACAAAAAAAAAAAAAACAAGCTATGAAAGCTTCTAAGAAAATGTTACTACTGAAAAGAATAAGAAGTTTGCATTTTACTGCATGACTTCTCCTGTTCAGTACAGGGACTGCTCTGTTCCTGTGAAATGCTACTTGAAATAATAGTATTTTACAGGCTGTTTTTGTGAGGAGGTTTGTAAAAACAACAATACCTACTGGTGATTTAGTAAAGGTGAAGAGCTCTTAGGAAATAAGGGCAGTATTTTCAGCTGGAAGTTATTAAAAAGGTGCATTAGAGGGTAAAAAAGAAAAGTATTATACCCATGGAAGTGTTGCTAAATAATCACTTTTTATTGTGTTCTGTGAGCTATTAGCCTTCAGAAAGTTCAGCACAATAACATCTAGAGACAATACAGTAAAGAAAATACAGCAGTAAAGAAATCCTTTTGTGTATACATCACCTCTGCAAATACCAGCCAAGAAGCCACAAGGTCTAAAGACAAGCTTTGTAATTTCTCACTGCTTAAGCTGTAAATAATTGCTTTCTGTATGCTGAAATGTTTACTACAGGCATTAAATGTCAGCATCTCCACTGACCTTGTATCCTCGCTGTCAGGGTTGCACAGAGTTTTGCTGCAGGGGAAACAAGGCAACAAACAGAAAATCTGATCTGGAGCAATTTTTTTTAAAGCTATTTGTTTTCTGTGAGGTCCAATTTATCAATTTTTTAGTCAATCACATATGTGGGCATGCAATTAAAGTATAAAGATACAGCTTAGTGACCCTGATGCTGTACTTGATCATGGCACACACACACAAAAAAAAAATTGAGCAAAGCACTTTAGCAAGTGCAACTACTCATTAAATTGATAGTTCCTATCATTTTCAAGGCACAAGCTGCACAAAATTTATCTCAATCACTAAAGCAGCCTAGAAAGCATCAAACTCCACTGCCCCAGCAAAAGGAAAATTCATGCTCAGCCTTAATTTAAAATTTCAAGTTCAGAACCCTCCAGCGTGTACATGGGCTATAGGGAATTTTGGGAAATGGTGACTCTGGCAATAGGAAATTCTTGACAAACAGAAGGTCCTGAAAATGATTTAACTTGTGGCTATGAATGCCTTTCTCTCCATCACTACGGACAAAAGCTAGAAAACCTAAAAGCTAGCAACTAGGTATAAATAAATAATTCTCAGTGGTAGTCACCTTTGTACTTCAAGGTCAGAGCAAATCAAGTATCTAAGTCTATTCTTGCTTCTTTCTGCTCCCCAAAAATGAACCATCTAACACTTCCATGGCACTTGTATTTTACCCAAGCACTTATCAATGCCCATCAGAGTGGCATCTGCTGGTCTCTCTTTAAATAATAATGAAGAAACAAAGTCTTGTGAAAAGGTGTGGGTGGCGTTTGCTCTTCACTTGTGGTACCACAGCAGCTTTAATTTAGTTGGGCTTTGAGTTAGTGTTGCCAATTGTTGGCAGAGTATTGTTAATGGCTTATAAAATATTCTTTTAATTGATGAAATGCACCCAGAGGCCTCTTAGGGAAAATAAGCCAGGGTGTATTTATATGCAAGTAAGCTTAAAATGGATACTATTGAAAAGCAGAATGTCGGCCAAAATATCCCAGTCACTTAAAGCAAAGCACTTTTCAAACACTTTACTGACTCTAAACTTCCTCCCTTGAGTAGGATAAGGTACTACATAAATGACATTATTTTTATTTTTATTCTGTGGGCTGTGGTTGATATGATTGCTCCCTAGGTCAGCTACATCCTCATAGACAATCACGTTTAAGCATTTTTAAGTATTAATTCCTCCAAAGGATCATAGTCAAACCAAGATAGATTATTTTCATGAATAATTCTTGTGAACTGTGATATCAAATGCTTTACTAAGTTCAGATATTAATCTAATGAATTCTACTGTTCTCCCCAGAATATGGAAATTAGAGTCAGTGGTTCAGAAAATTCCTCAGCAAGGCTGGAGGTCCTTGTGGCTGAAGCTATGAAATATAATATCTTTTGCTTTGAGAACGGATGGATCAATGAATAAAAATGGGATAAGTATCCCTCATCTTTTCAAAGCTCCTGGAGGGATGTGGAGTCTTATTACAGTGCATGTGAATGAATTTGCTTGCACACACTCCGCTTAGATAGATCTGCATCAAGGCATAACATGAATGAGATACGTGTTGGATTTGAACATCCCATAAATCATTTGGATGATTGCTGAGGCCGTTTCCTCTGCCAGTACCTTCTGAAATGAAAGTGGAGGGATCAACTCAGTGGAAAGTCTCTGGGTTTAGAAGAAAATCAACTGTGAAACCGCCCCATTCTTACACCAAGCAAGGCCATGTTATGGCTGAGATTTACATCTAGGTGTGCAGAAGTGGAAGGGCTTTTATTTTAAGCTCTGTGTTGTCTGAGGAGTAAAGTTGGATTCTCTCTTTGCAAACTTGCAAACGTTAGTTTCCCAAAACTACAGAGATTGGGCATGGATTCAGGTGAGGTTTCTGCTCCCTGATGTGTGGATCAAGGTTTGCTATCAGCACCGTGCTACTTGAGTCAGGAGTGCCATCATCAGAACAAAGTTTGCAAACCTCACCAGCAGGACCAGACTCCAAACTGCTAAATGCTCTCTTAAAAGAGACTGAAAATCACCTTGTAGTCCACAAGGATCATCCAGGGAACACAACTAGTTCCAAAACAAACTATATCAGGATTAATTGGACCCTGGCTGCTGGGTCTCAAAACCTCTATCCCCTCCCTCTCCCATTCAAGATCTTCCACTAGGATTCCACAATGAAATATCTGGTTCAGAATTTTAAAGTTCTGGGAAAACAAATAAAGGCTTTTGGTTTGTTTGTTTTTAATATGGTAGAATTTATTTATAATTGCATCACTGGAAGTTGTTTTACATATGAAACTCTCTTGCAAGAAGTTTTTTCTCCCTTTTGAACTTCAGTTTAGATATAACTCTATAAAATCAACAGGGGCTCATTTGCCTCTTTTCCATCACAGATTACATAGAACTGTATCAAAAAGGTATCTCTCCACAAATTAAAAAAATAGGTTCCAGTTTCTCTTCCTAATGAAGATTAGCTTGTGCCCCCCACCATCAGGAACATTTTCATGAATATGACCCCAAATCCTCTGTTATGAGAAACAAAGGCAGAAACACTGTTCTAAGAAAGCCACAATCTAAGATGAGGCACAGGAGATGAAAGCTCTGATGATAAGACCCAAAGCAGATGAAAATTAGAAAATTAGAAAGGACAAAAGAAGAAGATGTAGCAAATTTTTGTACGGAAAAATAAAAATAAGCTGAGATGTGGGCAGTGAGGAAGGAAGGCAGTGGAAGTAGAAATTAACAAGACTAATTAAGAAATTAACAGGAGTCACAGAAGGGTTTGGGATGGGAGGGACCCTAAAGCCCATCCAGTGCCACCCGCTGCCGTGGGCAGGGATGTCTTCCACTATCCCAGGTTGATCCAAGCCCCATCCAACCTGGTCTTGGACACTTCCAGGGATCCAGGGGCAGCCACAGCTTCTCTGGGCACCCTGTGCCAGGGCCTCCTCACCCTCACAGAGAAGGATTCCTTCCTAATATTTAAACAAAACCTTCTCTCTCTGCTACTAGAGAAAGAAAAAAAAAAAAAGAGAAAGGACAAAATCCATAGCAGAAATTTGGCATCATAAAAGTCTGTCTTTTCATTCCTCCCTTATCACATTAAATTAAAAGTACTGTTGGGGAATTTTCATGGTACCCCTTGAGGTAAATAAAGCACATGTTTGTGCTTAAAGATTAACAAAAAGAAAACCAAAACCAAACACATGATTTAACAAACAACACATTGGGCAGAGTCCTACTGCCTTAAGCAGTTCTAGTGGGAGTCCACAAAGCTGTGTCACCAGCCAATTCCCCCTAGACTATGCTGAAAAGTTACAATTTTAATTTTCCTTCACTGTAAAATAGTGACAACTTGTATATTCTGCAGTATAGTTTAACCCTGTCTCATTTGTACGCATCTGGGAATTTGCTAGGACGCAAGCAGAACTTCCTCTTGCTCAAAAAACCTGAAAAGCTCACATGGGATTCTTCAGCAGCTGAAAATTAGAGTGCTAATACTCTCATGCATGCATATTTCTGGTGGTATTTCCAGAGTGTTTGCATTCCATAAGCACTTTTAGCGCTGATGTAACACCTTCTGTTTCACAGATGAGCAGAACCAGCTCTGGCCAGTTATTCAAGATCAAGCTGAAAGTAAATTATCTCAGACAACAAGGGAATACTGTGAAAGTTCTGTGCAAGTGTGACTTGAATAAAACATGGCACACAGCAAAGAGGAGAAGAAAACTGTTCTTGGTTCAGCCAGCTGGACAAAGTTTTGAATTTATGTAATTCTCCCATTGGAGAAACGCTGTCTGCTTGCATCCTAAACTATGGATTTGTATCTATGTATTCTTAGGCACCTGGTAATCAATTTTAAATGGGGTGAAACAGTTTTATCCTGTCAAAAGCATAAGCTCAGTCTGTGCTCGTGACATTTGCATTTTGAAAACACACACTCGGTAATGCTGCGCCTTGCAGGAGGGAAGAAATATTTTATGGTGGTAGTAAAAATACTGCCACCATATTTTAATTTTTGACCCCCAAGAAATAACTGCATCATTGCCATACTCCATAAAAACCTTTAAGGCTGGAAAAGACCTCCAAGATGTTCACGTCCTACCTTCATCTGAACCCCACCATGCACATTAAACCATATCATGAAGATTCCTGTTAATGTGGTAGCAGTCCTGTATCAAAAAATAACCATGCAGATTTACAACAACCACGTTGAAACAGCTGGGGGCTTGCTTTATCTTTTGGAAGCCTACAGTTTTGATCTGGGTGTTTCTTGTAGAAAAATGTTTACAGTGAGAACATTTCTATACCCCAGATTTTTCCGTAAACATTCCAGGACTGTTCTGCTCATCTGTGTAAGTGAAAACAGCCTTTCAACTCAACTAGGCCAAGTCTCTAACAAATAAATTGATAATTATGATGTGCATTCCATCACTTGTAAATAATAAAAAAGTGTTTTGGACTGGGGGTGAGGGGCGGGTGTGCACGCCGTAGGGAAAATGAAACCAAACTGAAGCTTTCCGTCTCTTTCAATAAACCACAATAATAAAATAAACCATAATATTCAGGATCAGCTTCTTTTCTACTCTGTTTCAATTCCCTTCTACCATTCCTGGCAGGAGAAGAAAGTCAGCTGTAAAAGAATTTAGTTAAGCAGAATAAACTGGCAAGAAGCTGCTGCTTGAAGCCCCACAGTTGAGTGCAGCCCTGGGCTTGTGTGTGTTGGAAAAGGCACTGTGGAAGACACTGTGGTCTGACCCTGCTCTGAACCCACCCCCAAGGCTCAGCTGCACCTTTCACCCTCATGCCATATTTCTGTGCTGTGCCCACAGGTGTAGGAACACCCAGCGTTACAGATTTTTCTTTGGACTGCAAGGGAACGCTCAGAAATATAATTTCTCAGGAATATGGGTCATACTTTAGCCAGCTTTAATCCTCAATTGAATTTTTTCCTATTCTTGGGACCAACCTTTATTATGGACACAGGATCTCAATATATAAATGGATTTTTTACAAAAGTAACCTTCAGCTGCAAGAAGTGAGTTGTGTGTTTCTGGACATGGACCAAACACTGGACTAGTGGTCCCAGGTCAAGAAAAAGATGTGATAAATGCTAATGATTCACTGTAGGAATTCAAGGATGACAAAATACAGAGAAAAAGTGGTTGTTGCTGCATGTGTCACCTCCTGTGTATATCACAGGGCATGAAAACCTGTAATCCTGCCTTTCTGATTCAGAGTTCTGCAAATATTTGCCTTAGCTGGAGCAGTCAATATTGGGATCTCTTTGTCAGACATCTGTTCGGAAAAGGGCCAAAACTGTAAGACATCTCTTCCCCAGGAGACATGATAGCACTTCTGACAAAGGCCAATGGCAATATTTAGTCCCATACTTGAAAAACCAAAGCTTTAGAATAACATTTTTTTGACCCAATTTTTGGGACTTTTAGTGACCCAACACGGCAATTACATCAGTGGCACTTAGTGTTGCAGTTCCTGTTTCACGGGGAGAGGGGAAAGGGAAATCGGAATGAAAAAGTGATAGAAACCAAAATTATGAAATTCCAAAGCTGACAATTTTGGCAAACAGTTCCTGTCAATGCAGACTTCGAATATTAATTTAAAACCATAAAAAGTGACTTATTTGTGTTTCCTCAACCGTGTTGAGAGCCACACCTTCTACATTCCTCGTTGCCTAATAAGAAGGATTTATTTTCTCTTTTTATTTTTGTGGTTTTCAGCTAGTTTTAGCAATAAACAATTTCAATGTTTATCAAGTATAACAGCACCAGTCAATTACCTATCCCTTTGTGAGTTCTTCCTAATATTACCCTCTTTGCCAAATACAACACTATCTGTGTAAAAGACTCAGAGATGCTGCAGTAATGGGCACACTTTTAATTTCTACCACAAGCAAAACACTGAGATTTAAACTGTTCAGAGGTTTATCTAGTCATTCCTTAAGACTGCTGAAGTTGGGGTAGTAGCAGTAGCTGCAGATGGAATGCTGGAGGGCACAAAGAGAACACTGAGGACTAATTCTTTATTTTTGTACCCCTTCGCAAGGCAAAAATACAGAAACAAGAGTAGTTGTTGTTAAGGTAACTGCAAGTGTCAGTGAACATAGACTCAGCCCAAACACAGGAGGCTTCTGCTAGTGTGAGAACAGCCTTTTTTTTCCAGGATAGCTGATCAGTTGGTTTCTGCATGGAACAATGACAGCATTCACAACTATGAAGCTCAGTATTTTTACAATGTACTTTTCCCTTTCTTTAAAAGAAAAAAAAAAAAAAAAAGCCAGGAAGACAGCTTCATTCAAACAAGTAATTCTCTGAAGACATACGACATCTTTAGAGTTTTACCTTCAAGGTCTTAACAACCTTTTGATTCTGAGATCATACTGTGTATAGAAGGTTAATTCAGTGACACTGGAACAAGAATGGAAAGTGGCAAACTCAGAAATACACTTGAGATAAGACTTGACATGCTTTAATGGAGAAAGATATGCTATTCTTGAAAGCCCTGTTGCTTTTACAGGATTTTCCTTTTCTTTTCAGAAGAATTTGTTGTTAAAGTCTTACCTTCAGAACATGAACAAGAACACAAAATAGCCACATCTATATACAGGCCGGAAATAATAATATTTCTCCCTCTTAATAAGGTACTTGTACTTGAGATTCTGAATAACAAGACCAAATACAAAATTATTTGTTAAATATCACTCTCTAAAGTCATGAAACCTGTAAAGAAATAAAAAAAAAAACCTAAAAAACAAAGAGACTATAAAATTAATGAGGTGGTAAGTTGGAAAATCATCATGGATACTTTTTAGAAGCAGAGCAAGATGAATTTTCTTGGATTTTAAGAACCATCTATTTCCAAAATGGTGAGCTCATGAAGCACAGACTTTGTATCTTGGATGTTCAGTTGTTGATACAGGAACAAGAGATAAAGATGTGGAAATGCCTAAACAAAACCTCCCACAGTTCTCACAATCAAAGCCATCAGTATAAAGTGAAGCACACAAACTGGGCTGAATTTACCTGTAGAAATGCATGCAATCGAATCCCTGTCCTTGGAACTAACTCTGACTCAGTGGACCAGCCTCACCAGTAATCAAGCAAAAGATTATTACAGTAATTGGGTTCTGAGCTTGCAGCAATGTAAATCTTTACTGGATTGTCACCAGATGACTCCGAGTCTCAGCAGAGTCACAAAACCTACTAAAAAGTCATTCAATAATAAGCACAATCAAAAGCTGGGGAGAGCCTTTAACTTTCAGTTAATCTGTTTCTCAAGCTTTCAGGCAAGTTTTCTCTAGCAAAGAAGCCAAGACAGGATTATTTTGTGAAAATAATCCTTGTCCATCCAATCAGTTACATTTTTCTTCTTGGAATGAATGAAATCCGCTGCCTCCAATTCATTAGCATTTGGACTATTTTCAATCTGGATACATCCTTCTGACACAAACAATATAAATCCTGATGGTACCAACATACTGATGTACCCAACCTTGTGACACCAGCAGCAGCTTTCAAGATTTATCCAATTTTACATGTTTCCTAAGTTCCATCTGGGTCAGTCATTAATTAGGAACTCCTTGCCAATGATTTCCCAAACCGCGATTAGGTACTTCAGATATACCAGCAGCACCCACCAGCCCCCAAGGCAAGAGAAGAGACTTGGTTGCACCAAAAAGTGTAACACAATTAAGTGTTCATGGTCACAGTCTCAGTTTGAAGCCTGGTTCTGCTGGAATCAGCTGCACAGCCAAAAGAAAATTTGGAGAATAGTACAAAACCGTCTAGGAGGCCATTTATCAGCATCATCTCACTGAGAGCTTCTCTCAGCTGCTTTTCTTCTACAAGTGAAATTTGTGAAAAGATTATAAAAACCCTGGTGGGAATCACTTCTGAGAACAAGCAGACTCCAGATAATTCAGCAGAGTATTCCAGCACTGTTTCTTTCTCTGTCAAGGTGATGACAATGACAATCAAAACTAAACATAGTTCATTAGTTGCAGTTTAAGCAGTGTATGACCACAACTACAGCTGAGCAGCCCCAAGGACCCACTGCTACACCATAGCCATGCCATCAGGGGCTGAGTTAAACTCAACCTAATCCTAAAATGGCTGAGGGATGTACCTAAAAGCAAATGTTTCCTTTCCAGAGAGAAAACAACTCCATATTAATGTAATTTGAGCAAGTCTGGAAGGTACTTGCACTCTTGGAAAACAAACGGTGTCCAGCCTGTACCATATTTACTTTTTATATGTTGTCAATACCTTCAGCTTGCTTTTAATCCAAACCAGGATAGTTTTCCCACACAAATCCATGTATTGATCTTCCTCACCTTTCCTGAAGCCTTATGCAACCATGAGCCCACTCAATATATGTCTGTTTAACACAGAAACAGATGCTGCTCTATACTGTATATATGTTGAATTAGATGGTCTTCATAAGGCATCCAACTGATTGTTTCAAGGAGAAAGCACAAGTTTTCCATGGCTCTTTCACCATTGTTTGGCTGGGATGGAGTTAATTGTCTTTGTTATAACTGGTATGGGGTTTTGTTTGGATATGTGATAAACTGTTGATTTCACAGGCTTCAGTTTTTGTAGAAAGCTGGTAGACACTTCCTGATGCTTTTTTTTTTTCACTGTCATCAAATATATAACGCTTACACTACTTGTCTCAGTAGAGTTTTGATTTAAATAACATATGCATATGTAGGTGAAAGAGACACCTATGAAATATACAATTAATTCATTGTATTGTATTCATCAATTCAGGATGAACTTGGCTATCAGAATTTAGCTCCTAGCAGAAATCTCTGGGGTGGTACATGGAACAAAGAATTATGGTGTATGCTGCTGATGGGAAGTAGAGAATAAAATCTTGTCGTTTCATTGCTTGCATGCACAACCTTTGGCTTTTCCTTAAATAAACTGACTTGTCTTGACCTATGAGGGTTTTCCTTAACTTCCCCAGGGAACAAGACTGATGGATGTGTAATTTCCTCAATCCTCCTTTAAGCCCTTCTTGCAGATGGGTGTGACATTAACTTTCTTCCAGGCTTCTGAGACATCCCCTGACCTCCACAACTCCTCAAAGATTACAGGGTGCAGCCTCACAATTATATCAGCCAACTCCTTTAACATCCTCAGTATTTGTAAGAGTCAAGCCCCTCTAAGAGCTCACATACACCTCCTCCTTCACTTTACTGAGTCCAACAGTGCTGGTGAAGACAGGTGAAGGATGTGTTGAGAACCTCCATCCTTTCAGCTTTGTTGGTGACATCTCTCCTGTTAAACAGTGGACTCATATTCTTCTGTTTCTGCTTGTTGTTTCAATACCTGCTGGACCTTATCTTGTAGTTTTTTGACATCACTGGCCAATTGGCCATCACTGGTCACTTTGAGCTGAGATTTTTTGCTTTTCTAACTGCAGGTCTGCACACCCTACTGGCAGTGTTCTCAGTGACTGCTTTTCCATCTCTGCTACTCTTTTGGATCTGAGCAGAGCCAGAAGCTCACACATGCCTTCTGCCTGCTTCCCTTCCCTTTAAAAGGCATGAATGTTTTTGTGCTTCCAGGAGAACGTTCCAGAATAACCTAGTTATTCTGAACTAGAATACTAGAACATACTAGTTCCTTTATCCTCCAGAGAATCTTCCCACAGAATCCCTCCCAGCTGAGCTCTGAGCAAGCTCAACTTTCTTCTTCTAAAATCCAAATCCTCTGCCTAAGTACAAACCTCCAGGATCCCGAAGTGCACAATGCTGTGATCACTGCAGTCAAGGCCATTACTGACTGAGGAACTACAAAGCAGGTTTTCTTAGTTTGGGAGAAGCAATTCCAGCAGCAGCTCATTCTGGTTGGCATATATAAAAAACGTAGGAGGAAGCAGTGCTCCAGGCATTCCAGGAACTTCATGTCACATCAACTGACATGGGAGCTGCTGTATTGTACTTCCAATGAACCTTCAGTTTAAAGTCCACCTCACCAATTTGGCCAATCTACTGCCACATGTCCACAAATATTTTTATTTGCATGTTAATGCTATAGCACAGAACACTTCCAAGTCATCACACCCTCTGCAAGCTCATGATTTACTTCTGAGTTACTACATCCCTGGTCAGAAAGCTAAACCAAACAGTGGCTTGTCTAAAACTGGTTTATTTTGCAATTTTTTTAATAGGCCAATAGTAAAATGCAAGTGGTGGTGAAATGAAAATAATTATTCATTTTAGGAAGATTTCTGTGAAAATTACAGCTTTTCCATGCTGTTCTTGAGGGTATCATTAGTGGTTTGGAAATTTGGATGCATCAATTTATTATTTTTTTTAAGGTAACTTGTATCCTGAAGGGTTGTGTATGAATATTTTATCCCAGATTATTTTATGACTGTGTGAATTCACCATTTAAGCTCCAGTTATGTGACAAAGCATTGTGACTCATTTTCTGCTTGCCTGTTCAGGTGTTTAATTCAGGACTATTAGGACAGCATATCCATCCCTCATTATCCTTGGAAAATGGCAAATCTGATGAAACAGAAATGACACCAAAAAGAATGATTTCTCTCTTTGATCTTTAATTGCAGATTTGTGTGAACTCATGCAACTCTAACTCACCTAAGGGCTTGGATTGCTGATCTTGTTATTTTAGCTCAGATTTTTATTAATTCTTATTGTGGAAAGAAAAAAAAAGAATTCTTCATCTCTATATTGGTAATGAACCATTTATGTCAACTTCCACTATCTGAATTTAATTTAGGTATTCTGGCTGAGGTAAAGCTTGGTCAGCATTCCTACATATACAAGTTTACTTCCATTTCTGTTATCCTACTGCTTTAAACTAACCATTTTCCTCATGCATATGATGTAGAAGCACCCAAATATTCAGGTAAGAATTATTCTTAGCACGTAATGGTGCAAAACTGTCCTTAAATAAAACTGCTTTCATGGTCTGCAAAAACTATAGAGAGTTTTGTAAATTTAAATAGGCTGTTTGCATACTCTTCAAATGAACATATTTAAATCAGGTGATTGCCTGCAAGGCACAGTGCACCACTTAAAACAGGGATATGCATCACACTTGCAGAGGTCCATGGGATTCCCTGTCCAGTGTGTGTTCCTGCCACTGGTTTAAAGGCTCACAATATCCTTATTGAATTGAAGAAGAGGTATCATGGTAGTAAAGCTTTAAGTTCAACATATGGCTTATGGCAGCTCAGTATTTTAATCCCCAGAGAGCTTTTATATGACCTTTGTGCTTCATTGCAGCCATCTAATAAACTGGGATGATAAATGTGTCTCTTTCCAACTCCCTTTTAACTCCCTGTTTTATTAATTAAATATATATAATTTTATATATACAAGTAAGTATCCATATGTTTTTTCTACACAGGTCAGCGTTCCTTCTCAACATAAGTGAAGTTTTTTGGCAGCTCTCATAGCTGTGCCATCTGTACAAAACCTTCACTTCATCAGATGAGAAATGCTGTGGGTCAACCAAGGTGCTTTCCTTATATATTCTCTATTATTGTTGACCCACATTATTTTCTCCCCATTGTCTTCTTGGCTGCCTGTGTGAGCTGCTCCTCCTTACCCCACTCTGAAGAATTTTTCTTCCCTGAGCCCAAGGTGTACACCTTTGGTGTAGAGCAAAAGACTTGTTAGAAGTTTAAACTATAGGAAACATCTAAAAGGGAAAAAAAAGGGAAAAAAAAGAGTATATTGATTGGAGGGAAATTATCAGATGGATTCAAATGCTCTTCTTCTCCTTGTTAAAATGACATCTTTGAGGAAGCCACCCTGATCTCTCATGAGTTGTAAAGGAGCAGACACGATGGGAACACACTTTCCCAGGAAATATAGGAAATTGTTCAAGTGCCTTCCTTTAGGTCTGAGCTAACACAGCCTTTTGATCACTTGTTAGGATCTTGTTTCATCTGTTCAGCTCACTGATCTTGCCTGGATTTGTCAAGCTTTTCATGATTTTCCCCCTCTGCAGGCTGTCCATCGGTTGCATTTCCCCATGGAACTCTGCCAATGCAGTCTGACTAACTATCTGTTGGTACTAGAAGCTAATAAATCTTTCCAGGAGTACAGGCAGCCCTAAGAATGCTCTGAATTTAAACTCTGTTTTATGTCCTTGGCTCAGTAGAAAAAATCCCTCTCTGAGAACAAAAGCTCCGGCTCTTAAGTAGAGCTGAAAATTCTTGAAGTGGCAAAATATTCCCTAAGTCTGGGCTGAAGTTTAATTCTGGATAACCCATCACAGCTGAGAAGCTAAACCTTACCTGGCCTGGCTTTTACTTCAGACTTTGAAAACCAATCTAATTGCCTATTATATTTCCCTTCCCTGAGTTAAACACTTCTCTGTTTTGACTGAGATTCCTCATCAGTTCATTGCAAAATGCATTCAAATTACTTGAAGGTTAGAAATCAATAAAATAAAGTTTTAGTGAATAAAAACACATCAAGGAAGGAGAAACCCATTTCTAAACTCATTTTTTTCTCCAAGAAATCTCTTCAGCTAGTCTGATGGAAAAGTGATTGTGCTAGGTTTGGAAAGATTTTGTTGTAAGATATTTTCCTCCTCTAGATCTGGATCATGTTTGAGCATCAAATAAAGGATATATTGTTCCCTCCCAGTGAACACTGCTGTCTTTTCTTGCTTTTTGTGAGAATTTAGAACACAGTAGAGCAAGAGGTTCTGAAGTTTATCACAAGGAGACTTCTCCAATGTACTGAAGAGTCATGGCTCAAACAGGAAATAAAATCATCGTGCCACTATTACATGTATTATTTTAACATTCAAATGGATTTAATGTGTTTTGTCTGTATGAGGATTTCAGATAGTTATGAAGGATGATTTGTTTCTGTGCTAGGCTTTCTAAAGCTCAGAGTTCTTGCACTCTCTGACACGTATTATCCTTTCTGTTGATGAAATATGGGATTTAAAATAAGCTCTATGTCTAACATTGTTCCTTACACTTTGATGAATGTTACATTTATTCCTAAATTTATGAGCAAATGAAAAACTTTTACAGCTATGTAATAGAAAACACAAAATAGTTTTCTCATTTTAATAACTTTAATTAGATTTTTCTATGTACTGTAGTTTTAAGACTCACAAACAGGAATAGATACACCAGTAAGTAATAAATCAGCCTTGCCATTCCTCTGTTATTTCCCACCATAAGTGAATGTTACAGATTTATGTTACGGTAATTCATCACTCTCCATCCATTATCCTGTAAATAATTTGTTGTGCTTATAATAACAGATTCTAAAACTCATTATATTTAAATCCTCAGAAACTAGAAAGTGCATAAATTTGACTGTTAAAAAAAAAAGTCCTGAATATGAAATCAGCTGCTTTGGTAAGAGACAGATCCAAAGCTACAATTTTTTAATTTCAGGGGTAATAAAACAGTATTTACCTGCTGCAGCTGAGCAGGGATGGTGGGTAAAGCCTCTGTCATGACAACTAGAAGTATATTAAGAAGCAAAGATTAGCTCAAAACTACAAGCCCAGTCTCCTAATGGTTATAACCTCACTTTCATTAAATTAAATACATTACTTCATTTGGTGTATTTTTGTCATGTGAAAACCTAATCAGCTTTGCTATCCAAGGTCTTTACAATCTTTTATCTGTTTATCTATTGACTTTTATTTAATCTATCTCATAGCATGACTCTGGTTATCAGCCAAAAGTTGGACTATATGATCTTAGAGCTCTTTTCCAACCGTAATGATACTGTGATTCATGTTTCATATTACATTGAATGCTTGGATTTTGTGATAATCTAATTTTTATAACATCAGAACTCTGAAACCATAGAAATGGGAAATGCATGCTGGAATAAATACCTGAATGGAAAACTTTAAAACTCTGCACAAGGGCTTGGAGCTGTGTCAGGGGAGGTTTAGGTGGATATTAGGAAAAGATCCTTCCCCCAGAGGCTGATCAGGCACTGGAACAGTGACTTTTCCCAAGTTCACACCTTTCATACCTTAAATCTGAGTTCCACTTTTCTTTCAACTAGGTGTAAATAAATTGTACCTTTCCTCCTTATTCCAGTTATGAAAAGTATCAATCAAAAACAAAACTAAAGCAGTGTAATTAAGATACGTTCTGGGAAGCAAACCATCACCTGGTGGAACCTACTTTGTGACCCAAAATTCCACCCTGGCCTTGCTTTGAGCATTGAAGATGGTAGAGACACTTGAAAAACAGCAATTTTCCCCAGAGTTGTGTCTCCTTTTGATGAAAACCTTGAAATGGCAGTGTCACGGTTGCAAATGTGTTTTACTAAAGATAGATTCCTTTAAATTTCATGTAGATAAATATCATGTAATGACACCATTCCAAACCAGGGATTCTAAGAGCAGGGCACCACATGGCTGCCATGTGTTCAGACCCTTCACACCCACTCCTGAGATGGGAATTGAGAGAGCCTGAAAAAACAGACACTCAGAATCTCAGATGAAAAAGAATATGACCAAAATAATAAATATAAAATAAAAGACACAAATATGAAAAATAAATTCTATTAAAGGGGAAAAAAAATATTACCCCAGTACAAAACTCATTAATCTTGTAAAGCAGAAACTATTTCACACATTAATTCTGAATCCCACTTCCAGATGACCAGTGCTAGGTGAAGTTACAGAAGAGAACCTGAAGCTCACCCAGGCACCTGAGAGTTCCCTGTCTGAGACACAACCTCCAAATAAATACAGGTCCAGAAAATGGTAACACTGGCTTTACAGTGATTTTTACAATCAAATTTTTGTTTTTGCAAAAAGGTCAACTTACATTTCTCTGCACAATATTTTTTTTTTTAAATGTGAGGATTTTTCAAGACTTGGAAACAATTTTGAATATGAAAACCTAAGGGGAGGTCATCAAGACATTACACACTTGTCACCACATTTGTAATGAAAGCTTTATGCTAAAATCATCTCACCTTCTTATAGAGGTGTGACTGGCACTGTGGATAATCCATGAATGAAAGACTGAAGAGAAGACCTGAGGAAAATTAAACTGGGGAAAAAAATATTCCCACCAAAATAAAAAAAAAAAGTTATGGAGATAGATGTGAAAATAATTAAATTACTCAAGTGGTAAACTCTTGCAGAGTGTTTGTGGTATCAATTTTTTTTTCCTTAAAAAAAATAAAACCTAAAACCAAATCCACAACATTTTGCTATAACAGGTGCTGATTGTGACAGTAGGATCACAGGAATTTCAGAATATCTTTAGTCCAGCTCCTGCCCAAAGCAGGAGCAGCTCTGAGGTCAGCCCAGATTGCTCAGAGCTTTATCCAGATGAAAACCTGAATAAACTTTATTTCACTTTATTCAGGTGAAAACCACCAAGGACAGGCATAACAGATTTATCTGCTTTGATTCTTGAATTATTGTAGGGCTGTGAAGGAAAGCAATTTTTCCAGACAGATTTCCAGTCATGGGATGTATGAATATAATTCAGTGGGCCATGCCTAAGCAATTCACTGTATTTCAGGGTATCAAATCTGTCTGTCAAGGAGACCCAGAGATGTCATCACAATAATAATTTAAATTGTATTATGTGAAAAGTGCATATAAAGCAAGGAATACTTTCTAAATGATTCCATAAAAACATACTAATTTTTTGCAACAGAGAATGGTCAACAAAACCCTTGCAGTGTTTGAAGCTAGACACCAATAAGCTGAATTTATAAAAATAATTATGTTGTAAGAGCAGATCAGCTGCTCTAGGAAGAAAAATATTTAGGGGAAAAAAGAGATTGAGAGAGCTTCAGCTCTGCTAAGGATATTTACTGTTGATGCAGGCTGAAAGCAAAACGATAGGAATGTCCTCTAAAAATCGTTTAACAGCAGTAAATGTCCAGAGAACATATATTGCTAGAAATAATTAAAACTGTTCTTGATAAGTACTGGAAATAGTACAGAAAACAGACATGGTGAACCTGCAATGTTTCCCTCAAACAGATGGAAGTTACCTACTGGGGAGCTTAGTGTTTATTCATTTATCAAAACAGAGATTATCTTAAAAAGTGATAAGAAGTTAGCATAGGACCTGTTCTTGAAATAAAACCCTGACATCAATGCTGCCTGTGAAAAACTCGTTTGTTTTCTGGAGCACAGGCAAAGCATGTGCAGAAACAGAAAATGAATATAAATTACATGAGACTAATGTCAGCTTGCTGAAAATCGCCCTTTTTATCGCTTTATCATAAAAGTAGATTGGGTGCTGCTTTAAACCTTGAAAGTAGCTAAATTCTTCTTCTTTTTCTTATGTTTGCATTTCACAGAATCACAGAATTGTTAAGGCTGGAAAATCAAGCCAGCAGCACCACCATATTCACCACTGAGCCATGTCCTCAAGTGTCACAGCCACACAAATTTGAGCCCTTCAAGGCAGGGTGACTCCACCCCTGCCCTGGGCAGCCCATGGCAATGCCTGACCACCCTCTCTGTGAGGAAATTTTAACTTGTGTTTGATCTAAACCTTCTCTGACACAACTTAAGGCCATTTCCTCTTGTCCTGACAGTTTGCCATGGGATAACTTTTCATTGTTTATTATTTCACCATTATACCCTGTCAGTCCAGCCTGTGCAAGCACACACTGTGATATTGTTCAGATTTAGAAAGGGATGTTTGTTGCACTTGCCAAAAAGCCAGAATCCCTGCAATGTTCCAATTCATCCTGAAAATTAATGATATCTTTCACCAGGAGCCTGAGCAGTTGCTTGAGCCCAAGCCTGCCTTTCAGAGCAAGTCATTCCACGAAAGTGGGATTAGTCGAGTGTCACGAGACCCTGAGCTGCACAGAGCTCCGAGACCGAGCTGTGTTGATCTCTTCTTCCTCTGAATGATCCCAAGGGACAAACTCCTGCTCCTAATGACCAGCTAAACATTTAAGAAATTAATAAATAATACCAGGCCCTCCAACTTTTAAAATATGCAAAACTCAAAGCAATGGGAAAAGGTAAGACAGAAATTAAAAATTAATTTATACATTGCATTCTACCTGTCAATTCCTGACTTTAATTTTACCAGTTCAACAGGTATACATTGATACACATGAGTCCTAGCCCTTCAGAAAAGGTAGAAAACTTATTTAATAATAATCTTTCAAAAAATAACAACAGTTTTCATTTATTTGTGACTAGAATCATGATATGGCTTTAAGGACTCTGGACCTTCAAAATAAAACATGGCAGACTCTAGTAAAAGCAAACATATGACTCTATCTAAAAAATAATGAGAAAAAAAATCTCTAGAATTAACTTATAATTAATATTTAGAACTTATAATCTTTGGAATCTTCAAATAAAATAGCCAAAATGTGCTTAACATATCACTGGAAGTCTAAAGGGAGACCAAAATAATTTGTAACCAACCACTACACAGAGAAGTTTATAACAAAGTTTTCTGGTTCCAAATATAAAAATATTAGTAAAGAAATGTTGGAGTTCAATAGAGCCAACCACAAAGTATAGAAATAAAGCCTTCTCACTATATATGGGATGGTCAGTACTATGTCTCATGGAAAATTTAAGTGCATTTAAGAAGGATTTCTGCATTAATGAGCACCCCTCTAAAGTTTGTGATGCCACCTCAGTGTACAGAGTTGAGCTACACAGGCAGAAATCTCAGTGCCAGCACTGACCACCCTATTCTGGAGGGTGCAGACAGCAATCCAAAAACAGGAGGGAAGAAAACCTTTCAAAATTAGTCAGCTTGTTCTCCCCGACCAAGACACAGCATTGTAGAAGAAAACAATAAGCATTTTAGAAGGAAAGAATATTTGCCACCGAAGGTTTTACTGATAAATGCATTTCAGACTTTGTTCTGTTCCCTGAAAAACCCTGAAGAGCAAAACTCAAGCTTTTTCATTTGCTTCACTCAAGCAAAATGCCCAGACTCTGAGGCACTCAGGTGCTGCTGCAATGCAGGTTGCAGAAACTGAACCCAGTCCTAATGAGTCCATCAAACATCACTTGAATTCAGAGTGCTACAGGACGACCTAACAGCTTGTGACAGGAGACTTTCTGCTACAGAGCACTACACGTGCTTTTCAAACCTTTTTAGCACAGAACCAAGCATGGCTCCATGATGGCAGTGAAGACAAAGCAGGATTCAGATTTCAGGAACCAGAGGACTTGATGTGTCACCCCTTCCTGCCCTTCTTTCCCTGCAGCCACAATGCATTTCCAAACATATTTCCATTTTTGATGTATTCTACTATACCTGAAGGCCCATGAAGAGAAATTCAGAACCACAGACTCACAAAATTGTTTGGTTTGGAAGGGACCTTAAAGCCCATCCAGTCCCACCGCCTGCCATGGGCAGGGACAGCTTCCACTAGCCCAGGTTGATCCAAGCCCTGTCCAGCCTGGCCTTGGACACTTCCAGGGATCCAGGGGCAGCCACAGCTTCTCTGGGCACCCTGTGCCAGGGCCTCCCCACCCTCACAGGGAAAGATTTCTTAGATATCTAAACTAAATCTAAATATATTACTGTGATTAGCCAAAAAAATAGCAGCACAGGCTCTTCACTTCCAAAGGTGTAACTCAGATAATTTACAAAGCTTTTCAGCACTGGAACAAGGGCATGGATTAATAATAACAGGCTACATTATATGCTGTATAGGAAAGTATCTGCTTATGGCTTCAAAATTTCTTTAAATTTCAGGAGTTCATTATTAAGGTCATACAAACTGTGGAAAAGACATTTGTATCCAAAGATGTAGCCCCAAAAATTATCACACATCCAAAACTTGCTTTGCAACATTACCAATATTGGATAGCAAAGATTATTTCAAAGAACATAATTTCTTTTCTGAAAATGAAAACTGCTTCATTAAAGAGAATACAATTAAAATATAATTATTTTCAATAACATCAACTTTTGCTGACTTTTTTTCATGTTCTTTTCTAAATGGTAATTCGCTTTCCAAGTGAGAATATCTGTATAACAACAAACACCAAAACAAGAATCCTTTGAATTTCTATTGCCACTAAACAAATTGTTTTCTCTTATCTGCACATTTAAAATAATATTAAACATTTGTTTTTTCTTGTTAAATACTCCAGTTCTATAATATCACCCATTAGCTACTAAAGGAGAGAGACTAAACCATGAAAATAACAGAGTTCTGCAGAGGAAGAAGAAATTAAATATATTTAAACTAAACTAAATGAAAAATCATGAAACAGCCCTTGCAGGTTTTGCATTTCACATCCCTATTGTCCACTCTTCAGTAATCTCTTTGTTTTATACTGCCTGGAACACATTTTGGGTGGTATTTTATAGCTGTATATTGTACCTATTCCATAACCTCCTCATACCTAAAGAAATTTCCATTACAAAGAGCTGTCCCTGCAATCATATGGTTTTGTCACAGCTACAACTTGTCCTACAGCAGAATACAATGTCATTTACACTGTCCAATATAATATCTGATGATTTCACTGGAATTGTAGAGAGAAAAAAGATGTGTTTCCTATCTTTTTTCCAAAGCAAGAAAATAAAAATCAGTTTTAAAGTAAAACCCACACATACAGATATGGGCATCATCTTCTTAAAATAAAACAACATTGCAAGCCTGAACTTACAAAATGTATATACAACTGTATTAAAATAATGTACATTGCTGTTCACATTTCTTCATATTTCAACTCATTCAGTCTCACCAAAATAATTTTAGCCAATAAGCCAAAGTTACTCATTTGCCTAGAGCTAAATCCCAAGTTAACTGAAATATTTTACAATCCCAAAAACCAAATTTTCCTCTGCTCTGTTAATATGAAATATCAAGTGAGTTCTTTTCCCCCTCTGTACTAGGTACAATTTAACCTTATAACCTTCTTATGTATTATTTTTTCAATTAATCTATACTATAAAGTAAAATAATTTTTATTATTTCTTAACATAAACAGAATTTTTTTTTTCTAATTTCCTAGCTACTGGAGGAAGAGGGAACCATACTTTACTCATTGCCTGGGCTTGGCACAAGCTAATTTAATAAGTAACACAGACAGTGATGATGTTATTATGGGATGGTACATTGAAATGTGAGGAAAAGCACAAACAAGAAACCTTGATAATGACACCGTGTTTTTGGTACAGCAAGGACACTATTTAAAATTTTCACTGTTTTCTCAACTGAGAATAAAGGACGTAAGTAAATATTTTTACTTTGATTAATAGGAAAAACCAATTTTCATTTGTGTAGTGGCTTTTAAAATACAGAATAGCATTAAGGTCTTAGAAAAACTTGGAGGTGTATACAGGCCCTGTGGCTGAATCACTTCATTCACCACAGGAGTGAAACTACTGCTGACATGAAATATGAAGTGTTTCAGTTCATGGCAGCGCAGTCAGGCGCAGGAAAAGGACCAAAGAGCAGCTTCTCAGTGTATATCTGAAGGGAAAACAAACTTCATGAAAGGAAAGAAAGCCAGGCTTTGGGGTTCCCATCCTTTTCCTTTAATATTTCTGTGCCTTTTGGGTCAAGCAGTGTTAAAGGAACCCTTTGGCCAAGACACTCAAAGAGATTACAGGTAGTGTATCTTCCAGTCATGTGTGATTACTTCTATAGATAGATCTTTTCCAGCTATCCAAGCACTTTTTTCTCTCTCTATTATAAGAAATGACTGCAGTGTTGACAACTGTTACAGCAATGGTTCTATGCTACTGATTTTTACCCCATCTTATGCAATTTGGCTAATTGGTAGCTTTATTCATAAACCCACATTGAGTCACTTGCCAAATTGTTTTCATTTCCTGGTGTCTAGGTACCAGTTCTCTTCAGAGCCTCTAGCCCACTGGAGAACAGCATTTTCTCAGCAGGAAAAACAGTAAGTCCTTCCCCTGCATTCCTGGGAAATGCTCCTGTCTGCTGGCATGTGGAAGAAATGGTTTGTCCATGCTCCTCGCTCTTCCCAGGAGCAGCAGCTGGGACTGCCCAGGTGGTCAAACGTTTCCTTCATCTCTTGCATTCCAGATTCTTCCACCCCAGCAGGTACACTGGAGTCTTTTGCACTCAAGTTCAGTGTGTCAGCTTATACGTTTTTTAGTGTGAACACAGAGGGAACCCATTAAAACACATTTTCTTTAAAGCCTTAAACGTGCTGGAGTGGAGGTAGTTTTAAGAAATGGCAGCTGTATGGCCCCAGGACTTTTTTCATATGTCCTGCCACTGTGATGCAAATAGCATAAGTGCCTAAAAAGACATGGCCCAGCTGGGCATGTTAAGAGGCATGAGCACTCAGTGGTTTAATAAAGACCCAGTTCTATTACTGGCACCAAAGGCGAGGTCAATTTAGGAAACGCTGCTGCTGATTCACAGCCTACTTCTTGCTCCTTGTTTTAATGAGAAAACACAGTATGGCTAAAACTGGAAGTGAGACCTTGCAGAGCAGCTCACATTGCATTTTCTAACAGTATTTATATGGTTCCTGGCTATACTTGCTGAAAACAGGCTTTGACTTTTTATTATGTCCACTGTTCATTACCTATTTTCTAAACAAATATCTACTTTGACACCTGAAAGCTAAAGAAATACTTTTTAAAGTCTAATGTGACATATTTCTATCCTGCTGTCTAATCCCACAAAGGCACAGAGAAATGCATAAATACTTCAGAAAGACACAAAATCCAAGTGGCTTGGAAGACACTTCCAAAATAGAGAGCATTTAATGAAGAATGCCCTGCTTTGAACTTTCAGGATGCCCTGAAGCATATGAGATTTTACATAAAAAAGCAGCAACTAAAGCTCTACCTGCCTAGAAAGTAAAATCATTATATAATTGTTGAGACCTTTCAGCAGAGTACTTGGGAAAAAGCTGGTTAAAACTTCTGCCAAGGAATGGGAGGCTGATTTAGAGGCAGCTGAGTTACAGTCAGCTGAATTCTACATCTCATGCAGATTATTACTGTGGTTACACATCCTTCTATTTATATAGTTCCTGGATTTCATTTCCTTGCTTTACTTATTGGTGATGAGTAAGCCTTCAAACCAGAGGTACCAAGGTCATGAGAGCTGTTAATTAGGAAAGTGTTAGGCCACTGTCAGGGCTAAGGAGAAGACTGAAAACGAGAGTCACAAAAACAGTCTTTGCATAAGAGACTTGAGATATTTCTAATTACCACAGCCAAAGCAATTTGAGTAACAAAGAGCAAAAATACCCCAATTTATTTGCAACTTTTGGATGAGGAGAGGGGTTATGCTTCAATGGGCAAAGTCCTTGAATGTTGCAGACTGACATAATCTCCCAAGAAGCTGCAAAATAAGTGCCTTTACATGAATGTAAGGGGTTCTTAATGTTGCTTGTGCCTGGCTAACTTCAGATATCCTTGTGGGATTTTGGAAAAGGCAGAGAATTGGACATGGAATGATAGGGGCAAGGAATCACTAATGTTGGAAAAAACCTTTAAAATAGAGTCCAACCACCAGCCCAGCTCCCAGCACCATGTTTACCACTGACCATTCCTCAGGTGCCATATCCACGTGTTTTAGAACACTTCCAGCAATGGTGACTCCACCACCTCCCTGGACACCTTATTCCAATGCCTTGCAACCCTTTCTGTGATTTTTTTTTTCCTAACAGCTAATCTAAACCTTTCCTGGTGCAATTTGAGGCCATTCAGAGAATTGCTGCTGCTTGCAAGCAAATCAAAAGCCTGTGCCATGGTACCAAGCTTCATTATTCCATGCACAATAGAGGGGACTTGGAAACAGAATGAAAATAAAAAACATGCTAATGAAAACTTACTATATAGCAAGAGTCACTAACTGCTTAAATAAATGCAGTTTCTAAGCTTATTACATTAGAAGAAGTGTCACTTTTACTGACTTGAAAATGTGTGGAGCTGCTGCAAACTACTGCTGCATCGCCATAAAAGATAAAGAGAGAGGGATTTTATAGGCTCACAATTGTATTTACCAGGGGCTAGAAAAAGGAAAAAGAGCTGGTCAGATTAAAAAAAAAGAAAAAAAAGAAGTGTACATGTTTAGGGTAAAGAAAAGGAATCATCGGCTACGAAGATAAGAAATTTAAATCCCATTCAAATTCCTCTACTGCAAATGTCCCTATTCATCAGTTTGTTCATTTCCATTTTTCATGGAAAGATACTGATAAATACCCAAAGGCTCTCCAGCCTATCAAAAACACATAGAACTTGTTTTCACTTAGGAGACCAATTTTTTATGCAATAAGGTGATAGACCATTTTCTTCCCTTCTCACTGTGGGGTCAGTTCTGCAAGGCGAGAGATCTTTCCTTTAGCCCAGCATGGTTTGAAAGGAAACCAAAGGAATGAGATTGTTCAGTTATGGCTCTGCTCAGGGCTAAGGCTCCTCTTTCTCTTTACTGTGTCCCACATGTGAACATTACAGGAAATGTTTTCCTCCTACAGTTTTCCAAACAGCCTGGATCAGAGCTCTCAGCTAGGAAGGTTAGAGCAGCAACTTTACCCAATATCTGATAAGAATTCAACAAACTCCTAGAGGCACATGTGTGTTGTGTAATTCTCAGAAGGGGCAATAAATGGCATGGAAAAATAATCGAAAAACAATGAAGTTATTTACAGTGGTGATGAGCTGCAAGACTTACAGACATTAAAGTATATAACCTATTACACCATTTCTCAATTTCTACTGGAATAAAAAGGAAAACATCATATGAATTTCCTTGCTTGACTGGGAACAATTATTAGTGAGCTGTGACAGTACTCTGTAAAAGGCAATTTGAATATGCTTTTAATCATGACCTCATTGACAGGTGCAAAACTACTTTAAATGGAGGTGAGATGTCCAAGGCAAATGGTGTTTTATACTTTGAGTAAGCTTCATTGCTTTTTGCAGCACAGATTGGAAACCAAGGGAAATCTAACACCTGTAAACAGCTTTTCTTCTCATTTGAAATCTGTATATTTTCATCTCAACACGCAGATAAAATATTAAGTTTAGCTAGAGGATGACAGATATCAAATTCTAAAGCATTACAGGAAGAGAGAGAATGAAAAGAAAAATGAAAAATATCTTAAAAACTGGTTTCTGCAGAAAATATAAATATTATCAGTTGAACAGTGGAAGTCATATGCTTTAGTGATATATTAATTCATCCCAGATCAAGGGTTCTTTTAACATACCTGCTGACGTGTCATAAGGTAGTCTGAATGAAGCTCAATACTTGAGAAAGGTTGGAAGTTGATGATTCAAAATCAAAATATTTTTTCTGTGAAATAGTCTACTGAAAATTTGTGTCTGATAGACCCTTGATTTGCTTTTCTTATGCTGGAGCTAAAGTTGTAAAATGAAACTCATCCCATCCAGGCTTCAACTTGAAACCCAACATGAGCTGGCTAAGACATAAAATACTTTTTTGTCTCTGACTCTTCTGTTTTTCAGTAAGAGTCCTGGATTACCTCTGTCTGGGATTCTTACCAGGACAGAAAGCCTTTTGGGAATTGAGGTTGACTTTATACTCTTCCCTTTTTCTCTCTTCTCCCGTTCCCCACAGCAACTCTCTCAGCAGTGCCCTTGAAACACAGCAACTGGATCCAGAGGAGGGAGCCTGCATGTGCTGCCAAGCTTGCTCTTTTGATGATTTAGAATCATTTTTTAAGTAGTCTGCCACTTTCAAAAGTTCTAAATGAGCTAAATAAAATCAATAAATAGACAGTAAATTTATAATATTAATATTAGGAGGGAAAAAAAATAGAAATTAATCCCTTAAATGTATTTCCTTGATCTGTCCTGCTACACATTTCAGTGCAAGTATAGGAAATGACCGCAGTTTAACAAGCTATTTTCCCTGTGTTTTCTGTATCCCATCTCCAGCTGGGGTAGAGTGGATGGTTCACAGATGGGTGGATTAACATCTACAAAGCATCTGGCAGGGAATGCAAGCCTGTGAGGTATTCAGCTTCCCTGGAAGCTGAAGGCGTTCAGCAGTCAACCGAGAAGGCTTAATTGTGCAACACTTTACTATGGAAGTAAATTTCTTCATTGCCCAGTTGGTTACCAGTTTAAAAATCAAAATATGAACACTCACAGCCTTGTCAAGTTTACATCAGAAAACAGCTGTCATGGTTTCTCATAGAAAGGTTCACATAGATATTTCTCCTTCTACTATCTTGCGACAGCACATTCCACTGATCTAGTTGTGCGCTATCTCTTGTGCTTTTAGATATCCTGCCTTCTTTGTTAGTGAAAGACTTGGAATCCTGGAAATGTTCAAGGATGGGGCTTAGAGCACCCTGGTCTAGTGTAAGGTGTCCCTGCTCATGGCAGGGGATTGGAACAGGATGGACTTATGGTCCCTTCCAACCCTTCTATGAGTCTAGAAGATGATTGTGTGTCTTACACTAGAAACATGTGGGATGATCCCATGAATTTGACAATGCTCCCCCTTTGAAGCAAGAAGGTCAGAAGGCTGATAGACAGGTGGAGCTGCACCTTGATGTGCATGTCAAGTTTATGCAGCTTTTTCCATGCTCAACAAACCAGCCAGGACCGTTCCTGTCTTCCTTATGGTTTTTGTCATTGATTCTGTGCCCCAGAGCTGTGCAAACATATTATTGTGCAGAATCATAATGCAGAATCTCAGCACCAATGCTTTGGGGTGGAAGAGACCTTAAAGACCATCCAGTTCCACCCCCTGCCATGGGTAGGCACATGTTCCACCAGACCAGCTTGTCTTAGGGTTTGATCCAATATGCCCTTGAACACTGCAAGAGATATTTAATCAGTTTTGGCAAGCTAACAGATAATAGACAATATCAAAAGGCCACTCCCAGAGGACACATCACGTTCTTCAACCTGGGAGAGCACTGCTGCTTTTCAGATTAAATATTAATTTCCCAAGAAATCACTGGGTCACATGTTCTTAACCTTTCTTATCCTTTGTCTTCTCTCCTGCCTCTATGATACCTTAAACACATGACTAACTTAATGCCACAACTACTCCCTTGGAGGCAGAAAAAGGCACAAGACAGCAACAACATGAGTTTTAGCACAGCTTGTGCCAAACTACAGCTTTCGTTTACAAATCCGGGAGATGGAATACATTTCCATCCAGTGAGATCATTGTGTACCATATGAATAATATTCTGGCTGAGGATATCATGCAAAATAAAAACTAACTGACATTTTGATATAACACAAGCAAATGCTTTGCTTTGGAAAAAATGCGTGACCACCCAAGGATAAATTTCGCATCAAAATGGGGTTTAGTTGACTCATTTAAAAAAGAGATTTCTAAATCTATGGCATAAAAACATGAGAATAACTCAGCCTTTACAAGCAGTCTGTATAAATTCTAGTGATGCAATTTTTTCACAATGTGGTGGAAAACCCAGCTTTTAACCAGGATCAAAGGGCACATGAAAATATTTAGGCATTTTCCACTATACCTTCTTGTAGTTATTCAGTGTAGTTTCTTTGTATTATCCAAGACTACTAGCAAGAAATTTCCTGGAGAAGAAAGACGCCCCACCTTCCATGTAAGCCTTTTTGATTTCTTCCTCTGTTCACAGTTGGTACCACTGCTGGCATTCCAAGGGTCATGCAGATTTTTGTGCACCATAAATGGCACTGGAAGGGTACCGAGGCCTGTTTTACTCTACATCTGCTACCAAGCCCACAGGCAACCTGGCCTGCCTACTGAGTAACACCAGAAATTCAATTTTCACTTTTCATTTACAGGTTAAATCTTACACAGCTACAAATTAAATGAGACAGATGTGATCAGAGGGGGCTGTGAGGAGACGTGCTCACCTAGCTCTGACTCCTCGGCTTGGTTCAGGATTTAAACCCAGGAATTTAGATTGTGTGGGCTCAGGTGATGGTTTATTACTGTGAGCTGTGATGAAAGGCACTGGGAAAGGAGGAACAGGGTCTGATCAACAGCAGCAAGGGAGTGTTAGGCAAAAAGTCTCTGGTGAGGCACAAATAGTTGCTCTGCCTGTGGCAGGATTTGTCCCAGGATACCACTGCAGCATGGAGAGAAAAATGGACAGGCTTTGGTGATTTTGCTGTGGCAATGACACTGGCTGTGCTTGGCCCAGTTACAGCTCTTCTGGAGGGGATAACCAGAGGGAGGGTGTTCTTTCCTCTATCCAAACAGAAACAGCTTCACTTCCATCTTAGAGCACTCAGCTTTCCAAAGGCATTGGAGAAGTTTCCTAGCCAAAATCTCCTGAAGAAGCCATAGTGCAATTAGACAAGAGAGGATCCTCTATTGGGTTGCTAAAAAAAAATAGGAAACAAATATAGAGGAAAAAATGATAGGTTGTGCACAAGGGAGAAGATTATCGCATCCCACATGGATCTCTCTTGTTCAGCATATTCCTAAATCATCTGGAAAATGGTGCGAGTAATGAGGTGAAAATGTCAAAATTCAACATTTTAGAAATGCAATAAAGACCTTCAACAGAACTGAATAATTCCTCAATGGATTGTTCGTTCACAAACAGTTTTGTATTTAAACTGTTCACTCCAGTATTTGAAATCTATTTTTAACATGGGAGAATACTTCTTCCTCATCTCCATTTCTTCACATCTACTAGGTTTGCTAAAGAAATAGTCGAATTTGGATGGCAATTACAAAAGCCACTTGCCAGTCTTCTCCACCTTCCTGAAGAACTAAATTTTTATCTTACCTTTTATTCACATTTTTTCCCTTTCACTGTCTCCAAAATTGTTAAGAGCTCATGCTGCAAAATCTTGATCCTTGTTCTCCAAGTAGATCCATGAGAGAAGCTCTCCTGGAGTGACTTTATTACAGTTGTCATCACTTTGTCTGGGTCTAACAAGCAGATATTCAAAAGGTGAACACAGTGAAAGAATTGGATGTGAACTCTTAAAATTTGTCTTGCTTGTAGAGCCTTATACATATTTGTTGACTCCTTTATTTTAACCCACCAAAATAAAAACACACGATGACAGCCCCCAGTTGCCTCAAAGTGCCTCAAATTATCCATGAGGGGAAAGTGAGAATCAGAGAACCCCTATGTGGTGCTTTCAGTGAGGAATGCCGTGTAAATAGTGCAGGGAGGGTAAGTGCAACATGCTCCACTATAAAATGTGGAAAGTGCAGCAGCTGCTCTCATTGCACAGACTGTCCCCTCATTTCTAGTGACAGGGTGATGATCTATGGGCAAGAAGCATCACTGTTTCAGGGATTCTTATATCCATATCTTTTAAGGTCAAGAAGGACTGTGGAATTCATCTGATGTGACCTAGTATGGTGCAGGGCAATGAGTGGTGCCTCACAATTTGTCTATTAAAGATTTCTCCTTCTCCTGTGAGTGAATGATGTCATCCCAGGAACCATGGCTGAACAGAAGGCTCTCTCTTGAAGTCCAATCATAAATTAAGCACTCTGAATCTAACTCTTACTTGCAGCTAAAAGGCATTGAATATAGTGATGGAGTCCAATAAATGCCTACAAATCCTTCTGTGGCCAGGTTACATTGGAAACTAATATTTACCGGATAATCCATAGTAATCCTTTGTTCCTTTAAGCTTCCAATTTTTGGGATAAGCCTTCCTTCTTCTCCCCTTTTAGTCCAGGGAAAATTTTAATCAGGCTTTTTTCCTTCTGACCCTGTACTTCACCACTGTCTGCTGCAAGACCTTGGCCAAGGGATCTGTGTGGAGCTGTTTTAGAAACACATCTGCAGCTCATGTCTCACAAAGTCACCACATGGAAACCTGATCCTACTTCTTGGTGGGTGAAAGGATTGGACAACTTGTCCTTAAATCTTTCTTCCATCACTTTGCTTTTCCTTCTACAAAGAGCAAAGAACACCTTGAGTAGAAATCACATCTGCAATACACTTAAGACACTACAGTACACTGAAAATCCCAACAGTGCTGTAAAACCAAGGGCTTAACCATGCAAGGTTATGGTTTTGTAAAAGAGAAATTCATCCCTCTGTGCTAGAAGCAAAACTTGTTCATCATAAACACAATTTATAATCACTATTTCTGCCTCCTACTATGTTTTTCATTTCTACAGGATTCAGATGAGAAGACACACATACGAATGTGGGAAACTATCCGCTTAAACCTATACAAAAGTTAAATTTTAAACGAGAAAGGTCAAACAAGTTCAGATTTAGCAAAAGTGGTGCTCAGTTAATTTCCACACCCTCTACCCTTGCCACAGTACCTGGGCACATTTACATGTATTCCTTCTGACAGATTCCTGTGAGGCAGGAAATTGGTTTTATCTGTGGCAAAGCAGGCTAAAGGATTTGTGCATGGTCACACAATGAATCTATAAGGAAAAAGGGATTGGGGCAGAAGTTTTCTCAGTTGCAAAAAAGCACTCAAAGCCCTGGACTCTGAATCTATTTCAAACAAAGGTATATAAGCTTAGTCACCCATATTTTCTCAGTTAGCAGTTAGTTCTGAGTCCCTTAATGAGCTGTATAAATCAGCATTTTTCTGGAACTTAATGCAGAAAGACCTGAGCCTACTCTTTTAAACCCACAGAGCTAAAACTCCCAGAGTACATACCTATACCACAGCCTATTTTTTCATCCCATAAAGCAGATATGTTTGAGCCATACATAAAGCATAATGGAATATCCTGAAGATAATACAGTGGAGCATCCTTTCTCTGCAAAAAAATGAACAATGAAGCAGGACAAGGGTTTTTCTGCTTTTAAACTCTTTTCAATATGAAAATGCTTTTCGTCAGTTAGAAGTATAGACAGAATGTGTGTCTTCCTCACAGAGTTTCATTTTTCCTGCTTTCATGGAAAGTTGTGGTTTTTAAAGACAGTGGTGTTCACTGTGGTTTGGGAGGAGTTAGGGGAGAAGTTCCTCTATGTTTACCCAAAGAGAGGGAGGGATGGAGGGAGGAATAACAAATCCATTATATTAATAACAAACCAGATTCAGTAGAGCAGTTCAGCCAGAAGTGACCTGCAATAATCACCTTTTTTATTCCCAAGTATCACCATAATTACCTCATTCCCAGGAACAACAGGAAAGAATACAGCACTGAGTAATGCTGATTACTGACTACTGCAATAATGGTCAGAATAAGTGTGTTAGTATTTCAACAATACAAAGAATTGGTTTGGTTGATGTGATCTTTTTAATTCCTAAATAAATCAAACTATTGAAGTTTTAAAAAATGAAAATCTAAACTAACGCAACAAGGTGGAATGCTAGTCTCTCTGGAGGGTAGCTGAAATTAGGATTTTAATTACTTTTTGATCAGAATTTTGACTGCTTCTCATAATCTAAACCTCTACAGAGTCTCAAAACATCTTTCATATACGCTTTTGCTTTTGCTAGTCATTATGCCATATTAAGTTCACACTTTTTGATGTTTTTATAGTGAATTAAATAATTCCCAAAACTACCAGGAAAAGCAATGGAAAAAAACATTTAGGAGAGAGTTATGTATAGTTCATACACAAATATTTAACTCTCAACAAGTCAATGTTTCAAATGATTGCCAAAATGAAATAATTTTGAGAAAATTTTCATGTGGTTTCAGAATTAAATCTTGTAAAGAGAATGGTTTGGATTGGAAGACATCTCAGAACTCATCCAGTTCCATCCCCTGCCCCTTCCACTAGACCGAGTTTACCCAAGCCCCATCCAACCTGGCCTTGGACACTTCCAGGGATGGGGCAGCTGCCACAGAATTTCTGGGCAACCTCTTCCATCAGATCTACAGAAGAGATAAATTGTAGGGATGCTGTAATGATTTAGTAAAGCCTGGCAATTCTCTTCCCCTTACAAGAGCAACATCCCCTTCTGTTGGATTTACTCTCTAAGAGTAAAAAATTTTTTTAACTAAACCAAAGCGATAATAAGCAGGTAGGGGAAAAAGATTGCCTCAGAAGGGAAGATAGATGGAAAACCAAGGGCTGCCTTGTGTCAAACCTGGCCTTTCACCTGTTGTGTCTATGAGATTTGTGAAATCTGGAGGCCAGATGGGCAAGCACACCTATGAGCCTTGCTCAGAGGGATCCCTCTGCTCAAAACTCTCTCTCTTCATCCAAGTTTGCAGTTTGAAAGAGCTGCTCACTAATTGCAGTAATAGTCTCAACCGCTTTTTAATTACATACGCTGGCCCAACAGAATTTTTGAGTAATTTTTTCTTTCCCCTCCAAGGACACCTTGTGACCACCCCAAAAGTGTCAGATATAGATATAAATATCAGAAAGGAGCCCCGAAGCACTGCAGAAACTCTGCAGTTTATCTTAGAGACATGCAGCAGCTTCCTGACAGCTTGGCTTCGACTTCAATTTTCTTTCTCCCTGCGCCAGGCACCATATGCTGACTGTTACACTGAAGTGACACTTAACCCACAAGCCTGCAACAGAGAGGCTATATTTAAATTCAACTGTTAGGTGAAAGTGTGTTTTAGAAAAACCTCCAGGAAGCTGCATCCAGATGGTTACAGCAAAGAATCTATATCTAGGGATTTGGGGGAGGATAACAGGTTACAGCAGCATCACTTCTGAAGTTGTGGCTATATAGTGATATTCCCTTTGCTTTCAGGTAGAACTAAAACCATTGCATAATGCAGTGTTTGGCATTCATCAGCTTGACTGTTTGGAAGAAAGAAAATTTTAATAAACTTGGTTTCTCTGGGATTTTCTGTAACTATTTCTCTCTGTGTGTTAACAGTCTCAACTTCTTACTTGAAGTTAACATAACAAAGTAAATAGAAATGTTTACATTATAAATACATTTATTTCAGCATTTTGTCAGTGTAACTTTACTTTTAAATGGCAGAAAGACACCAGAGGAAAACTCTGTAACTGTTGAAACTACCAGCATTGAATATTTGACATTCTGAATTAGTTCATTCCCAGCATTTTAGCCTGTTCCATAAAGGGAGAGATGGCAGTCAGAGAGCTGATTATGTTTTCCAGATTTCCCAAGGAAATGTCAGTCCTGACAGTTCCTAAAGCAGTTCAACAAAGCTGTGACATTGGCACAATTTTTGACTTCACTCTTTTGAAGGAAATGCTTTAGAGTACCTGAGGGTATTTATGAATTAATGTTGAAGAGTTCTTTACTCTGGCTAATGATCGACTGTGATTTTCAAATCAGTTTTGGAGACTGAGAACAGATGAACATGCAAAAATCCACAGGCTGATCATAAACTCTTTAGATAAGGGGAACATCTGAGCTCCAGCCTCTGATACGACACCATATATTTCCATTCCACATGTCTTTTTTGAAGCAAAGAGATGAAACAGATGTGAATCCATAGTGTTTTCTGAGATGCTTCCAGAGCAGTAACTCCCCAAAGTAAGCTCACATTTCATCTGGTTGTGTTTAGCATGCTGTTGATGTTATCATAGTGATTGCATGAAGCCATCAGTCTAAGTTTGTGTAAAACATCCCTCAAAATTGCTTCTCTTCACACCCCTCTGCACACACAAACCTGATGTTAATACATGCATACATGCTTACTACAAAGGGTATTCAGGAATATTTCAGGTATTGAGCTAATTTCAGAGAAGTCCAGAACTTTCTTACATTTACCCAAGGACACTGTAACAGTAAATATGAAAGCAGGATGCTCTCAAAGCCCACCCAAAGCATCCTGTGAGGGAAGATGATGGAAAACTATGTATGTGTATGCAGATACACATACATGTATACATTCAAACTAGCAAATGAATTTCAGAACAAGAACATCATAAAACATTGTGATTGGGAAGCTGTCAGTATGCTTCTCACAGAGAAAACCATGAAAGCCTGTCAATAAACAGTGAAAAAACACTATCTTGAAAAAATAAAGTTACACCTCTAAAGCCTGATTGAATTGACCAACATTTCTGTTTGACCTGGTTAGTCCCCAGCACAGCACCAATCTCACACAAATCAAACAAATCTATTGTTTGTCCTCACATTTTCTTAGCAGAAGTCTGGGACACCTCAGTTCTGCTCTTCCCAAAAGATCTGACCTGCAAAATTCAGTTTAAGAAAGCTCAAGATAAATCTTTTTAGATTGGTCTCAGCTAATGAGGCATGGCATGTTGGCAGAGCACTTTCTTTATGACCCACATTGGCCTTAGGAGACACATCCTGTGCAGAGGAGGACAGGTTTCCTTGTATTTTCTTATGCTCCAGTGTCAGGCAACCCACAAATCTGCCATTGATGCACCCAGTTATTTAGCTAAGCTACAAATTCATCTCTAACCTAATATACAAAGGAGTATCCATGTAAGGAATAGCCCAGTTCATTTTCACTCAGTGTAAGAATAGAGATTGACTTTTTAGTGACAATTGCAGCCAATCAAAAGAAGAAAAATGTACCATATGAGGAAATTTCATTGTGAGACCTCCAATCAGGCTATCCACAATCCCCTCTACAACTAACACAGCTGAATCCACTCTGGAACCCATTTGGCAAAACTCAAAGCCTAAACAATCCCCATCTGAACACACATTCACTAACATATATAGAAAAGATTGTTACACTTTAAGCTGTCATTATCCTTGGGGGGTTTAATACCTCTTTCCCACCTGGTAGTTTATTCTAAAGAGTAGAACAAGAGGTGCATGACTTTCTCCTGCTTTGTTCTCTGTGCTGTTGGTGCAGAGTGTTCCCTACCCCCTTGGTATGGGATTCATCACAGAGCACAGCCTCTAAAATATAGAATCATGGAACAATTAAAGTTGGAAAAGCCCTCTAAAATCATTGAGTCCAACCATTAAGGTAACACTGCCAGGCCCAGCACTGAGCCATGTCTCAAAGTGCCACACCTAATGTTTTTTGAACACTTCCAGGGATGTGACTCCACCACTTCCCTGGCCAGCCTGTTCCAATGCTTTACAACCCTTTCAGTGAAGCAATTTTTCCTGATACCCACCTACAACATGGAAGAAAAGGAAGCACAGGTTTGGTAAGTAGATAATAATAAAATTTCAGCCAAAATGTTTTTCTCCTGCCCAAAATATTTCTCGACCTGTCCAGAATGTTTGAGAAAAAGACTAGTTCCCAAAAGTAAGGAAACAAACACATCACCACACAGTTGTTTTTCTGAAGTGCTTTTCTTGTTGGATTGGGGGGTTTTAAATAAAATAAATACCAACTATAATACCTATAATATGTAGTATGTAATATAATAACAAAACCTAGAGTAAGTATAATTTCATATCTGTGAGGAACAGTTAATTTGCAATTCCAGCTGCTCAAAGGTAGAGTATGCCATTAAAAACTGAAATGAACAGGAATTCTGCTTTCATCCTCATCTGCCATTGGGTCAAGGAATCTCTTTGCAAGTAAGCCAAGTGCATCACTGTCAGTGCCAGTGTCAGAACCCATCACCAAGGGTTCAGGAAGGATGGAGGGGAATGTTATCTCCCAATTCAATAGCAAAAGTTGGTTAATGGCAAAGCAAAAAGTAACAATTTAGCAACTTATAAAAGAAAATCTTTTGGGTTTAGGTGAGAGATATAGTGTCATCCAGTGGCACAAGCAGATGGCAAAATTTACTGAAGGCAGGATGACAAACTATATAAAATTAAGTTGAACCAATGCACTTCATATTATGTAAAAATAATCAGCAAGAAACTTTTTGAATTTGATTTTAGATCTATTATCTGAACTTATCACCTGTAAATTTTCCCTCGCTTATGTTTAAGAGCCACAGAATTTCACTACCCTGTATCAACACTGTTGCTCTGAAAACTCCTTTCCTGCTCCCTAATCATGAAATCCACAGAACTTTGCCACCTCCTGGGAGTAATTCAGTCCCATGTATTAAACTCCTCTAATTCACAAAATCCTTCAGGTTTCCTCCTGTCAGACTGAACCTGTTGCTTTTATTTTTATAGCCTCACATCACTATTTATTTTGTTCCTCTTTTGTTCTCTGTCCCAAAGATTTTAGAGTCAGGATCTGAACCTACTGAACCAAACCAGGAGATATAATCCTGTTAAACACATCAACTATTCACACAATTGTTCACTAATGACAGTGGAACCATCCTAGTTAATCTGAAACTGGTGAGCCATCTTCAGCACAGCAATTACTCTCCTTAGGTACCCAAATAAACAAGTGTCACACCAAGGAGTGAAGGCTTTTGAAAATATTAGGTTCTTTTGAAAATCTGTTTGCTAATGTTAAGCTGTGCAGAAAATGTCTTGACTATGACTGACTAGTGAAAAAAAAAAGCTACTTAAACGGCACATTTAATTGATATGGCATTAGCCTCAATGACATTTAGAGAACATCAAAGACAGAACATATCTGTGTCATGAGGAATATGAAGCAAAAATGGAACTTCAGCTGAATGATCAAATTTAATTCAATGAGCAACAATAGTTAGGATAACAAAATATGCTATGCAGTAAGTTTACTCATCCTCTTAACTTTATTTGTGCAGCCTGAAATTGGATTCCATAGAAATGCAAAGTTTTACAGATTGCTGAGATCTGAACCTTTATCTTTCCTTGCAGGCTATTTGTATTAATCTACTTTTCTTTGAAGCACAGAGCTATTAAACTGTTAAACTCATTTAAAATGTGGTCATATTTCTATCAATAGACCACATAGTTGAATTATAGATTTTAATTATGCTTTTTATACTTTGGACATGCTTACTTAGAAATATTTGCAACAAAAATATGCAATTAAAGAGCTTTTATTGCTGCTGATTGGTGAATTGTGTCTATATTGACAGCAAGAGGTAGCTTAGCATATAAGAGAAATTACATAGGCCACTTTCTATTTGTGACTAATACAAAAACCATAGCCAGCTTTATTCCCCTACCTTTATTAGTACTTTATCATGAAATCAAAGCATGTGAAAATGTAAAATGCCATGTGCTTTAACAGTGAGATACAAGAATAGTTCAGACTTGAGTAGCACCCAGCCTACAAAACCAGTTAAATATGTAACCAGAAAAGCAGAATTTCTGCTATTCATCTGACACATCTGAATAACCTCTCCAGTTTAGCAAAAGCAGAACTGGACAGTTTCCATCCTGTAATATTCAAGTTTCCATCCTGTAATATTCAATCACTTTTCCCATTAAAAACTGAAGCTGTGGGATGGCCATAGCACAGAAGAAAATTAAAATAAAACTAAAATAATTAAAAAAAGAAAAGTAGGAACAAGCACTGCCATAAAACAACAAAGATGAGCTCCATTTGTTTTTCAGGGTAACAATGAATGTGTTGCTTTGTGTTTTACCATTAAAAAAAACATATTGTACCATCAAATATACCTGTCACCAGAGTGGAAATAGATACAGAATAAATATAATCCTTTCACAAATTCCACCACTCTGACAAAACTTACACAGCATGACATGAGCACAGAGGAAAAAAAATTACAAAAAGCAAGTGTTTATAATGGACAATTGTTTTCTTCCAGAAACTGCCCATTTTAGCTGATCAGTATTTTTAAAATGGCTGGAAACATAAATTACTACAAACTACTTCAGAGGGAACACAGTGTGTGTGTGTCTAACATCCTCTCTGCCTCAAGACTGGTTCCAAAGTCCACACACATGTATTCACACATATTCTCAAAGTTTTATTTCTTTTTAGTAATAATACTAATAATTTAGTAATAAACAGTTAATTATATAACTCACTTCAGTGAAAATGATGCTTTAAAATTGTATTTGGTGTGAGAAAGGTGTTCAACCAACCTGAAATACCTTAGAGAAATCATATCATCATAAAATTGCTAATGGTGAAAGAGACTTCTCAGGCTAAGTCCAATCACCAACTCAGCACCATGTTCACCTCTAAACCATGTCCTCAAGTGCCACATCTACACACCTTGTGAACACCTCCAGGGATGGGCACTGCACTATTGCCTTGAGCAGCCTGTGCCAGGGCCTGACAACCATTTCAGTAAAGAAATTTTCTCTAATAGCCAACCTGAACCTCCCCTGGTGCAACCTGAGGCTGTTTCCCTTGTCCTGTCCCTGTT